>NC_059211.1:63330187-63645187 GCF_020615455.1 Coregonus clupeaformis | reverse complement strand
TAAATAAATATTCAGATCGGAATTTGGAGCAATAAAATATATATGTAATCTGTAATTAACGAGAATATTGCCCACATCTCCAGACCTTAAAATAGTAATTCCACTGTTGCATATAGCCTATATTCCAATATCAAGCTTGTATAATGAGAAAATATATCAGGAGGATACTGGGATGGATCAAGCTACTACTGTTCAATGCTCCCTTCTAGATGTGCTCCGGGGTGAAGTGTACCTTAGGTACAGATCTAGGATCAGCTAGCACAGTGGTATTCAAAGTCGGGTCGCGGGGGAACTGCAGTGGGGTTGCCAAAATGTAATGAATAAGAAATCATGTTTTTTTTTTTTGGTACAAAAGATTAAGAGTAGGCTACAGATTATTGTATTGGATAACATACAAACGTTTTTGAGAAAGATAATTTGAAAAATACAATTTTATGGAGTAAATGTACGACTATTTATTGGTTTATTTTCATTTTGTTAATGTCATTCGATTTGGGGTGGGGTAGCAAAAAGTATTGGTGGAAAAATGGGGTCCCCAGATATTCTGTCGGTAAAAATTACCCCCGTTAAAAAACTAAGAATAATACCACTGCTCTAACACATCCTAATTTAAACTTTATTTGTGCGGGGAAATGCTAAATTTACCCAAGATCAGCATCTAGGGGCAACTTCACCCTACACCAGAGGGAACAGGGTATAGACTACAATAGTTGTATCTACTGTTTGTTTGTCGATAACTTTTGTGTTGTCCACATTGCCCATTCTCTATTTCACCTCACAGAATAACAAATTGTCAGTTGTGTTACCTGTTGCTCCCTGATTTTAATGTCTATGGTTGCTCCTGTGGCAAGGAAAGTCCACGTCTCACCACCTACAGTTCGTACATACGAACAACAGGCAACTATGCCTGTGTCGGTGTACTGCTTTCTAAAAAGAGGGTTGGCCACCCAGCACAGCACAGCACGGAACATGCGTCAGGTAACTGTAACAGAACGTTGCCTCCTCTGAGGTCCGGTGAATTTTGGACACGCACCGACTCGGTTTGGGAGGCAGGGAGTGACAAACATATTTATCTGAAAGTGATTTTACAGTACTCTCAATGCCTATTTTAAAAACGTTATAGACGTTTTAAGTTTCACGTGTTCGTGTGTCTTCTGCACTGATGTGACGAGTTTTGCGTTTTTAAGGCGGATAAAACGCTCAGGTGTTTGTTTTTTCATAGGTTGATTTTTTTGGCCTTTTTATTATTCCTAAGTAGAGCAGCGACGGGAGGTTTTCCACTGCGGTATATTGCTTTATTGAAATACTTTTGTTTACCACGTCAGTGTTTTCCTTGGTTTCGTTTTTAAATATTTAATTTGTAACCACCGACAACGCCGAGTGGCCACGTTGGAACAAACAGGTAAGTGTCTGCAATAATATTATTAGCCTACACCTTTCGATTTCGAAGTTACTTTGCTTTTGTTTTCTACTGAATTTGACAGTTTTCCTGACTGAAGAAAGTTCGTAAACGTCCTTGGGTTGACACCTTTTGAGCTCGTGCCAACTCGTGCTAAAAATGTGATCCTTGTGCGCAAGGAACTACAGGCCTGGCTGCAAGCTGATGATTTGCGACGTGCTTGACCTCTGTATACTATGAAGCCACATATTCACCAAAGGATTATATAATCATAGTCACATTTGGTCCCACCTTATTTGTTGATATGTTCATTCAAGCATCAGTTTAGAAATTAACTTGACAGTGAGTGTGGAAAGTCACAGAAGGGCCTCACAGAACAAACATTTTGAAGGAGAGGTTGCATAATGTTACCAAAATTATGTTGAGCTTTTCCATATCAATTCGAGTTATTTCACAGATTTCCCACATTTCTAAAGGGTACATTCAGAATTCATGATACACTTTAATGGAGTATTTAAATACAGAGAATATAATATACCTCAAAGTGACGGGTAAATGTAGCTCATTATAACCTAGTTAATGCGTTCTGTGATGATGGAACAAATTGGGCCAGCGTTCTATCGCTGAGACTAATAGAGCATGGTAATCATGCCCAGCTGCTGTCGCACCACATACCACCAATATTGTACACCCTAAACTATTACCCATCTAACAGAATGCCTTGGCTCACACTGGTTATGTGTACTGAGTAAATGCAGGGGACTGTGTTAGATGTAGGAGTTGACTTGCATAATTGTGAACACATACGGTATGTGCCTACTAGTGTGCTGAGACACATGGACTGTGTGTGTAATTTCCCTATATTCTTGCCAATGTGTCGTTCAATGCACAGAGTTGATCATTCCCTCTGCTGCATTGTAAACCATGTTTAACACAATGTTGCTGAGCTTCCCCTAAGGGTAAACTGCTGAGGTGATGTCATTATTTAGACCAAGCCTGGTCTCATTCTATGAGAGAGAGAGAGAGAGAAGCCTAGGGCTTTAACATGAGCCATCCAAAACCAACTGCACATAGATCTGCTTAGCTAGCACACAGAAAGACACATGCATGTGGTGGGACTCTGTCAGGGGTGGAATGGTAGGGGAGGGACCCCAGGTTACAGGGGAGACACCCAACAGGTCTCCAGGGACGTACTCTTTAAAGTCTTCCTTCACGAACCCCTAGGCCCTAACTGTGTGTGTGTGTGTGCTAACCCGAGGGTGTTATGAACATAACTGAACCCCTGACTCATTTAGTTTTTAGGAAGTAATATGGTGTTCAGTTCACTCTTTAAGTCCCTGTAACCATATTAATTACTGCACATTGTATGTAGCTTTCTGTTTTGCATCGGAAAGCGAAAACAAGTGTTTCTGAATGGACAAATCTGGGTAGTTACTCCCTTTCAAACGGTTTTCTTCCATTTGGTATCTAGTGAACCAACCTTGTCTCAGAGCATTTTGTATTATTCTGGATCTAAATCCGGGACATTCCATTTAGTATGATATGTCACGTTTCGTATGGTTTGTATACATTTGTGGATGTCATCATCCATATTGTATGGTATGTTACGAATTCCAATTTGTTGTGGCTAATGTTAGCCACCTAGTTAACGTTAGCTAGGCTAGTGGTTAGGGTTATTTGTTAAGGTTAAAGGGTTAGCTAAAAGGGTTAAGGTTATGGGAAATGTTAGCTAACATGCTAAGTCGTTGCAAAGTAGCTGAAAAGTAGTAAGTAGGTAAAAAGTTTCTAAAATGCCAAAGTTGTCCGTGATGAGATTCAAATACGCAACCTTTGGGCTGCTAAACGTTCACGTTATAGGCCCTCCTTTCGTTTTAGCCTTAAGTAACCATTTGTCTTATGTAACCATACCCAAACGTAACATCTATTACTAATTTGAGTGTCCTAGATTTACATTTACTATGTTAGGTCTAGTCTATCAGAGCAGGCTGAGTGAATGCAAACCAGACAGGGTTCAGAGACATCCAACTGGTTGTTCTGCTTTAAACCATCTGTGTTTGCCTTTCACTGAAGTCTTTCTCTCTGATACCTGTGTGTGGTTGGTTTGTGTAAAATGTAACGCAGCGCACTATTAGATTAAGTCAGTTATTTTCATATTAGTTTTTAAATATACACTCATTGGCCAGTTTTAGGTACACCACCCCGTTCACGAAATTGGTACGCTCCTACAAACAGTGAGTCACGTGGCCATGGTTTGCGATATAAAGCAGGCAGACAGGCATCGAGGCATTCAGTTACTGTTCGATTGAACGTTAGAATGAGCAAAACAGGTGACTTAAGCGAACGAGTGTGGTATGATCGTCGGTGCCAGTTCGCTGGTTCCAGCCTCCTGGGATTTTCACGTACCACAGTGTCTAGGATTTACAGAGAATGGTGTGAAAAAACATTAAGTCAGCGGCAGTCCTATGAGCGAAAACAGTTAATTGATGAGAGATTGAAAGAGAATGGCAAGAATCGTGCAAGCTAACAGGCAGGCCACAAACAGGCAAATAACGGCGCAGTACAACAGTGGTGTGCAGAACGGCATCTTGGAACGCACAACTCGTCGGTCCTTGTCACGGATTGGCTATGGCAGCAGACGACCACACCGGGTTCCAAACCGATTAGCTAAAAACAAGAAGCGGCTCAAGTGGGCATACGATCACCGACACTGGTCAATTGAGTGGAAAAACAATGCTTGGTCTGACGAATCCTGGTTCCTGTTGTGTCATGCTGATGGCAGAGTCAGGATTTGGCGTAAGCCGCATGGTTGCTTACGGTACCTAATAAACTGTGTGTGTGTGCATATGTAAAGTGTTGGTTTCATGAGCTGAAATAAGATACCAGAAATGTTCCTCACATTTATTATTTCTCTCTCATTTTGTGCACAAATTTGTTTACATCCCTGTTAGTGAGCATTTATCCTTTGCCAAGCTAATCCATCCACCTGACAGGTGTGACATATCAAGAAGCTGATTAAACAGCATGATCATTACACAGGTGCACCAATAAAAGGCCACTCTAAAATGTGCAGTTTTGTCACACAACACAATGCCCCGGATGTCCCAAGTTTTGAGGGAGTGTGCAATTGGCATGCTGACTGCAGGAATGTCCACCCGAGCTGTTACCAGATAATTGAATGTTAATTTGTCTACCATAAGCCGCCTCCATCGTTTTAGAGAATTTGGCAGTACGTCCAACCGGCCTCACAACCGCAGACCACATGTATGGGTCGTGTGGGCAAGCGGTTTGCTGATGTCAACGTTGTGAACAGAGTGCCCCATGGTGGCGTTGGGGTTATGGCATGGGCAGGCATAAGCTACGGAAAATGAACACAATTGCATTTTATCGATGACAATTTGAATGCACAGAGATACCGTGACGAGATTAGAAAGGGGGCAAATACTACTTCAATGGTACTGTATGTATGTGTATATACTGTATGTGTGAAATATATTGGTAGATGTGTAGGGGGTGGGGCTTAAAAGAAAGAACTGAGAGAAACTGAAGTGTAACCATATCAGTTGGATTTTTATCTGCTATCCTGCTGAAGAGCGCGAGTGTCACACTGACAAGACAGCGGGAGATAAAAACGGAGAGATGGAATGAAGGGAGAAGAGAAACATCATGGTGAAGGGAGAGATGGAGTGACTAGTCTGCTGGAGGGGAAATTCCTCACTGCCTCAAACACTGCCCCTCTTTCTCTCTCTGTTTCTATCTCTCAAACAATGTTCCCCTCTATTTCAATGTCTTTTTTTTAATCTCTTTCTGTTTCTATATATCTCTCTGTTTCTCTAACTTCTTCTCTTTTCTGTCTTTCAATATCGCTACCCCTTTTTTGTTTCCATTTTGCTCTCTTTCTTTCAGTTAATTCCTCTATCGTTGTCTGTTTCTCTCTTTCATTCCCTCTCGCAGGTTCAGTTATGCTCAGTTGCATAACATAGCAGTTCCTGTACATGACATTTACTGACTAATTATTACCATTAGAAGTACTGTAACAGAGAGCCCATGCTCTTTACACTATAATACATGTATAGGACTCCAGTGATCTGCATCATATGTCTGTGTGATATCAGTGTGGTTTGTCTGTCATACCTGATCTTAGAGGCTCCCCAGACCATGCCTAAGCCCCAGGTGTTGTGGTATGTGTAAGTGGGAATCTTTGTGCGTCTCCATTTTCTTTTCACCACACAACCTTTGTTTGTCAGTGTCTTGACTTCGTCCTGGAAGGTAGTGTGAACGAGATGGTACAGTTTACATTGTGTGTGTGTGTCCCACTGTCTGGAATCATCTGTTTACGCCAGAGAAACCCCAGCCGACAGTGACCCGACAAAAAAACATTTACTCTTTTGAAAAGTTTACTTTCTCCTGTACCCACAGTACAAACCCCTCCTCCACACCGGCTGGCAAGGCACCACTACAGACACTTTAAATCATGTTTTATTGGTGTCAATGTAATGGTCTGGGGGTGATTTTATATAAACAAGGAAATAGGGCCTATTCTGTCATAAAGTCAGCTCTTTAGCTCTTAGTATTTACCTAGCCCTTCATCATTGCAAGCAACACATGAACCTTGTGTTCAAAAAATAAATGCACTATTGGTTAAGGGCTGTAAGTAAGCATTTCACTGTAATGTCTGCACCTGTTGTATTCGGCGCATGTGGCCAATAAAATGTGATTTGTTTTGTGTGTGTGTGTGTGTGTGTGTGTGTGTGTGTGTGTGTGTGTGTGTGTGTGTGTGTGTGTGTGTGTGTGTGTGTGTGTGTGTGTGTGTGTGGTAGTGGTATTGGAATTGCCCAGTAGGAGTAGTTTGCCTGGAGATCCTAATTAAGGAAGCTATTCCAGACACTTATATGGTCTCTCCTCCCAGTCATAAACTAAGTTTGTCACAATGTTTATCTAACCTTAACTATCTTTGCTATCTAACAGTGATAGTAGCCATTGAGACTGCTTTTTAATGCAGTGTGTGTGTGTGTGTGTGTGTGTGTGTGCGGTGTGCTTACTCCGTGTGAAGTAGAGGAGCCTGGTTTGTGAATTCGGTTTTTGATCAATGGGCATTTCAGCTGCCCGCAGGTTGATGCCAAGAGGTTGCCATGGTGTGAAAGAGCTGACTTGTCCTATGGGTGTGGACTAACCTCATCCCACCTTTTTGGCTTTGAGTCAGTTTAGTTAGAATGGTCACTTATCTACTATAGAGTCATTCACTACATTGAACAACATTAGCTGATAGTTTGCTCACAGTGATAAGGACTCTTATTTTGCAGTGTCCTTTGAATACTATTTGCATGATCACCTACTGTTTGTTAGATATGTACTCCTGTGCCGGGCACGCTTAATCTGTGCAAGCAGTGTGAAATACAAATGCAACTGACATGTTTGAATGTCTGGGGGAAGGGTGGAACTTCACAAAGTTTTGATGTCCATCCATTTAGCTTCGGTTCACTGACTGACCTCACATCAGACATTGGTCTAATATATGGTATCGGTTTGCTTCCGTTTGACAGCCACGCCCACCACCCCTGAGTTGTTTGCTTAGGTCAGTTGGGTAGCCGACTTGACAGTTAATAACATGGTGACTGAGATTAAACAGTCCCACTTAGACCAGATCAGACTGGTGACCTGATAGAAGCAGAGTTCAAAGGTCACTCCTAGTTTCTCAGCACTGAGCTGGGTCACCAGTACACCAGGGTCAGGAGGTGACCGTGTGGGATACCATGGTCTGTCTGGATACCAGAGACATCTCTTAGGAAATGTGTATTCCCCTTAGATTCCCAAGGCTTTGTCAACATGGCTAGACTCATAACGACATGCTGGTGAATCACAACCTGCTAGTGAATCACAACCCCAGATGGCAAGCATACATTGGTCGAGAGTCGAAACCCAACGTTGGCCTTTGAAGGGATACCGTACCCTAATATACTGTATCCTTATATTAATCCAATCACCTATCTTCTCTCTGATATAATTCCAGAGAAAAGGGGTGTTGTATTGTCTAATTTTTCCTCCAGTGGGTTGGAATGTGAGTGTGTTTGTCCTGGGTGATAATGAGGAATGTTGACGTTAAACATTAGAACGTTTGTCTATCTGCAGATGGAGCACATCTATTCAAGGACTTTGTCTCTGTTTCAGAAGTAGGGCCAGTCATTGTGACCTGTCTGAAATGGGTCCTTCAGTTTAGATTTGCTTTCTCTGTTAGCTTAGCTTAGACATGTTAGCTTAGCTGCTAGGCCCCAAGACAAACACTGCTCCTGGTCTTCACCCAATGATAACAGTGGAGATGAACTGAGACCAGATTACACCAGTCCTGGATACCTCTCTCCAAACCGGTTTTAGAGTCACACACAGACATACGTGCATGCATGCATGCAGGCGTTCGCGCACACTCACTATAATCCTTTACACACACACACACACACACTATAATCCTTTACACACACACACACAGAGACATAACAGGGCGAAACCACTGAAGCAAGCCGTTACACGTCACCGCACAGAGCTGGGATGAGACTACTACTACTACTGCTGCAGCTGCACCCAGACAATGTTAGACGGAGTTGACTCAATATTCTCATTACAGAACAGCCCAAAATAGTTTGATCAAAAGTAGGTCAAATGACAGAACCATACAATATCATCCTACTGTCTGTGTGAGCAGCTAGGCTTAGCCTGTGTTTGTATTAGGCTTGTGTGTGTGTGTGAATACGCGTGATCCTTTGTATATTCAACGAGCTGGTTTTGTCATGTCATTTTGTGCTTTAACTGAGCTGATGGAGTCGGTGATGAACAAAGGTGATACTAAGTAGGGAAGTCAGTTCTCAAAAACATCTGAACGTCTCTGGCGACAATTGGAAATCGTGTGTGTGACAGGATGACATGTTTGTGCTGTGAGGCAGCCCGGGGTGTCGTCTCAACCTGGTCCCCTGTTATCGTCTCTTGATCTCGCTCTGTTTCTCTCTCGCTCTCTTTCTCTCTCGCTCTCTTTCTCTCTCGGTCTCACTCGCTCTCTCCCTTGCTCACTCTGTTTCTCTCTCACAATTCTCAATTCAAGAACCAAAGTTTATTGATATGGAAAGTGTAGCAACTTACAAAGTCAAACATTTTGCCAAAGCAAACTCATAAGAACATTTTAAATCAATGATGACAGAGATACAGTGGGGGAAAAAAGTATTTAGTCAGTCACCAATTGTGCAAGTTCTCCCACTTAAAAAGATGAGAGAGGCCTGTAATTTTCATCATAGGTACACGTCAACTATGACAGACAAAATGAGGGAAAAAATGCAAATTATGGTGGAAAATAAGTATTTGGTCAATAATAAAAGTTTCTCAATACTTTGTTATATACCATTTGTTGGCAATGACACAGGTCAAACATTTTCTGTAAGTCTTCACAAGGTTTTCACACACTGTTGCTGGTATTTTGGCCCATTCCTCCATGCAGATCTCCTCTAGAGCAGTGATGTTTTGGGGCTGTCGCTGGGCAACACGGACTTTCAACTCCCTCCAAAGATTTTCTATGGGGTTGAGATCTGGAGACTGGCTAGGCCACTCCAGGACCTTGAAATGCTTCTTACGAAGCCACTCCTTCGTTGCCCGGGCGGTGTGTTTGGGATCATTGTCATGCTGAAAGACCCAGCCACGTTTCATCTTCAATGCCCTTGCTGATGGAAGGAGGTTTTCACTCAAAATCTCACGATACATGGCCCCATTCATTCTTTCCTTTACACGGATCAGTCGTCCTGGTCCCTTTGCAGAAAAACAGCCCCAAAGCATGATGTTTCCACCCCCATGCTTCACAATAGGTATGGTGTTCTTTGGATGCAACTCAGCATTCTTTGTCCTCCAAACACGACGAGTTGAGTTTTTACCAAAAAGTTATATTTTGGTTTCATCTGACCATATGACATTCTCCCAATCCTCTTCTGGATCATCCAAATGCACTCTAGCAAACTGCAGACGGGCCTGGACATGTACTGGCTTAAGCAGGGGGACACGTCTTGCACTGCAGGATTTGAGTCCCTGGCGGCGTAGTGTGTTACTGATGGTAGGCTTTGTAACTTTGGTCCCAGCTCTCTGCAGGTCATTCACTAGGTCCCCCCGTGTGGTTCTGGGATTTTTGCTCACCGTTCTTGTCATCATTTTGACCCCACGGGGTGAGATCTTGCGTGGAGCCCCAGATCGAGGGAGATCATCAGTGGTCTTGTATGTCTTCCATTTCCTAATAATTGCTCCCACAGTTGATTTCTTCAAACCAAGCTGCTTACCTATTGCAGATTCAGTCTTCCCAGCCTGGTGCAGGTCTACAATTTTGTTTCTGGTGTCCTTTGACAGCTCTTTGGTCTTGGCCATAGTGGAGTTTGGAGTGTGACTGTTTGAGGTTGTGTACAGGTGTCTTTTATACTGATAACAAGTTCAAACAGGTGCCATTAATACAGGTAACGAGTGGAGGACAGAGGAGCCTCTTAAATAAGAAGTTACAGGTCTGTGAGAGACAGAAATCTTGCTTGTTTGTAGGTGACCAAATACTTATTTTCCACCATAATTTGCAAATAAATTCATTAAAAATCCTACAATGTGATTTTCTGGAATTTTTTTTCCTCAATTTGTCTGTCATAGTTGACGTGTACCTATGATGAAAATGACAGGTCTCTCTCATCTTTTTAAGTGGGAGAGCTTGCACAATTGGTGGCTGACTAAATACTTTTTTTCCCCACTGTAATAATGTACCCAGCAGTTCTGTCTCACCCCTCCCACTCTCTGACTCCTCCCCCTCTCCTGGTTATGTCAATCAACTGGTGCTTCACCTCATCTGTGTTCTGTGTGTTTGTGGTGTGATTTGTGTTACCTGTCAGGTTGTGTTTTAAACAGTGGTTGTATATATGAGAATTACATACTGACCTTTCATCCCTCTCTCACCTCTACACACACACACACACACACATTCCCACGTTTCCTGAGATATGAGCGCTTATGAGGAAATTAAAAAAGCCTTACACACACGTATCACATACACAGACGTGCATAATGTCGGTGTTTCAACAGCATGTCGTGTCCTGCTCTGTGTCTCCAGTAGAATGTTCTTGTCCCCTCTCATCTCTTGTCCCCTCTCTCTCATGGCTTACAGTCTTAGACAGACAGACAGCATGGCTTTCTCTCTGAAACTACATAGAACCCTCAGCCCTCCACCGTATCAACGGCAAAATGGGAACTACGGTCACTGTCAAAAGTTTGTAACTTTATTTTTAGCCGGGTATGTATCCTTTTAACTCTCCTCAATTCACTGGATGAGTCCCAATGTCACCCCTATTCCCTATGTAGTACATTACTTTTGACCAGGGCCCATAGAGCTCTGGTCAAAAGTAGTGTACTATGTAGGCAATGGGGTTCCATTGGGACGCAGACACTGTCAGTCCCTGTAGTTCAGATAGTTTAGCTGGTCATTCCCCTCAGAGATGTGTTCAGTAGGCCAGGCTTAGGGAGCTGCCTCCAGGGTTGAGGGATCAGGTAGGCAGTGAGTGAAGGGAAGGGTGTGTGTCTGTAGAGGGGGTGGGGAAAGGAAGAGTGTGTTGCACCTTAGAGTTCCATGGCTGCACCAGGGGAGGATATTGCGGGGAGCGCCGTAGAGGCGGAGAAGGGCCTGCCCCTGGACGAACAGAGACACTATTGTGTGTGTGTGTGTGTGCGGTACCCAAAGGAGCACCTGACAGAGGGGCATTGATGCACCCTGGGCTGAGACTCCTTACAGCCCTACACTATGGGAGGAGGAGGAGGAAGGGGGAAAACATCCCACACAAACCTACATGTTATTTGTCATGGGACCTATACACATGATGTACTGTATAATGACATTAGACTGTGCACTCCAAGCACCGTTGTAGATAATGATTCAATACTGAAATAATCAAGTGCCGTATTTCTGTGTGTGTGGATGTGTGGGAAGTGATTGTATCCACTAGACATTGATTGTGTGGGGTAGCTTGATATATGACTAAGAACAGTGATCTGTAGTTGACTTTGGTAATCCCTGCCACACTCCCAGTCTGTTCACTGTTGGCACTGTGCTTCTATTGCAGTGCACACACACACAGCTCAATAGGAATGCAGTGTTTTCATTCCCCTGACCCAAGCTGTCACTAATTTTTTATAGTGGGCAGTGTGCGGTTGGATCTGGCCCAAGCAAACACAATAGATTCCTGTCATACCACACACACACAAAATAAATATATATATATATATATCAGACACTCGCTCATGTACACACATACACTCTTCCCATCTCTCTCTCTCTCACACACACACCATCACTGCACTATGATTGATTTATCTGTCTCCTCCTAGGTTGGTGTCTGTATCTAAACCAGCAGCACAACCATGACAAACAGGATTTCTCTGCTAGACTGACCCTCTGTGAGGAACTGAAAATCTATGGGTGATGAAAAAGCACTTTGCAACAAATCGCCCCTTCAAGCTACAGACTCTATGATTGAGTACACACACACACACAGGAATTGCCTCTATGATCACTTTCTCTCACACACACACACACACACACACACACACACACACACATAGAGAATCCAGGAACTCTACATTAGGATTGGTGGGGTCTATTTCTATCAACTCCTGACTGGCAGCCAATAACGACAGCAGGGGATGTGTGTGAGGTCTGGGTCTTTGTGATTGGATGGCTCGTCGCCGATCGTCTGGAGGACACTTACTAGTGTGTGTTCTTTCCTCTTCCCAAACAGAGAGATGTGATGCCGGTTTCCAATGGCCTTGGACTGTAGCAATGCACCGGTTTCCTCCAAGTGTCTGATACGGATATACCCTGAATATGATATTGTTGATGTCAGACAGAGGAAGAGGCTTTGATTTTTTTGTAAAACATTTTTGGGCCCATGGTGCTATTCAGCGTCCTTTGAAAGGCTGTCTTGTTGGGTTAGGTGCTGAATGCTGAAGCCTGTCTCCACACACACACACACACACACACACACACACACACACACACCACCTTATCTCCACAGCACATCTTTCTCACATTCACACACCAGACCGGACTTCCTTTCTGTCGACGAGGTGGCCAGTCAAGGCTAGTCGAGCACAGATGCACTTCCTCCCAGAGGCTAGGGCGTAGATCCCAGATAAATCTGATTGTTGATGAAGTAATCTCGGAATGTAAAATACTGCCTCTGGCCGCTCCGACTTAAAATGAACATTTTCATACTTTAGATTGGATTAACTCTGTCTCCATGGCAACAAGTGTTATGTGAATTATTTAACAAACTATTTTAGTGTCTCTGTGCGTCTCCCAAAAGGTTGTAAGTCTTTTGGGATTTAAGTAACGGCCAGAGTCCCGGTCTGCATAGTCAGAGATATTTATTCATTGAGAATTCTGCCATCACAATTTCAGAGTCCATCTTTTATCCTCATACGTCATACAAAAAGAAATCCCTCCCCTCTGTAGGCGGGCTGTAGTTTTCCACTCTAAAACTGCTCTACTGACCTTCAGTTCACACACACACACATATACACACATGCATACACACATACATACACACACACACATATCCTACTCCCTGCATTACTCAGTTATTGCCGTTCTCACAATATTCTGCACCATGTTTTCATAACAGTTTCTCCCCTCCCTAAATTGGGAGGCCTCTTTATCTTAGTTTCTCAGTTGTCTTTGTTGTCTGGCCTAACTCTTACTCACATTGCTAAATAGTGGCTCAATGCCATAGCCTTTACTGGTCCTACACTCACACATTTCTAACACATTATACACAGTTTCAAGGTGTAATAATTAGTCATTCATAATTAATCTATCAACAAGTGAGCCCTTTACCGATCTCATCTTCACTCCCGAGTGACCCAACCTCCAGTGCAATGCGTATTGTTCCAGTGCAACCTCCAATGTAGTGTATACCATTGTCTTATCCCATGGCATGACACCTTAGTAGGAGCCTACTACTGCTCGGCTATGAAAAGCCAACTGACATTTACTCCTGAGGTGCTGACCTGTTGCACCCTCTATAACCACTGTGATTATTATTTCACCCTGCTGGTAATCTATGAAAGTTTGAACATCTTGACGAACTATCTGGCCATAATGGCCATGTACTCTTATCTCCATCTGGCACAGCCAGAAGAGGACTGGCCACCCCTCAGAGCCTGGTTCCTCTCTAGGTTTCTTCCTAGGTTCCTGCCTTTCTTGGAAGTTTTTCCTAGCCACCGTGCTTCTACATCTGCATTGCTTGCTGTTTGGGGTTTTAGGCTGGGTTTCTGTGTAAGCATTTTGTGACATCTGCTGATAAATACATTTGATAAGTTCTTATTAGAACCCTGACGTACTAGTGGAATAGCCTGGATGGGATACTAGTCTGTTTATGTTTTAGCCACTAATGTACAACTGTTGTCTGCACCCTGAAAACATCATATGTGGATGAAGCCATACTTGTACATTTACTTGGCTGATAATATCAGGCAGTAATGTTATCAACAGATCTGCACTAATTGAGGTAGTGCTGACGTGGTCCACTAACAAGTACTACTTGACCTGTGCTAATGGACAAAGGTGTGTGTGTCTTGTCTGTCTGAACATCACAGGATCAGCCCAGTCTCTCTCCCTCTCGAACTCCAAATGTCAGGAGGAAATGGAGCAGAAACAGTTGATGCTGTGAAGTGTGTCGTGCTGCATCGGTCGCCGACGGCAACACGGGGGTAATTGTGTCAGTGTGCGTGGCTGAGCTCGGTTTGATCGCCACGGTGATGTCACCGTCTGGACTGATTGGCCTTTTCCCAACGTGACCCTCATCATTTGATCTGGGACTGGGGCTTTATAAGAAACACCTCACTGACCTATACCCATATGCTACTGAACCTTGGCTTGGACTAAACCTTCACTGCTGTCTGTTTTCGGACTACTTAAACGTGTGTGTGTGCGTGCGCATGGCTGCATGCTTGTGAGTTTGACACAACCCCCCAACCCGTCCACCATGATGTGTACTTGTGCATGACACCTCAACATTCCCATAACCTTGTGACTTAATTTGTAGACACCTGTTATTACTGCTGAGTAATGGTGTGTCTGTGAGAGACAGACATGGTGGCGGCACCTTAAAGGAAGAATGCTGCATGTCCATATAAACCATATAACCCCCTGCTATACAACCACCTGCCTGCTCACTTCTGTTCCCACAGCGAGCGCTAACGCTACGCTAGCAGAAACCATATAGCCTCCTCACAGTGCAAATATACAGTGCATTCGGAATGGATTCAGACCCCTTGACCTTTTCCACATTTTGTGGATACGCCTTATTCTAAAATTGATTAAATTGTTTATTTCCCTCATCCATCTACACACTATACCCCATAATGACAAAATAAAACTGTTTTTTTTACATTTTTGCAAATTCATAAAATATAAAAAACAGAATTATCACAAGTATTCAGACCCTTTACTCAGTACTTTGTTGAAGCACTTTGGCAGCGATTACAGCCTCAACTCTTCTTGGGTATGAAGCTACAAGCTTGGCACACCAGTATTTGTGGAGTTTCTCCCATTCTTTTCTGCAGATCCTCTCAAGCTCTGTCAGGTTGGATGGGGAGTGTCGCTGCAGAGCTATTTTCTGTTCCCTCCAGAGATGTTCGATCGGGTTCAATTCCCCACAGCATGATGCTGCCACCACCATGCTTCACCGTAGGGATGGTGGCAGGTTTTCTCCAGATGTGACGCTTGGCATTCAGGCCAAAGAGTTCAATCTTGGTTTCATTAGACCAGAGAATCTTGTTTCTCATGGTCTGAGAGTCCTTTAGGTGCCTTTTGGCAAACTCCACAAGCGGGCTGTCATGTGCCTTTTACTGAGGAGTAGCTTCCGTCTGGCCACTCTTCGATAAAGGCCTGATTGGTGGAGTGCTGCAGAGATGGTTGTCAGTGTGACCATCGGGTTTTTGGTCACCTCCCTGACCAAGGCCCTTCTCCCCCGATTGCTCAGTTTGGCCGGGCAGCCAGCTTTAGGAAGAGTCTTGGTGATTCCAAACTTCTTCCATTTAAGAATGATGGAGGCCACTGTGTTCTTGGGGACCTTCAATGCTTCAGAAATGTTTTGGTACCCTTCCCCAGATCTGTGCCTCGACACAATCCTGTTACGGAGCTCTACGGACAATTCCTTTGACCTCATGGCTCGGTTTGTGTTCTGACATGCACTGTTAACTGTCGGACCTTTATACAGACAGGTGTGTGCTTTTCCAAATCCTGTCCAATCTATTGAATTTACCACAATCAAGTTGTAGAAACATCTCAAGGATGATCAATGGAAACAGGATGCATCTGAGCTCAATTTCGAGACTCATAGCAAAGGGTCTGAATACTTATGTAAATAAGGTATTTCTGTTTTCTACTTAATACATTTGCAAACATTTCTAAACCTGTTTTCACTTTGTCATTATGGGGTATTGTGTGTAGATTGAGGAACATTTTTAATTTAATACATTTTAGAATAAGGCTGTAACGTAATAAAATGTGGAAAAGGTCAAGGGGTCTGAATACTTTCCGAATACACTAAGTTATCGTTACTCATTGTGTATTTTATTCCTCGTGTTATTATTTCTCTCTCTGCGTTGTTGGGAAGGGCCCATGAGTAAGCATGCCACTGTTAGTCTACACCTGTTTACAAAGCATGTGACTAATACAATTTGATTGTACATTTTATTGAGTTAAGGGTGTAGGGCCCAGGGACCTGGTCTAGGAGAAGGGTCTGTTACACACTGGCCCTCATGGCATAAAAGCATGTAGGCGATCTCCACAATTCAGTGAATACTGTTAAGACAATGGGTTACGGTCTTGGGCTAATACCAAGCCATTGTGTGCACGTTTTCTCTAACTTACTCTCTCCCTCCCTCTGCTGTGTATCATATTGTATCTAATTATCAGTCTGTCTGTAGGGAGCTCAACAATGCTCCTCATCAAAGACGGTTTGTTTATCTCCTCACTGCTATTCCTGGCTCCCCACGAGACCTGACGTAGTCCCTACGGAGGCTCATAAGCTGGTTATAGGCTGTCATAGCCCCAATGCCTCCAAACACCAGGGAGGTTGGGTTTTGAGGGAGGTATCAGGGTGTTTTCTAAGGCTTGGAGCAGAGGATATGAACTGTATGTAGAAGGATGAAGGGTAGGTGGTGATGGTTGCTTTTTACACCAGATCGCAGGTATAAACTAGTGACTGTGATGTTTTTCTAGTGGACTTGGATCCTTTTGTGTGCGTTGGGTCCAGTCTCCAATGTTCCCTTGGGGAGTAGGAAATAACACTGTTTTATCTCCTGGTCCTCTATAGCTCAGTTGGTAGAGCATGGCGTTTGCAACGCCAGGATAGTGGGTTCAATTCCCGGGACTACCCATACGTAAAATGTATGCATGCGTGACTAAGTTGCTTTGGATAAAAGTGTCTGCTAAATGGCATATATTATTATATGATCTGTTTCTACATTGTAGAAAACAAAGGCTCTAAAATAAAGGTTGGCGGGTACAGCACATCCTCCAGGCTGTATTCATACATTCCAAGTCAGGCTAGTCATATTGTCCCATTGTGTGTCAGCTGTGAGGATCAAAACATGTAGTTACACAGTCATTTGCCTTGTGATGCCTGAGGCCATGTCACAAGGGATACGTCATGTGAAACGACACAAGCTAGATAGAAACATCCAGATTAATTCCCTGAAAAACAACAAAGGCTTCCAGGCATCTTGGGGTCAGAGTGCTGATCTAGGATCAGGTCCCCACCTGTCCGTATAATCATATTCATTGTGATCTAAAAGGCAAAACTGTTCCTAGAACAGCACTTCAACTACTTCCTAAGGTAACTGATATCTGTGACCTTTTTAACCTGTGACCTATAACCTTTAACTTCTTGTCTTGTCACACAGATTGAAGATGGACGAGGCAGAGAAGTACAAACAGAGACTGCAGGCGATCACTGTGAGCCAAGCACCTTGACACACGCACCCACACATACAGGCCCATGGAAACTAAGCACTGCTCCTTGCGCTGTCCGTCTGTAGCTACTGAATAATTTACCCAGAGTGCAGTGTGTCGCACCAGGCCGCCTCCCTCAGCCCAGTAAAACAACGCCACGCAATTTCAATGGAGACACATTGAGACACAGTGACTATTATGGGGTGGCTACCTCGCTATGGCGATGGTGCCTATGTGACAGGTTTGACCAGGTGTTCTCTATTTAGTTTTCTTCTACCCCTCTTCTTTCTGTTCTCTTTATTCTTCCTTTCCCTCTCTGTTTCTATTTTTTTCCTCTTTGTTTATCACTCCACTTCTCTCGCTGTCTCGCCCCCTCCCTCGCTCTCGCCTCTCTCTCTCTGTCTCTCAGGAGAAGCGTCGTCTGCAGGAGGAGCAGGAGAGGGCCAAGAGGGAGCTGGAGGACGAGAGGCTGAGGCTACAGCAGCTCAAGGTAACAAACCCCTCTCACTGTCCCCGACACACCCCTCTCACTGTCCCCGACACACCCCTCTCACTGTCCCCGACACACCCCCCTCACTGTCCCCGACACACCCCCCTCACTGTCCCCGACACACCCCTCTCACTGTCCCCGACACACCCCTCTCACTGTCCCCGACACACCCCGCTCACTGTCCCCGACACACCCCTCTCACTGTCCCCGACACACCCCCCTCACTGTCCCCCGACACACCCCCCTCACTGTCCCCGACACACCCCTCTCACTGTCCCCCGACACACCCCTCTCACTGTCCCCGACACATCCCCTCACTGTCCCCCGACACCCCCCCTCACTGTCCCCGACACACCCCCCTCACTGTCCCCGACACACCCCCTTCACTGTCCCCGACACACCCCCTCACTGTCCCCCGACACACCCCCCTCACTGTCCCCGACACACCCCTCTCACTGTCCCCGGCACACACCTCACTGTCCCCGACACACCCCCCTCACTGTCCCCGACACACACCCCTCACTGTTCCCGACACACCCCTCTCACTGTCCCCGACACACCCCTCTCACTGTGTAGGACTATTTATTTTGAAGTGTGATATCAAATGGCCAGATAAGTGACCACATACACTCAGACACACATGCTCTCTCTCTGAGTATGGTGGTGGATACCGGACAGAACCCCCACACTCTGGGAAAAGCCTGAATATTTGAAACATTCTTATTTCCCAACAAATGTAGAATGTGGCCATAATGTTGTTCTGCCAAAATCCTGTACGGGCTTGTTAGCAAGGGGCTAACTTCAGTTCCAGATTCCATTCCAAGCAACACACAGCTCCTAGTCCACTTGAGAGCACACAAACACTTCCTGAAATTGCCTGCCAGAGGTTGGAGGTTTGGCCTTCCTTCGCTGGAATCGTGTGTGTTTACGTGCCCTGCTCTCTGCACTGGACTGCTCTATTGTTTTCACACAATTTCCAGATTGGCGTTCCCGCTTCCTACAACACCGTGTTACATTGCCCTAGGGCGCAATGTTCATCCTTTCTGTGTGTTTGTGTATACCCAATGATAAAATGGTTTCAGGTGACTGGTCTGCCTAAGTCTGCTACCTGGAGCCACCTCCAACAATGATTCCCCAACCACGCTTATAAGGCTAAATTGTAACAAACTTGCATAAACCACCATTTTTGGTTGGCTACCTTCTAACCTACAAGAACGCCTCTGTCTACAACTGTACTGTCCCCACTACTGAAGGAACAAACCCTGCTCTGTACACTTCAGAGGTAAAGGTAGTGTTGACCTCTCAATGGCTGTCACCAGCAGTGGTCTCTAGACTTCCTCAGAGGTCAATTACAGCCTGCTTATCACCCCCACATCTTTAAAAGGGCTATTGAAGTTACAGAACATGAATAATAACAAGCCCAAATCACACAATGCTAACTGCAAAGTTAATTTGACTGCTTTTAAAGAGGTCTTACTTCTATTAAGGGAACACACTAATTGAAGCTGCATACTTCAGAGGGAGTGTAAAAGTAGCCTGTAAAGTTGCAACTTCGCAGTTCAACAAAGGTACATGAATCGAAATTGAAGAACAACTGGATGTGTGAGAGAAAGATTCAACCTCTTAAAGGACAATGGCTGGGTATTTCTTTATGAAAAGGTACTATAACCTTATAATTGTTATCATCATCATTCAATGTGCTATCATATGAGTCCTCTGTGGTTAGAAGGGAGGTGTCCTGTTTTATATTCAGCCACTCTTGGAGGATAGTGGGTATTTCATAATTATGTGAAAAGGTGTCATGGGTCTGCACTCAAAGATGTCGCATAAAGTTTACTACATTTTTATTTTTTTAAATACTGTATTTTCACTGCATCAGGGATAGTGTACACAGATGTTTTGTCTTTGCAGCCTTCAGTACCTACACACTAATGCAGTGAAAATATATTTTTTTATAATAAAATGCGACATCTTTTTGAGTGCGGACCCATCACACCTTTTTGCTTATCTGAATTTACGGGTTTTACCCACCAACCAAACTCCTGGGAGAGCACGATGGTCCCCTTTTGATGAGTTCTTTCTTAATTATGGAAGAGAAGAGAAAACGCTACATTTAATTGAACCTCGTATTAGTCCTGTTTGGTTAGAGGGAGGTGTTCTACAAACACATTTTGGCACTCTGAGAGGACTTGTGCTGCTACAGGAACAGGAAGGAAGTGCTCTCTGCAGACTTCCTGTCAGGGCTCTGCTCTACAGTTCACCTTCAGCTGAGGTGGTGAGAGGGAGCCAGCGGGGAGGGGAGAGGAGGGGAAGGGAGTGGTAGGAGAGGAAAGGAGAGACCCTGTGTCCCAATTCTTTACCTTGCTCCCAAAAGTGTGCACTCATTCACTCCCCCTCATGCATTTAAAAGCATTTGATTGGTGTAAGCATGGGCTAGTAATCTTTTTAAATCTATCAAATGAAGCGAGCAAGTTCACACTTGGGGCAGAAAGGAGTGTGTTCCTGTCCGAATGTATGGGATATGAGTTAAAGGGACAGGCACCTGTTTAGGGGTTTAATGAAAGGTTAAAGGGATGGGACACCTGTTGAGGGGTTTATTAAAGGGTTAAAGGGATGGGACACCTGTTGAGGGGTTTATTAAAGGGTTAAAGGAATGGGACACCTGTTGAGGGGTTTATTAAAGGGTTAAAGGGATGGGACATCTGTTGAGGGGTTTATTAAAGGGTTAAAGGGGTGGGACACCTGTTGAGGGGTTTGTTAAAGGGATGGGACATATGTTGAGGGGTTTGTTAAAGGGGTGGGACACCTGTTGAGGGGTTTGTTAAAGGGGTGGGACACCTGTTGAGGGGTTTATTAAAGGGTTAAAGGAATGGGACACCTGTTGAGGGGTTTATTAAAGGGAAGGGGAGAAGTGGAGTGGGGAATAAGTTCTAATAGAGAGACGTGACCTATGCTAATTGGATGGGGAGGTCTAAAGGTCACATCCACCTGCTGACACCATAACAATAGTGTGTGAGAATGAAGACAAGCCTGTCAGATGTAAAGACTGTCATGTTGCGTTATGGTTGTGTCTGAGTATGAGTGCACGATTTGGATGATGACTGTGGTGACGCTCTCCCTGTGTCCTCTCCCTCTCTCCCTGTGTCCTCTCTTTCTCCCTCTGTCCTCTCTCTCTCTCCCTCCCTCTGTCCTCTCTCTCTCCCTCTGTCCTCTCTTTCCCTCTGTCCTCTCTTTCCCTCTGTCCTCTCTTTCCCTCTGTCCTCGCTGTCTCTCCCTGTGTCCTCGCTGTCTCTCCCTGTGTCCTCTCCCTCTCTCCCTGTGTCCTCTCTCTTTCTCCCTCTGTCCTCTCTCTCTCTCCCTCTGTCCTCTCTCTCTCTCCCTCTGTCCTCTCTCTCTCTCCCTCTGTCCTCTCTTTCCCTCTGTCCTCTCTCCCTGTGTCCTCTCCATCTCGCTCCCTCTCGTGCTACCGCTCTCTCTCCATCCAGAGGAAGTCTCTGAGAGACCAGTGGCTGATGGACGGCCCCTCCTCCCCCACATCCTCAGAGCCCCGTTCCCCACTGTGGGGCTCCCAGGCCCAGGAGATGGAGCAACGCATAGACAAGTAGGAATCTTCTATTGTACACCCCATACTCGCCACATTACCTGTAGACTCGCCACATTACCTGTAGACTCGCCACATTACCTGTAGACTCGCCACATTACCTGTAGACTCACTAGAGTCTACAGGTAATGGACACCCAAGTGGCGCAGCGGTCTAAGGCACTGCATCTCTGTGCTTGAGGCGTCACTACAGACCCTTGTTCGTTTCCAGGCTGTATCACAACCGGCCGTGTTTCAAATCAAATTTTATTGGTCACATGCGCCGAATACAACAGGTGCAGACATTACAGTGAAATGCTTACTTACAGCCCTTAACCAACAGTGCATTTATTTTAAACAAAAAAAGTAAGAATAAAACAACAACAAAAAAGTGTTGAGAAAAAAAAGAGCAGAAGTAAAATAAAGTGACAGTAGGGAGGCTATATATACAGGGGGGTACCGTTGCAGAGTCAATGTGCGGGGGCACCGGCTAGTTGAGGTAATATGTACATGTGGGTAGAGTTAAAGTGACTATGCATAAATACTTAACAGAGTAGCAGCAGCGTAAAAAGGATGGGGTGGGGGGGCAGTGCAAATAGTCCGGGTTTGGGAGTCCCATAGGGCGGCGCACAATTGGCCCAGTGTCGTCCAGGTATGGCCAGGGTAGGCCGTCATTGTAAATAAGAATTTGTTCTTAACTGACATGCCTAGTTAAATAAAGGTTAAATAAAAAAGCACAAAAAAAACTTGATACTCACCACATTACCTGTAGACTCACTAGATACTCACCACATTACCTGTAGACTCACTAGATACTCACCACATTACCTGTATACTCACTAGATACTCACCACATTACCTGTAGACTCACTAGATACTCACCACATTACCTGTAGACTCACTAGATACTCACCACATTACCTGTAGACTCACTAGATACTCACCACATTACCTGTAGACTCACTAGATACTCACCACACTTTTTTTTCTAGTATCTTTCTTGGGCCGTACATGCAGTGGGTGTTTGTAGGAGGCCAGCCTCACCTCATAGTCTACACAGTAGCTGTATAAATATTCTTACTTTCGAAGACTTTCTATACTCTCCATGTTTCTTTCTAGGGTTGTGGCTGTTTGTTAAACCTCAGTGTTTATAGTCTCTACACCTCATAGTGTTTATAGTCTCTACACCTTATAGTGTTTATAGTCTCTACACCTCATAGTGTTTATAGTCTCTACACCTCAGTGTTTATAGTCTCTACACCTCATAGTGTTTATAGTCTCTACACCTCATAGTGTTTATAGTCTCTACACCTCATAGTGTTTATAGTCTCTACACCTCATAGTGTTTATAGTCTCTACACCTCATAGTGTTTATAGTCTCTACACCTCATAGTGTTTATAGTCTCTACACCTCATAGTGTTTATAGTCTCTACACCTCATAGTGTTTATAGTCTCTACACCTCATAGTGTTTATAGTCTCTACACCTCATAGTGTTTATAGTCTCTACACCTCATAGTGTTTATAGTCTCTACACCTCAGTGTTTATAGTCTCTACACCTCGTAGTGTTTAGTCTCTACACCTCGTAGTGTTTATAGTCTCTACACCTCGTAGTGTTTATAGTCTCTACACCTCGTAGTGTTTATAGTCTCTACACCTCGTAGTGTTTATAGTCTCTACACCTCATAGTGTTTATAGTCTCTACACCTTAATATTTATAGTCTCTACACCTTAATGTTTACAGTGAGGGAAAAAAGTATTTGATCCCCTGCTGATTTTGTATGTTTGCCCACTGACAAAGACATGATCAGTCTAATTTTAATGGTAGGTTTATTTGAACAGTGAGAGACAGAATAACAACAACAAAATCCAGAAAAACGCATGTCAAAAATGTTATAAATTGATTTGCATTTTAATGAGGGAAATAAGTATTTGACCCCTCTGCAAAACATTACTTAGTACTTGGTGGCAAAACCCTTGTTGGCAATCAGAGGTCAGACGTTTCTTGTAGTTGGCCACCAGGTTTGCACACATCTCAGGAGGGATTTTGTTCCACTCCTCTTTGCATATCTTCTCCAAGTCACTAAAGTTTTGAGGCTGACGTTTGGCAACTTGAACTTTCAGCTCCCTCCACAGATTTTTTATGGGATTGTCCTGTCCCCTTAGCAGAAAAACACCCCCAAAGCATAATGTTTCCACCACCATGTTTGACGGTGGGGATGGTGTTCTTGGGGTCATAGGCAGCATTCCTCCTCTTCCAAACACGGCGAGTTGAGTTGATGCCAAAGAGCTCGATTTTGGTCTCATCTGACCACAACACTTTCACCCAGTTCTCCTCTGAATCATTCAGATGTTCATTGGCAAACTTCAGACGGCCCTGTATATGTGCTTTCTTGAGCAGGGGGACCTTGCGGGCGCTGCAGGATTTCAGTCCTTCACGGCGTAGTGTGTTACCAATTGTTTTCTTGGTGACTATGGTCCCAGCTGCCTTGAGATCATTGACAAGATCCTCCCGTGTAGTTCTGGGCTGATTCCTCACCGTTCTCATGATCATTGCAACTCCACGAGGTGAGATCTTGCATGGAGCCCCAGGCCGAGGGAGATTGACAGTTATTTTGTGTTTCTCCATTTGCAAATAATCGCACCAACTGTTGTCACCTTCTCACCAAGCTGCTTGGCGATGGTCTTGTAGCCCATTCCAGCCTTGTGTAGGTCTACAATCTTGTCCCTGACATCTTTGGAGAGCTCTTTGGTCTTGGCCATGGTGGAGAGTTTGGAATCTGATTGATTGATTGCTTCTGTGGACAGGTGTCTTTTATACAGGTAACAAGCTGCGATTAGGAGCACTCCCTTTAGGAGTGTGCTCCTAATCTCAGCTCGTTACCTGTATAAAAGACACCTGGGAGCCAGAAATCTTTCTGATTGAGAGGGGGTCAAATACTTATTTCCCTCATTAAAATGCAAATAAATGTATAACATTTTTGACATGCGTTTTTCTGGATATTTTTGTTGTTATTCTGTCTCTCACAGTTCAAATAAACCTACCATTAAAATTATAGACTGATCATTTCTTTGTCAGTGGGCAAACGTACAACATCAGCAGGGGATCAAATACTTTTTTCCCTCACTGTATAGTCTCTACACCTCGTAGTGTTTAGTCTCTACACCTCATAGTGTTTATAGTCTCTACACCTCAGTGTTTATAGTCTCTACACCTCATAGTGTTTATAGTCTCTACACCTCATAGTGTTTATAGTCTCTACACCTCATAGTGTTTATAGTGTATTTCATGTACTGTAAGTGTATGAAAGCACTGCCTTTATCAATGCAAGGTTAAAAGTGAATGGTTTGTTCTGGCTGAGATTGTAATGGAACGCCAACAAAGTGCGTGTGTCTATGTGTGTGTGTCAGGTTGCAGACAGAGAGTCAACGGTTAGTGGAGGAGGAGGAGAAACTGGAGCAGCAGATGGAGGATGGCCAAGCTGTGAGTGACACACACTATGTCTTACTGTACTTGTGAGGACCTTTTGGGGACCAACAAATTATTCCCATTTTTCCCCTAACCCTAAACTCTAATTCTAACCCCTTAGCCTAAAATATACTTTTTTACAAGTGAGGACCAGCAAAATGTCCTCACTTCTCTGAATTTTAGTTAGTTTGCTATTCTTGTGAGGCCTTCTGGTACTAAAACGTGTACACCTACACCACACACACACACAGAGGGAGAAAGAATTAGGATGGCCAAGCTGTGAGTAACGCACATAAACACACACTGATACACACGCACACAAACCAATTGAATGGGCTAGCTAGAATACATGCAGAACAAGTAGCCCCATCATTACGTCAATTCTTCCCACCAGTCCTGACCGACGAGGCTCCTTTTAGATTAATAATACATTTTTCCATAATAATACGTTAATGCAGCTTTGATGTAGCACCTCTTGTTCAGAAGCAGGAACTTTAGAAAGGCCCTTCTTGCATAAACAATGTACCACTTAGACGTGTATAATCGTTCCACCTCAAGGAAACCGTGACTGTTTACCTCAGAATGACCTTTTATTTTAGAACAAAAATTATCTTCTCCTCTTCAAGTCTTTTGTTCTTTTGTTTGTATTTCTTCTCCTAACCTTGATTTTTAGAGGTTGTTGTAGAGACGTGAATCACAAACCGAGCGTGTTATTTTGACTCGTAGACTAGGAGCAGACCAGTGAAGGTTGACTCGTATGATAGCGGCTTTTTGTGGCATGGCAGAGATGGAACTACTCACAACAATTTGCTCTTGTTATAAAGAGAGTGTGCTCCCACCCTCTTTAAAGGTAGACTCAGTGATTTGACGTAGATGCATAAAGTAAACTGCATAGTGGATCAATTTCTGCAACAACTAAGAGCGTTGAAGCGCGAGGCTCAACTTATATGCTGTTTTCGTGCCCTGGCTACCAGGCTGTAACGAAGCGAACCCTGTAGACGTGCAGATACTGTGTGTGACTGTGTGAGAGAGAAGTCTTTGCATCTCACTCATCTCAATATCTGCTGTGCTGCTTGTGGCAACGTCATTCCGCTGAGTCTACCTTGTTAAGGTAGGCATATTTAGTATTGAATAGTCACTGGTGGAAGGTGGGCCCGAAAGGCTAATTTGCATCCCCTTGTGGGTTGAAAATGCATGAATGACGACGTTCATCTACTCTTATAATGGCATTGCTCATTATGGTCATGGTTACAACTTGAGACTGAAAATAATTAAAGAATGGAATGTGCCTATCTAACCCCGCCTGTGTCTGTCTCCTCCAATAGAATGCAGCGATGGTGGTGGAGGCTACAGCAGGTAGGTGTGACCTGTCTGTGAATGAACTAATGACTGTCTAGCTGTCACCACCTGTTACTGTTAGCAACCGCTGGTAGCAATCGTTGTTCCACTAGCACTTCTTTATATTACTTGATTCAATCAATTTAATTGCGGAAAGATAAAATAATACGTCTTTATGTTTCTGTTTGAGTTGATAATGAATGTGATGTGTGGTAAAAATACATGATTTTAAATAACCCGACCAGAATCGGGACAGTTGATTTGAAATTCCCTTCGATCTTCAGTTGAATGGTGGGCTTAATAAAACACTGATTTAAAAAAAGTGTTATTTCCATCTACCTATTCCCACAGAAGCAGTCCATGCAGTTATCTTGGAGAATGGACAGGAAGAAGTAGTGGCCGAATCCGGTAAGGGGTTAACAATGTTAACGTCATCGCTCCTCCACTCTGAATCAACTCAAATGGGTTGTAGTCCCAGAAGATGCTACAGACTGTACTAGCCTTTGATGGCATTTGTATTACAAAGGCGAAACATTGTATTCATACGTCAGTGGAAGTTCATACATGCATACAGTGAATATCTATGCATTTTAATGATATGGAATACATATACATTGATGCTGATGAAGAATCTCATGTGTTAAGTTAAGTTATCAGAGGGTAAAGCACAGAAATATTATTTATATAACGTGAACATCCCATTAGACCACTGCTGTTTGGCTGCACCATGATGGGTCTAGTAATTATATTTCTATGGGGCAAAGAGCACACAACACAAGCCAAGTCAGTGGAAATGTTCTGGTTGGTTGGATTCAGGGTCACAGGGACTGGCAACATGCCTTTGGCTTGGTGCTAAAATGTCCCTCTTATCATTATGACCTTCTGTCATGAGTCCAGAATAGAACAGCGGTGATTCTGTAAGCTGCACTCCCTTCTCTTCTTTTGGATTTCTAATGTCACTCGTTCCATTGGCCGGCCTCTTTTCTTGTCTTTCTCCTTCACTCTCCATAACTTTCTCCAAGTTCCAACAAATGTTCAACTCTCCTGTTTCTTCTGTGCTCACTATTCTAGCTGGGCTTTGCAGAGCTTGGTAAGATGAATGTGCGTGTTTGCCAATGGTCTTGCTGATAGAAGGCTGGGAAGATGATTTCAACATTTCCTAACTATGATCTGTCTCTCTTGTCACAGTTCTAGGAACAGTGGAGGCAGCTCTATTGGAAAGAGCTGAGATCCTCACCAATGGGAGAGGAGAGGGGGAGGGGCAAGCTGCTACCCACGATGCATCAGACGGCGGACTGCCCAACGGTCCAGTGACTGTCATCCCTGGCGACGGTACAGTTACCATGACGTTCCTGGGGTTCACTGAGGCGGAGCCAAGCGAGGCTCCGTTAATCGAGGACGACGAGGAAGGAGGATTGATCATGATGCGAGCGGAGCGAGTGACTATCACGGACGAGGGAGACGAGCTGGCCGATGACCTTTCCCCTCCGGGTCAGGAACTAGAAGTAGACTCGGCCGCGTCCAATCAGAGTTCAGAATCTCCTGAGGAAGGAGGAGATGAGAAGGTGAAACCAGAGACAACTCCTGAAGAGTCCTCAGAAGTAGCAAAAGAGACTGAGGTGGAGGCAGACACAGTAACAGGAGATTTAGGAGAAGGACAGATGGACACAGTAACAGGAGATTTAGGAGAAGGACAGATGGACACAGTAACAGGAGATTTAGGAGAAGGACAGATGGACACAGTAACAGGAGATTTAGGAGAAGGACAGATGGACACAGTAACAGGAGATTTAGGAGAAGGACAGATGGACACAGTAACAGGAGATTTAGGAGAAGGACAGATGGACACAGTAACAGGAGATTTAGGAGAAGGACAGATGGACACAGTAACAGGAGATTTAGGAGAAGGACAGATGGACACAGTAACAGGAGATTTAGGAGAAGGACAGATGGACACAGTAACAGGAGATTTAGGAGAAGGACAGATGGAGGGTGGGGCGAACGGTGGTGGAGAGGCACAGCCAGTAGAGGAAGCTCCTGTGTCTGACCTGCAGTCCCCAGATGATGCCCTAGATGGCGCTGTGGCGGCCGTTCCCGTCTACTCTGAGACCTCACTCACCCCCAGGCCCGACACAGAGGGAGAGGCTGCAGGCGAGCCGGCAGAGGGTGATGCGGAAGTGAAGACTGAAGTGGAAGTCAAGGGGGAAGAGGTGGCCTTGGTGGCCCCAGAAACAGCCACCCTCCCTGGGGGCCAGTTCCTGGAGGTGTCCTTAGTGGAACCCCAGACTGAGTCAGAGCCAGAGCAGGAGCCCTTGCTGTTCCCATCCAAGGCCCAGACCCTGGCCCTGGGGGAGCAGGCTCCAGCCGCCCCAGAGACACTCACCCCTACCAGGGGAGAGGCGGAGGGAGGGGTCGGTGTGGCTCCCAAACGCAAGACCTGCCAGTGCTGCTCTGTCATGTGATCGATCATTTCGCTCGCTCGCGCTCTCACTCTACCAAAGTTTTCCAATGCATTCTCTGTATACTACAAGAGGGACTTGACACTGCCTCTGACACTGTGAATGAATGGTGGGCGGTAAGATGGTGTGTTATTATCGAAGTGCCTTGTGGATCTCCTTCCCTAAGAGTATAGCTCTGTTACCCATCCAGAGGAACCTGGGTTTTGTTCAGTAGGGCGAAACACTTTAAAATACTTTGAAACGGAAAATGAAAACTAGTGTGTTCCTTATTGGACCAGGTTCAGGTAAGCCCTCCCTGTTTGAGTACGTTTTTTCCTTTTGGTTCTAATGAACATGACCCTGTCAGCCTTGGCTGTGTTACTGTTGGCTGGTAGTGAGAATGAAAGGACAGTCTTGATCCATTATGCTGTATCTGTGTATCCACCCTACTATTCACAAAGAACCTGCTTTAAACTGAACTGAACTGGACTAAATGTACAGGTTGTGATAAGCGTTCCGATCACTGAAGGGCCTGTGTGTGTGTTTTAGTGAATTATTTTATGAGGGAAATGCTTATCGAAGGTCCTTGTCTTATTTTGTCCAATACAAGGCTTGAGGATTGTATCATGACCAGTACAGTAGGGATGTCAGAAATGACACCCAAGTCCTTTTATATAGTGCACTACTTTTGACCGGGGTCTATAGGTCTCTGGTCGAAAGCAGTACACGGAGTGTACAAAACATTAGGAACACCTGCTCTTTCCATGACATATACTGACCAGGTGAATCCAGGTGAACGCTATGATCCCTTATTGATGTCACTTGTTAAATCCACTTCAATCAGTGTAGATGAAGGGGAGGAGACAGGTTAAATAATAATTTTAATAATAAAGCCTTGAGACAAAATATTTAAGTGCCTTTGAACAGGGTTTGGTAGTAGGTGCCAGGCACACCGGTTTGTGTGTCAAGAACTGCAACTCTGCTGGGTTTTTCACGCTCAACAGTTTTCTGTGTGTATTACGAATGGTCCACCACCCAAAGGAAATCCAGCCAACTTGACACAACTGTGGGAAGCTTTGGAGTCAACATGGGCCAGCATCCCTGTGGAACGCTTTCGACACCATGTAGTCCATGCCTGGAACGAATTGAGGCTGTTCTGAGGGCAAAAGGGGATGCAACTCAATATTAGGAAGGTGTTCCTAACGTTTTATAGACAGTGGTAAGTATAGGATTAGTGTGCCTTTTTGGGTGCATTTATGTCCCAGCGTCATAGTCTACGTACAGTTTGAGATCTTTATCACATTGTCTTTCTATATGTTGTATGTGTTAGCCTTGTCGCCTACTTGAGTGTTGTGAAGGTTTGCAAAGTTCCATTAACTTAAAAAAAATTCCCAGGTTTTCCTGGTTGGAGGATTTTTGATCTCCTGTTTATTCCTTCCTGATTCTGGGAATCTTCCAACTGGGATTTCTGGACAACCTCTGAATTTTGGGAAAGTGACTAGGATTTTGCAACCCTACCGTTTGAATCTTATTTTGGTCCATTATCACTTGTTAAAGGGAAAGTAATTTTTTTATATCTAAATTCGATGTATTTTATTTTAGTTGTGTATTTTCCATAGAATACACAGCTCTTTTGCATGTATATAGCCACCATGAATTCAATCGGGAGTGGGGTCTTGGTTTATGTATAGAATGTATGTTTTTTCAACAGGATACTTTTGAATCAATGAATAATGGTTTAATGATTAAACTGAGATTTGTGAAATATTATTTGATGTCCTGTCTCCTGTCTAACCATTCTTTTGCTTTGTCAACATTGGACGATGAAAAACGACCATGTTGCTCCATTCTAAGATAAAGCACACAGATTATGGAGTAATCTTTGAAGGGAAGAGTCAAAGCGCACAACGTGACAGCATCCCAAATGGCACCCTATTCCCTTTATGGTTGCACTACTTTTGCTCATGGGGATTAGGGTGTAATTTGGGACGCAGACACTAACTTTTTCACACAAACAGGCTTTTGCCACACCAGTGCTCTGAACATACCAAAGGTCACTTGTATTTTATAAACTGGGTGGTTTGAGGCCTAAATGCTGATTGGCTGAAAGCCGGGGTATATCAGACCGTATACAATGGGGAATGACAAAACAATTATTTTTACTGCTCTAATTACGTTGGTAAGCAATATATAATAGCAATCAGACACCTCAGGGGTTTGTGGTATATGGCAAATATACCACGGCTGAGGGCTGTATCCAGGCATAAGAACAACCCTTAGCGATGGTATGTTGGCCATATACCACACCCCCTCGTGCCTTATTGCTTAAGTATACTATTCCAGAGCAATTGATTTACGGTTTGTCTGTAGAAAAGAATCTTACTAAGAAATTGAGTATTAATTGGGAGAATTAAAAAATGGGGCAGCAGGTAGCGTAGTGGTTAAGAGCGTTGGGCCAGTAACCGAAAGGTCGCTGGTTCGAATCCCTAAGCCGACTAGTTGATGTGCACTTGAGCAAGGCACTTAACTCCAATTGCTCCAATAAGTCTCTCTGGATAAGAGCGTCTGCTAAATGACTAAAATGTAAATGCATTGATATGTATGTGACTATGAAAAGTCCCAGGTGTGAGCACACAACTGTACATGAGATGAGCACCAAAAAATAATATATTAAAAAAAGCTTTTATTTTGCGATCCTGGAATTTACCATAGAAAAGGGCTATTTTCCTTGCACTCTACAACTGTGGAACTTTATGATATTGAAGAACATTGTGCCATAGCAGGACAGCAGAGCTATAAGACTGGACCTCTCTAGCCCAGCACCAGTGTTCACTACACACATCAGTGAAGTATAGATACTGTAGATATAGAAATATAAGCTAGATATAGTGATACATATTGTAGATACTGTAGATATGATGCATAGATATAGTGAAACCTAGATACTGAAGCCATGTTCGTTCTATATGCCACAGCTCTCCTCTGCTTCCTGTCTTCGAGCCAATCAGCTCCTGCTGCTCCTCTAACCTGTGAGGAGCTCCTTAAGCCCATGGATCACCACGACTAGACCAGCAGCTCTTGGGGAGATGGGCCTTCGTCGCAGGCAGTGTGAGCCACCCCTCGTATTACTCAACCATGTTCGCTCTCAAGGTAGGACCCTATTCCCTATTTGGCACCCTCTTCTTTGTATGTAGAGCACTTCTTTTGACCATGGTCTAAAGTAAAGCTTTATCTTTATATAGGGAATAGGGTGCCGTTTTGGATTAATAATACAAATAAATCCATTGTCATCTCCCGTCTGGATTACTGCAACTCGCTGTTGGCTGGGCTCCCTGCCTGTGCCATTAAACCCCTACAACTCATCCAGAATGCCGCAGCCCGTCTGGTGTTCAACCTTCCCAAGTTCTCTCACGTCACCCCGCTCCTCCGCACACTCCACTGGCTTCCAGTTGAAGCTCGCATCTGTTACAAGACCATGGTGCTTGCCTATGGAGCTGTGAGGGGAACGGCACCTCTGTACCTTCAGGCTCTGATCAGTCCCTACACCCAAACGAGGGCATTGCGTTCATCCACCTCTGGCCTGCTGGCTCCCCTTCCTCTGCGGAAGCATAGTTCCCGCTCAGCCCAGTCAAAACTGTTCGCTGCTCTGGCACCCCAATGGTGGAACAAGCTCCCTCACGACGCCAGGACAGCGGAGTCACTCACCACCTTCCGGAGACATTTGAAACACCACCTCTTTAAGGAATACCTGGGATAGGATAAAGTAATCCTTCTACCCCCCGCCCCCCCCCTTAAAAAAATAAAAATACAAAAATACAAAAAAATTGTAAAGTGGTTAACCCACTGGCTATAGGGTGAATGCACCAATTTGTAAGTCGCTCTGGATAAGAGCGTCTGCTAAATGACGTAAATGTAATGTAAATGTAAATGACATGTCTACTAGGCTACATGTTACTTGTCATTCCACATTGTTCATTGTAATTGTTTTTTGATTGTTTTTTATATTGTGATTGTTTCTATTGTTTTTGTGGCTGCTGTATGAAAACAACTAATAATAACCACATCTCTCACAGAGAAAAGACAGTCACCATGGAGTTTGCATCCGCTACCAACACCAGAACCCCAACACCAGAACCCCAACACCACCACGACCATCCACTATACTCAGGCTGACCGGCATGGCGGCTGGTGCAAGTACTGTATATACCCAACAGCATATCCATCGTCAACGGCAACAGCATCTTCCAGTTAGACATGAGGGGCTTTTGGAACATCACTGGGGTCTCCCTGGAGACCTCCTGCCTGGAGATGAGGTGGGTAGCATGATTAACTACAGTACCCCTAATGCTCTGTGTAACATATCCTGTTTGGTCTTATTAAAGATGTTCTTCAAGCTAACATAATGGTATCTCGTCTCCTTTTCAATATAAGGTGAGCGCCGTAATAAGGGAGTCCACGGACCTGTACTTGCTGAGGAAGGTGGAGGGTGGGACGGGAGAGAGGTGGAGGAAGAGGAGATGGAGTAGTTCAGGAAACAGGTGGAGTGCCTGGGGCTTCCGCCGCCAGTGGTGGTGTAGCCTGGGAAACCCCTCAGTGATTCCTATCATCCCTGATACCCTACCCTCTTAAGACAGGGGTAGAAGAAGAAGAAGATCCATCAATGTGATAAAAGTATAGATTCTGAGAGAGTGGGGGCAGTGAAAGAGAGATGTAGAGACACTTTCTGTTTTGTAATATAGCAATTTTGTATGTACTGTTTGTTGATATACTGTATGACTGTACTGAATTATTTATATTGGCTTCTTTAACAGATTTAATGTCATTCATTGAGTTAATTAAAGTCTAAGAGCTTCAGTTAATTCACAGAGAAAGTGGAATCCAGCAGGAATGTTCACAGCAAATTCTCCAGCGTTGAATCAACTCTGAGTTCAATTTAATACTTTTCCAGAGTGTATAGGGTCCACACTATTCAGAGCTAAATTAACACTTTGTTTAGAGCTGATGCCATTACACTTTCTCAGTGTTATGGAATTAACACCTGCAGTTTTACAGTAACTCGTTTTGGGTGTTGTTTTAACCCTAGAACCACTGGGCTTCTCAGCATACAGTAGAAGTACCGGCTAGAGGGTTTCCCAAGGCTTGATGATTAGTTGACTAATTGAATCAGGTGTGCCAGTTTAGGGTTAAAACAAAAATGTGAGATGCCTGGGGGGGTGAGGAGAGGTTTGGGAAACCACGTGGTAGAGAACGCTGTCGGGCGTCACCTTTATCCTACGCATCAGATTCATCTGCTGTGTTGTTAGAAACCTAAATAATCCCCCCCAAATATTTTAGATTGGATGTTGTCACGTTTTAAGAATATTTAGTTTTTTAATGCAAGTATGGATTACTTTTGTATTATGCTAAATAAGCCTACTGCAACACAGGCTATTTTCCTTTTTCTTGCAATAAAACACCACAATGTAATACATTTTATTGGTAGCTTCGATTACTCATAGAGTCCAGTAGCAGCTTGTTTTTACAAAGTAAAAAAAATAATATACCTGCAAAGCGCAGTCAAATGATTTGCCATAAACATAAGCACCAACGCTTGATAAATAGTGCAAAACACAAATGTAAAGTATTAATTGCATAAATAAATATTTGTGGAAATATATCATCCATGACAAGATATAAAAATGAGTCATTTGTTGATTGTATCGGGGTTAAGCTTAGGGTTAAGGTAATAGTTAAGGTTAGGTTAAAGGGTTAAGGTTAGGAGAAGGATTAGCTAACATTCTAAGTAGTTGCTAAAATGCTAAAGTTGTCCGTGATGAGATTTCAACATGCAACCTTTGCGGGTGTAATTTAACCTTTTCGCACGCACATAGGCTTCAGCCACACCTACAGTGCATTCGGAAAGTATTCAGACCCCTTGACTTTTTCCAAATTTTGTTACGTTACAGCCTTATTCTAAAATTGATTAAATTGTTAGTTTTTTTCCCTCATCAATCTCCACATAATACCCCATAATGACATAGCAAAAACAGGTTTTTAGAAATGTTTGCAAATGTATTAAAAGTAAAAAACCGATATCACTACATAAGTATTCTGACCCTTTACCCAGTACTTTGTTGAAGCACCTTTGGCAGGGATTACAGCCTCAAGTCTTCTTGGGTGTGACGCTACAAGCTTGGCACACCTGTATTTGGAGAGTTTCTCCCATTCTTCTCTGCAGATCCTCTCAAGCTCTGTCAGGTTGGATGGGAGCGTCACAGCACAGCTATTTGAAGATCTCTCCAGAGATGTTCGATCGAGTTCAAGTCTGGGCTCTGGCTGGGCCACTCAAGGACATTCAGAGACTTGTCCCGAAGCCACTCCTGCGTTGTCTTGGCTGTGTGCTTAGAGTCATTGTCCTGTTGGAAGGTGAACCTTCGCCCTGTCTGAGGTCCTGAGCGCTTTGGAGCAGGTTTTCATCAACTATCTTGCTGTACTTTGCTCCGTTCATCTTTCCCTCGATCCTGACTAGTCTCACAGTCCCTGCCACTGAAAAACATCCCCACAGCATGATGCTGCCACCACCATGCTTCACTGTAGGGATGGTGCCAGGTTCCCTCCAGACGTGTTGCTTTGCATTCAGGCTTCAAACTTCAGAGTTCAAACTTTGTTCCATCAGACCAGAGAATCTTGTTTCTCATGGTCTGAGAGTCCTTTGGGTACCTTTTGGCAAACTCCAAGCGGGCTGTCATGTGCCTTTTACTGAGGAGTGGCTTCCGTCTGGCCACTCTACCATAAAGGCCTGATTGGTGGAGTGCTGCAGAGATGGTTGTCCTTCTGGAAAGTTCTCCCATCGCCATAGAGAAACTCTGGAGCTCTGTCAGAGTGACCATCGGGTTCTAGAAACATCTCAAGGATGATCAATAGAAACAGGATGCACCTGAGCTCAATTTTGAGTCTCATAGCAAAGGGTCTGAATACTTATGTAAATAAGGTATTTCAGTTTTACATTTTTAATAAATGTGCAAAAATGTTTAAAAACCTGTAGTACACAGCGTTGTACGAGATCTTCAGTTTCTTGGCAATTTCTCGCATAGAATAACCTTCATTTCTCAGAACAAGAATAGATTGACGAGTTTCAGAAGAAAGTTATTTGTTTCTGGCCATTTTGAGCCTGTAATCGAACCCACAATTGCTGATGCTCCAGATACTCAACTATTCTCAAGATAACCATTTCGGCGACCGATGCGAGTATCTAACCTACAATATCTCAGTCATCAACGGCTACAGCACCTTCCAGTTCAACGTGGGGGGCCGATTCAACCTCACTGGGGTCTTCCTGGAGACCTTCTGCCCAGACTGTCTGGTGATGAAGTGTGTCATTTATATAATTGTACATTTGAGCCATTTAGCAGACACTCTTATCCAGAACAATTTACTGTTAGGGGGTATTCCACTGTTTTTCAACTCTGGTCCTGGTGTACCCCCAACAGTACACATTTCTGTTGTAGACCCACACAAACACACCTGATTCTACTAGTCAACTAATCATCAAGGCCTTGACAAGTTGAATCAGGTGTGTTTGCCCAGGGCTACAAGAATGTGTTGGGGGTCAATTAGGACTGGAGTTGAGAAACACTGGTGTAGGCTACTCAGCTTAAGGTCAGGTAGGTCAAAACAACCACATACTGCATTACAATCATTGCAAGTGAACCGTTCTTCAAAATACCCACTGGGCACGGGAGTAATTTCACTGAAATGACGTGGAAACAACATTGATTCAACCAGTGTGTGCCCAGTGGGTAGCCTCTATCAGACTCAAACTCAACTCTGGACCTCGAAGCCACTGCTTTCTTTCATCGTTCCCCTTCAATCAGGGACTGATTTAGACCTGGGACATAAGGTGGGTGCAATTAATTATCAGGTAGAACAGAGAACCAGCAGGCTCCGGACCTCGTAGGGTAAGAGTTGAATACCCCTGGTCTATCAGCTAAATCAGTGCCAGGAAGAAAAACAAGTGTGGGAGTGAGTGTAAGAAAGAAAAGTACAACAGTAAAGTATATCTTTTTTTATGTTGGGAGGTGAGCTCCAGGAGGAGGGAGTCCACGGACCTGTAACTGCTGAGGAAGGTGGAGGGTGGGAGAGAGGTGGAGGAAGAGGAGATGGATGAGTACATGCGACAGGTGGAGTGCCTGGGGCTGCCTCTGCCAGTGGTGATGGAGCCTGGGAAAGCCCTCTGTGGATATTATGTCTTTCGTCTAATCTGGATAGAAGAAGAAGCTGGATCAATGTGATCAGAGAGAGTAGTGATGATCAGAGAGAGTAGCGATGATCAGAGAGAGTAGCGATGATCAGAGAGAGTAGCGATGATCAGAGAGAGTAGCGATGATCAGAGAGAGTAGCGATGATCAGAGAGAGTAGTGATGATCAGAGAGTAGCGATGATCAGAGAGTGGGGGTAGTGAGACAGATGTAGACACTTTTTCTGTCATCGGTTTTGTAATACAACAATTCTGTGTTTACTGTTTCTCGATGTACTATAGAATTTTGGGAAAAAAGATGCATGATTTGTCATATAATTCTGGCTTCTTTAACAGATGTATTGGCGTTCACAGAGTTAATGTCCAAGAGCTTAAGCTAATTCACAGAGACTGTGGGATCCAGCAGGAATGTCGGGACGTCATTAGGGCCGCTCAAAATTCTAAACTCTATACACAATGGGAAGGAAAAGTGTTGTTTTGTAATTGGATTAATTTTGTATAATTTGGCATAACCTCATTTGTCCATGCATTAAAATGCTCATACTGTTCATTCTCAGATTAAACTGGATGGAACAGTGAACAATTCATAATTTGTGAGTGAGAGAGTGTTTCTGCAAATGTGGGCGTGCACAATCAAGGGGGAAATGTGGGTGTGAGTATGGACAGGGCCGCGGGGGGGTTAACCTACTTTCAGAACTATTGGGTACTTGGTCTTACTTTAGGTTCTGATTAGACATGACGTCCCTTTGGGCTTGACGTCCCAAATTCCACAAAAAATAGAAGGTCCGCTGTAGATCAGAAACTTTACAGTCCAGTGGCATCGTCACCAGCACAGACGATACCATATCAACAGGTAGGTGCCATAAACGTATTAGGTATTGAAGGGCTCCTTTAAAGGGATGTCACAGTGTGTTCCATGTACTGTCTGTAGCCATTGTATTGTTACAGTGTAGTAGTCCTTGTGTGGAGAAGTTTAGCTTTGTTTATCAGATTATAAATTCCTGTTACAGATCTCTTTTGTAATATGCTGTGCTGTTGGTTTATTGTCTTTATTAAACGTTTATTATATGGACAACATATTTTAGACACCACTAGATGTCCATATAAAATAATTGCCACCCATAAAATAAAATATGAGGTTTATATGCAATACCCCCTCTGGGAAATGTATGTTTAATGATGATCACATTTCCTAAAGCTCCTTTGATAAAGTTTAGCCTCGTTGCTAATGAGGAGAAATAGAAGCCTATTATATTATAGCCCACTAATCCACATCTTTCTCAACTCCCTATTACCCCACGGCACATGGGAATATCCTGGGACAGTTCCATTGGAGGTTAGCTTTGGGTTCCCTGTAAAATACACTATATATACAAAAGTATGTGGACACCCCTTCAAATGAGTGGATTTGGCTATTTCAGCCACACCCGTTGCTGACTGTTGTATAAAATCGAGCACACAGCCATGCAATTTCCATAGACAAACATTGGCAGTAGAATGGCCTTACTGAAGAGCTTTCAGCGTGGCACCGTCATAGGATGCCACCTTTCCAACTTGTCAGTTCGTCACATTTCTGCCCTGCTAGAGCTGCCCCGGTCAACTGTAAGCGCTGTTATTGTGAAGTGGAAACGTCTAAATAAATATAATAAGCCATTTAGCAGACGCTTTTATCCACAGCGACTTACAGCCATGCGTGCATACATTTTTTGTGTATGGGTGGTCCCGGGGATCGAACCCACTACCTTGGCGTTACAAGCGCCGTGCTCTACCAGCTGAGCTACAGAGGACCACAACAACGGCTCAGCCGCAAAGTGGTAGGCCACACAAGCTCACAGAACGGGACCGGTGAGTGCTGAAGCGCGTAGCGTGGAAGAATCATCTGTCCTCGGTTGCAATACTCACTACCGAGTTCCAAACTGCCTCTGGAAGCAACGTCAGCACAATAACGGTTCGTTGGGAGCTTCATGAAATGGGTTTCCATGGCTGAGCAGCTGCACACAAGCCTAAGATCACCATGCGCAATGCCAAGCGTCGGCTGGAGTGGTGTAAAGCTCGTCGCCATTGGACTCTAGAGCAGTGGAAACGCGTTCTCTGAAGTGATGAATCACGCTTCACCATCTGGCAGTCCAATGAACGAATCTGAGTTTGGCGTATGCCAGGAGAACGCTACCTGCCCCAATGCATAGTGCCAACTGTAAAGTTTGGTGGAGGAGGAATAATGGTCTGGGGCTGTTTTTCATGGTTCAGGCTAGGCCCCTTAGTTCCAGTCAAGGGAAATCTTAATGCTACAGCATACAATTTATATTCTAGACAATTATGTGCTTCCAACATTGTGGCAAGAGTTTGGGGAAGGCCCTTTCGTGTTTCAGCATGACAATGCCCTTTTGCGCAAAGCAATGTCTATACAGAAATGGTTTGTCGAGATTGTTGTGGAAGAACTTGACTGGCCTGCACAGAGCCCTGACCTCAACCCCATCGTTGGGATTAATTGGAACGGCGACTGCGAGCCAGGCCTAATCGCCCAACATCAGTGCCCGACCTCACTAATGCTCTTGTGGCGGAATGGAAGCAAGTCCCCACAGCAATGTTCCAACATCTAGTGGAAAGCCTTCCCAGAAGAGTGGAGGCTGTTATAGGAGCAAAGGGGGGACCAACTCCATATTAATACCCATGATTTGCCAACATACATTTGGTCATGTAGTGTATATTCTCTATAGTTCAACAATGTAACTCTTATTACAACAAAGCTATTGGACCAAGATTCATCCTAATGAGTTTGTTTGTTTATAAATATTGAAAAGGGAAATCAGTGTCTCATTCCTCACTCTGCAACTGTGCAAAGCGGCGAGTTGAAGATAACATGTTGTGTGTGTGTCCCTCCTCTTTCATAGCCCAAGGACCTGTTATTTTCTCAAGTGGAGGAACACCCAGTTACATTGGAAATGTATGAACTGTTGGAATCTAAGTCAGGCTGCGTCCCAAAGTGCACTACCTTTGTGGTTGCTTTGCACATCTCCAATATTAATATATGTTGTAAATAGTATGATCTACTTTAAAGATAGAAATGTAATGGTTAGTGGGGACAGCTTTGTCTGTCACAATATAATTTATCTGGAAAAAGGAGCATGTCCAATCTTGATATTATATCTCTATCCACAGCATTTTCCCACCAATGAATAGCCTGCAGGGCAGGCCCCTATGGCCAGTTAGACTCCAATCACCCCATGTTCCTCCATTCATAGTGAAGGTGTCCAGGCTTGTCCGCTCCAATAGGGCATTGTTATGTGAATGTAATCATGTACAGGACATGGCATTGTTTTCTGAATGTAATGTGCAGTATACCAGGCCAGGACCGCTGCACGCTGTCGTACTGTCCCAGATCTACTGTTCATCCCATTGGTTCACCACCAGTCCTCTCTGTTCTGTCCCACATTCCTCTGCTAATGATTCCTTACAGCGCGTGCCAAAACCCAGTGCACTGTGTGTGTGAGTGAGTGAGTGTGTGTGTTAAAACCCACTGCACTGTGAATCACACTGTGAATGGTTTAGCAGGGAGGGGAAGCAAGGGGGATGGATGCGGCATCTTTTTTTTCTGTCTGGTGCTAGAAACTGGAGAGCTGAGCAACCAGGCAGAGAGAGAATGGGGAGGATTTGGGCAAGGGAGGGAGGGAAAAAGTGTGACTGTGAGAAAGAAGGGGGGTAAATGAGATAGCTAGAGAGAAAGTGTGACCGTGAGAGAGAGAAAGTGTGACAGTGAGAAAATGGATGAGAGTAAGGATGGGGAGAAAAAGTTTGGAATAGTGGTTTTGGGGCTTGAGTGATAAATTGGAAAGTGAGACTGTTTTGGAGTGTGAATGAACCTATTAAAGTTCTTTGAAAGGGAGAGAGTGAGAGGTTGGGCTGTCCCTATGGCCAGGATGCCATGACAATAATGAGGACAAAGTACAGACCAATTGTTCTGCTCGCTTAACTGGTGTACAACACTTGCATGTGTGAGAGAGAGTGTTACTGAGCCTCTTGCTCTGAGGTGGTTAAGCTCATTAAAGATTGAGCCACTCAGCAGAAAACTTTACATGTTGCACTGCAGAGGTTGCCTGGCTACCCAACTACATTGCTCCAAGCAAACGCCACACCCATGAACGTTTCTTCTCCTCAATGAAGTATGTAGCGAACTATAAAGCAGCGGAAGAATTCAGTTTTGAGTCGTCAGGCTACTGCAGAGGAGGAGAATCGTGTGTGTAGTAGAAATTCTCACCTCATTGCCAAAGCCTAACAATGCAATAAAATGCCATAACCATTCTGCAAGGCATGAACAACAACAATTGGTTAGCATTATAACAGGTTTATAAACCATTTAGCTTTACAACACAGAGTGAATGGTGTGTCAAACAGTAAGAAGTATGGGAATACAGTATGAATGACATAATACAACAATATTATACTGCATGTGTTTGTAAAATGGATCTGAAAATGGGTTGCCACGCCAGGTTTGTTTTTTGTTCAGCGCCGCTAATCGTTCGTTTTCCTCTCTGTCCTCTTTTTCCCAGACCGACCTGCTGAAGGCTGACCGTTACAAACTGTTCTAGTCCAGACTGCTATTTCAGGTCAACAGAGCCAGCCAATTGGCAATCTACCCGTCTCATCATGGCAACAATGGAGCCGGTGGCCAACCGGCGGAGATCAGCCGACTCATTGGACGAGTGGGCCAGCGAGGTTTGGGGGACAGAGGAGGGTGAAATGGACCCCACTCTGGCCCAGGACACTACCCCTCCTCCTCATCCGCTGGTCAAACAGGCACCCAGAGTAGAGTCAGAAGACCTGGGGTCGGAATCTCCAGATGCTCCAGAGCCTAGACCTCAAGTGTCTCCATCAAGTGAGAACCTTACAGACTCAACAAACAAAATGGCAGAAGTGGTTCCTAAAATGGAGCAGATGGCACTTTCTGGGGTAAATCAGGTGCCTGGTAATAGAAACCAGGAGGGTGATGCTGTTGCTTTTCTATCGCCTCTTCACTGCACTGACCAAGCCTCACCTGCAGAGGGCGCTCCAGAGACAGAGACCCAGCAATATCCATTGGAGGAGGAGGAAGAAGAAGAAAAGAAGACCATTGACTGTATCAGTGATGGTAAGGTGGAGATGATCTCTGACCCTGTAGAGGAGGAAATGTCGTCATCTGACAGCCAGGGTAGCCAGGAGTGGCCCCCGAGATCTCACCTTGATGACATTGTGGAGGAAGACAAAGAGGAAGATGGTGCCAAGGAAGACAAAGTAGAGGAATCTCAGTCTGCTGAGATGATGGAAAATGGCGCTGTGCAGTTGGAGTTGAACACAGAGTGTCCAACTAGTAATAAACTTGATCAGGGGCTGTCAGAGACCGTGTGTGCTACAGAACAGGCTTCTGTAGAAGGAGGTCCTGTTGAAACTAGCAGAAGTACCCCATCAGTGGAGGTAGCTGACAAGCAAGAGGCTAGTGAGGCCCGAATCAGTAGTAACAGAGAGAAGACAATGTCAGACAATATCGACCATGATACTATGAAGGCTACTGAAACTAGCGCTACCACCCACTCTCCTCTAAAAAGAGAGAGTTCCGATGACATATTCTCTAATGAGTCCCCAGAAGACCTTGAATCAGCTATTGCCCGTGATGGAAAAAAGAACCAGAGTGTTGACTCCAAGCCTTTAGACATCAGCTCAGCCCGGAGGCAGTGGGTTAGGCTGGACAGTACCAGCAGCAAACCCCCCCAGCCTGAGCAATCCACATCCTCTAGATCGTCCTCTTGTAGCCTCCTAGTAGACCTGGCCCAGCCCCAGGGTGTAGTTACACCAGATAAACAGCAGGGAGAGCAGTTGTTACAAAATGTCACTGCTGCCCTGACGCATCATAGTAACCAGGAAGTGGCAGCACAACAGGTGTTCAAGGGAGCAACTCCGGCTCCGCCCCTGGCGACGGTCACCAAGGAGCCAGCTAATCAGGTCAAGGCAGGTCTCCTTGGCTCTGGCTGTGTTGTAGTGAAAGAGCAGGCGGGTGGAGAGAGGGAGGAGGGAAAGAGGGAGGGAGACAACAGGCAAACCGGTGGAGAGAGAGGGCAGAGAGCGAGTGGACTTGGCGCAGCGGGCGAGGCAGACAGGAAGAGAAAAGAGAAAGAAAAGCAAGGTGCAGAGCAGGGTTCAGAGAGAGTACAAAAAGAGAAACGGAGAGAAGAAGAGAGGACAAACCCTGGGTTGTTGAAGTCGAGAGACAGTCACAGGAAAGCTTCCAAGATGAAGTTGGGAGGAGACTTGTTCGATGACAGCCAGAGTGACAGCGGTGTATCTGCCGACTTCTCCCCTGGTAGTACCGTGGAACTCCAAACCACCCCCGACAGCCCCCCCACCCTCACCTCGCCTCCGGCCGACGAGACCCCCATCGAGAGAGAGATCCGTCGGGCAGTGCAGCGTGAACAGTCCCTCAGGAGATCCAGGGGCCTCCACAACAAGCCACCCACCCAGGAATATGTGGACATCCCCCTAAGGAAGTCAATCTTGACCCAGACCCTGCCTTCCAAATCGGACAAGAGCCAGGGGGGGAAGGACCGTCAGTTTGCGGGGAAGAAGATGCAGAAGGAGATCAGTGTAGAGACCCAGAGGGAACAGGTCCTGGTTCAACAAGGGAAAGTTAGAGGTTCCTATGACAAGGGGACAGTACGCCAGCTCAAGGAAAGGAAGAAGTTATTCGAAGCTTTCCAGGAGCCCATGGAGACGTCCTCGATGATGTTGTCCCAGAGCAAGGCATCTTCCTGGGTGTCGGCGTGTGACCTCTCCACCCTGGAGATCCAGGGGGACGATGCTTTGTCTGTGTCCGTTGTCGGAGGCTCATTTGGGGAGAGAAGACACAGCCTGGAGCTGATGTCCCAGACCCAGAACCAGAGCCCCTCTGGAACACCCAGAGGCATCACCTACATCCCTCATGGGGCCCCTGTCCCTCGGGGCCCCACTCTTTCCGAGAGCAGCGGGGGCCAGATCATCATCCTGGAAAACCACCACCACCTGGTTCTCCCCGCCCCGGCCCACCTCCACCATGCCTCCAAGCCCCTCAGGCACTCCCACAGCACTGGCACGCTCACCGAGACCCAGGGCCTCACCGTGGTCGACTCTGCTTCTATATACTCCTCAACCAGTGCACTCAGCGGAGAGGAGAGAAGGGTTTTTTGGAGGGATGAGGATGGAGGGAGGATGGAGCAGGAGGAGGAAGAGGAGGAGGAAGAGGAGCTTCCCAAGGAGAACCCCTTCTTCAAGCTGCGCTCCTCATCGGTGTCTCAGGACAAGGTGGAGCAGGATATCCGGGAAGCCAGGGAAAGAGAGAAGGAGCTGCGGAGGCAGAGGAGCAGTCTGTATGGGGGAGGAGGAGGGGGGAGGCCTGCCAGTAGAGAGGTACAGAGTCACACCTCTCCTCCTCCACCTCTATTACTACAGAATGGACTGGCGACCCCTGAACTATCTGTGACCCCCTCATTGCGGACAGCCTCAGCAACACCAACAGGTTAGTGTATAGTGTGTGTGTGTTTAATTTTTTCTGTGTGTGTGTGCTTTTGCATCAGGAGAGATGATGAAAATACTACGTAATAGTTCAGTGAGGATATTGCGTCAGCTACTGCTACATCCTCAAACATCTAATACAACATTCTCACTGTCATCAATAGTTCTGCTCCAGAGATCACAGACTTTGAATGCATCCCAAATGGTACCCTATTCCCTAAATAGTGCACTACTTTTGACCAGGGAATAGGGTGCCAAAGTAGTACACGGAATAGGGTGGGTGCCATTTGCGACGCAACCCTTGGCAACAGGCTGAATGATACACTACAGGGTAACTGACTGAACTAAAGTTGGGATCTTTTGTAGAATTAACTGCCGGATCAAAAGTGAGTGAAAATATATAAAAGTGAAAAACACTGACTCATGTCTTGACCCTTCATTGTGTCAGCAAAAAAATAAGTGCTTTAGAAAATATTTTCCAAGATGAGTTGGAAGCCTATAATATATGCTTGTGAGGCAACTTTGTATTCTGGGAGTTAGTAAACACTAAGGGATGTTTAACATAAATTAATATGTAAATAACTAATACAATCTAATGGTTATACATTTCAGGGCGTAAATCACCCTTGGAAATCCTTCAAAGTGCTTAGTGATGTGACCAGTATGAAAAATGCTTTTCATTTAAAGCTGTTATCATAGTAATAATTAGTACCAGTATTATTCCGATGTGCTATGCCAAGGCAAACTGGGCGTATTGTGTATGTTGTCAGCGGTAGGCCGACAGTAGCTGCCAAACAGACAAGGACAGGCCTGGCTCATCTGGGTACAGTACTGTATAGAGGGATGCCAGGGTTAGGGTATGCCAATAGAACAGAGTCCACTGTGACTCCGTATCTGAGAAATCATAGATCATTATGTAACTATAAATTCCTCTCTCTCTCTCACTTGCTTTCTCCCTCTCTCTCCAGCACGACAGTCTCTTGGGAAGCTGGGCATGTGGCCTCCACCCCAGACAGATGAGTGTCCGGATAGCCAGTCAGAGGTATGTTATATCCTTCCCTCACCAAACATAATCTATATAGGCCCAGGAGTTTTCCTGAGCAGGTAAAACGTTGGGGCTTAATCATAAGCTTTGACTAGCGCTCTTAGTTTATGTCATGTGCATAGAAAAAAACACAGGGTGCTCAAAGTTTATTTCCTGGTTAAGTCACACGGTCAGTAAAAACACCTAGCCCTAACATACGGTCGTCACTAGTTACCACAGCCACAAAGTCGTAAACCCTGCCTATTTCTTCTTAAAATTTTATTTTAAACCTAACCCCAACCTTACCCCTAACTTTAACCACACTGCTAACCTTATGCCTAACCTTAAATTAATTAAAAAATTACATTTTTGTTTTAATGATTTTTACTTTTTGGCTGTGCTATCTACACTCTTAGAAAAAAGGGTTCCAAAAGGGCTATTCAGCTGTCCCCAAAGGAGAACCCTTTTTGTGTTCCATGTACAGTGGCTTGCGAAAGTATTCACCCCTTGCCATTTTTCCTTTTTGTTGCTTTACAACCTGGAATTAAAATGGATTTTTTGGGGGGTTTGTATCATTTGATTTACACATTCCTACCACTTTGAAGATTGTGAAACAAACAAGAAATAAGACAAAAAAATTGAACTTGAGCGTGCATAACTATTCACCCCCAAAGTCAATACTTTGTAGAGCCACCTTTTGCAGCAAGTATGTCTCTATAAGCTTGGCACATCTAGCCACTGGGATTTTTGCCCATTCTTCAAGGCAAAACTGCTCCAGCTCCTTCAAGTTGGATGGGTTCCGCTGGTGTACAGCAATCTTTAAGTCATACCACAGATTCTCAATTGGATTGAGGTCTGGGCTTTGACTAGGCCATTCCAAGACATTTAAATGTTTCCCCTTAAACCACTCCAGTGTTGCTTTAGCAGTATGCTTAGGGTCATTGTCCTGCTGGAAGGTGAACCTCTGTCCCAGTCTGAAATCTCTGGAAGACTGAAACAGGTTTCCCTCAAGAATTTCCCTGTATTTAGTGCCATCCATCATTCCTTCAATTCTGACCAGTTTCCCAGTCCCTGCCGATGAAAAACATCCCCACAGCATGACGCTGCCACCACCATGCTTCACTGTGGGGATGGTGTTCTCGGGGTGATGAGAGGTGTTGGGTTTGCGCCAGATATAGCGTTTTCCTTGATGGCCAAAAAGCTCATCTGACCAGAGTACCTTCTTCCATATGTTTGGGGAGTCTCCCACATGCCTTTTGGCGAACACCAAACGTGTTTGCTTATTTTTTTCTTTAAGCAATGGCTTTTTTCTGGCCACTCTTTCATAAAGCCCAGCTCTGTGGAGTGTACGGCTTAAAGTGGTCCTATGGACAGATACTCCAATCTCCGCTGTGGAGCTTTGCAGCTCCTTCAGGGTTATCTTTGGTCTCTTTGTTGCCTCTCTTGCCTGGTCCGTGAGTTTTGGTGGGTGGCCCTCTCTTGGCAGGTTTGTTGTGGTGCCATATTCTTTCCATTTTTTTATAATGGATTTAATGGTGCTCCATGGGATGTTCAAAGTTTCTGATATTTTTTTATAACCCAACCCTGATCTGTACTTATTCACAACTTTGTCCATTACCTGTTTGGAGAGCTCCTTGGTCTTCATGGTGCCGCTTGCTTGGTGGTGCCCCTTGCTTAGTGGTGTTGCAGACTCTGGGGCCTTTCAGAACAGGTGTATATATACTGAGATCATGTGACAGATCATGTGACACTTAGATTGCACACAGGTGGACTTTATTTAACTAATTATGTGAATTCTGAAGGTAATTGGTTGCACCAGATCTTATTTAGGGGCTTCATAGCAAAGGGGGTGAATACATATGCACGCACCACTTTTCCGTTATTTATTTTTGGGAATTTTTTGAAACAAGTTCTTTTTTTCATTTCACTTCACCAATTTGGACTATTACATGAAATCCAAATAAAAATCAATTTAAATTACAGGTTGTAATGCAACAAAATAGGAAAAACGGATGAATACTTTTGCAAGGCACTTTAGAACCCTTTGTGGAATCAAAGGTGTTCTACCTGGAACCAAAAAGGGTTCTTCAAAGGGTTCTCCTTTGGGGACAGCTGAAGAACCTATTTGGGTTCTTGATAGCACCTTTTTTTCTAAGAGTGTAGTGGAAACCATAACATACCCAAACAACCATGTCCACTCCATACTGTCATGAGCCCTCTCACTCCACCGGGTTACCACCTTAATTGGTTTCCACTATCTTCCACTCTGCTCACCTCCCTCTCTCTACTCAGCCTAACTAGCTCCACCTGTCCCTGCTCTGCTCGGCTCTAATTACTCTGCCAGCTGCGCTGCATTACCCACTAACCTCTCCCAGTATTTAAGGCCCTGTCTTTCAGCTCTCCGGTGTCAGATCGTCTGCAAAGCTCACACCCGGAACCTGTTTGCTCGCGCTTCTGGCTCACCCTGGTTTTGTGACCCCCGGACCTGCCTGGTTTTTGGATACTCTTCTGCCTCAGGAGATCCAGACCTGCTTCTGCCATTACGACTCCTGACTACTCTTCAATCCCGGTAACTCTGACCAGCCTTCTGCCTTGCTACTACGTATTTTGGATTGCCCTTGAACTGTACTGCTGCCTGGTTTCATTCCGCCCCGTTGTGTCTGTGTTTCCTCCCCCCAGGACTTCTGGACCACCAACCACCGGCGTCATCGGACGCATCGCTGCCACTGGGGGGAGGCACAGACCCAGCACATCGGACGGGATAACCCCTGGAGCCTTCACTCACTCCCTACATCCCTTTCCCCTTAAGTTTAAATAAACTTTCTGGTGTGACGCAATTGTGGTCCTCTTGTCGTCCGTCTGAACCGTGACAGTACGATCTGACCATCATGGACCCAGCGCACACTTCCCCCGACATGGAAACCGAAGAGCCTGAGCAACCCACCGCCATGCTACGCCTGGAACACATTGAGAGAGAGCTAGGCCGCATGAGCGGCGTCATCTCCTCTCTGCTTCAGGTCGGCCACCAACAGCATCAGCAGGTCCAGCAGCACCAGCAGCAGTCCCAGCAGCAGCAACAACAACTCGCCATGATCATTCAACTCCTCACCAACCTGACCCCAGCCAGTCTGCCCACCAGCCCTGCCCCCGAGTTACCTGCCCCGGTCATTGCAGCCGCTGCTCCGGAACCCAAGATTGGAAACCCCGAGCGGTTCAACGGCGATTCTACCCAGGTCCGGCCATTCCTGACTAGCTGCCGACTTCAGTTCTCCTTGCAGCCAAGGACCTTCGCCACGGAGGGGGCTAGAGTTGGGTATGCCATCACTCACCTGACGGGCCGAGCTCGACTCTGGGGAACAGCAGAGTTCGAACGTCAAACCCCCGCATGTGCAACCTTCGACCTGTTTGCTGAGGAGATGCTGAAGGTGTTTGACCTGGATTCCCCCACCGCAGAGGCGTCTCGTGAACTGTTCAGTATTCGACAAGGCAGACGTACAGTCGCAGACCATTCCATCGACTTCCGAACCCTGGCTAGACGAAGTTCTTGGAACACACCATCGTTGGTGGACGCGTTCTTCCATAGTTTGGCTGACTATATCAAGGACGAGTTGGTCTCCCATGAACTGCCTTCCACTCTTGATGAAGCCATCGCACTGACTGTCAGGATCGACAGAGGGATACAGACCCGTCGTCGTGAGAGGGGGCGCCAAGGTCCACCTACTACCGGCATTCGGAGAGATCCGACTGGGCTCCTGTCATCTACTGCCACTCACCCAGGTCAGCTTGATCAGTCTGAGCCTATGGAGATTGGGCGAGCCTCTCTCACTCCTGCAGAGCGCCAGCGACGCTTCACCTCAAACCTCTGCCTCTATTGTGGAGGTGATGGACATCGTGTGGGAACCTGCCCTTTAAAGGGCCGAAGCTCACCGGGCATAGGGGGAGTCCGGTTGAGTTCAATGACCATCCAGTCCTCCGACCGCAAACCCCTGCTGCAAGTTCACCTCCGCCTCCCTGACTCAACTCACACCCTGGCTGCTCTGGTGGATTCTGGCGCCCGAAGCCAACATAATGGACATCAAGCTGGCACGCCAACTGGGACTGGAGAACCTCCGTTTGACACCTCCTATTCCTGCCCGGGCACTGGACGGACACTTACTCGGATCGGTCACTCATGTCACGGCCCCGGTCTCGATGGGTCTGTCCGGAAACCATCAAGAAACTATCCAGTTTCACCTGCTCCCCTCTCCAGGCCAACCCCTCATCCTGGGTTACCCATGGCTCCGCCCGGCACAACCCTCAGCTCGACTGGGTGACCGGGGTGATCAGGGAGTGGGGAGAGGACTGCCACCGAACCTGCCTGCTTGCCGCCGCACTACCCCCTCGGCCAGTACCTACTAACTCCGCTCCTGACCCCTCCAAGGACCCTGTGTCGATTCTGCCAAGTCCCTGCATCGTTGCAGCTCGGACCTGGGCTGTTGAGGAACAGGTGCTGGAGGCTCTCCGTAACCAGCCAGGTCCCAGCACTTGCCCAGCTGACCGCCTTTTTGTCCCCGAAGACCTGAGGTCCCAGGTCGTTCAGTGGGGACATGACTCCCGCCTAGCTTGTCACCCTGGCTCCACCCGCACTTACAACCGGCTCGCCCAGAGGTTCTGGTGGCCCTCTCTGAGGAAGGATGTACGGGAATTCGTCCAAGCCTGCCCCATCTGCAACCAACACAAGTCGTCCTGCCAGCCCCCAGCCGGATTGCTGCAGCCCCTGCCTGGGCCCAGGAGTCCGCTGGTCCCTGCTGCGCCTTGTCCTCCTCCTCCACGGCTCGTCGATGGTGGTCTGGTTTACACCGTCCGCCGCCTGCTTCGGTCCAGACGGAGGGGTAGGGGTCTCCAGTACCTCATTGACTGGGAGGGCTATGGACCTGAGGAAAGGACCTGGGTGCCAGCTAGTCGGATTGTGGATAGGACTCTCATCACCGCTTTCCACCAACGGCATCCTGATCAACCTGCAATCCGTAGGGGCCGCCCCAGAGGGGTCCCTAACCGTCCGGCCCGCTCGGCTTCCTGTCCTGTGCCTGATCCTGTCTCGGGACCTGTCCCATCTCCCGACCACGGCCCTCCGGCTTCCTCCAAGGAGGAGGACGTTCACTCGGACCGTTCGGAGGAGTTCTAGCCCTCCTCCGGCTCCCCTCCTCCCGCCCGGCGTGGTGTTGCTCTTGGGACTTCTGGGGCCGTCCCTTGGGGGGGGGGTTCTGTCATGAGCCCTCTCACTCCACCGGGTTACCACCTTAATTGGTTTCCACTATCTTCCACTCTGCTCACCTCCCTCTCTCTACTCAGCCTAACTAGCTCCACCTGTCCCTGCTCTGCTCGGCTCTAATTACTCTGCCAGCTGCGCTGCATTACCCACTAACCTCTCCCAGTATTTAAGGCCCTGTCTTTCAGCTCTCCGGTGTCAGATCGTCTGCAAAGCTCACACCCGGAACCTGTTTGCTCGCGCTTCTGGCTCACCCTGGTTTTGTGACCCCGGACCTGCCTGGTTTTTGGATACTCTTCTGCCTCAGGAGATCCAGACCTGCTTCTGCCATTACGACTCCTGACTACTCTTCAATCCCGGTAACTCTGACCAGCCTTCTGCCTTGCTACTACGTATTTTGGATTGCCCTTGAACTGTACTGCTGCCTGGTTTCATTCCGCCCCGTTGTGTCTGTGTTTCCTCCCCCCCCCCCCCAGGACTTCTGGACCACCAACCACCGGCGTCATCGGACGCATCGCTGCCACTGGGGGGAGGCACAGACCCAGCACATCGGACGGGATAACCCCTGGAGCCTTCACTCACTCCCTACATCCCTTTCCCCTTAAGTTTAAATAAACTTTCTGGTGTGACGCAATTGTGGTCCTCTTGTCGTCCGTCTGAACCGTGACACATACATATGCACCAGGACACTATCTCTACATTAGACTCAATCTTTAACCCAGTATGGTGCCAGATATAGCACCAGATCACGCTGGGAAAAATGTTTTTGTTTTCTCAACAAATTCAACCCACAGAGCTAATAACACCACATCCGTATGTTTATAAATTAAGATAAGAGAGAGAGAGAGAGAGAAAGAAAGAAAGAAAGAGTCCCTCCTGAGTTCGAGACTTGGGTTACACATCATCTCTCTGAAGTTAAAGCGACTACAAGATTAGCATCGGCTGACTGACTGCAGCTTTATAAATCAGCCATAATTGTAAATCAGTCTGACAGCTAGCCTGAGCCCCATGCAGTCCATTTAGCCTGGTCCCAGATCAGTTTGTGCTGACAATGATCAAAGGGGTTCACTCTGCCTCTGCCCGCTACATAATCTACAGTGTATATCTACACAGACTACTGATAAGAAAGATTCAATAATAACGAATGGAGGGAGATAGATAGCGATGATTGTCGACTTAGAGCAGTGTGCTGAGAATAGCATAACATGGTTATGGATCACGGTCGTATTAGCTTCACATTTTTATTTTATTGTCATTTGATATTTTTTATCTTAATCTTTAACTGCATTGTTGGAAAAGGACCCGTAAGTAAGCATTTCACTGTTCGTCTACACCTGTTGTTTACAAAGCATGTGACAAATTTGATTTGACATGACCTCGGTGCTAACGATGTTGATCCATGAGATGACCTCTAGGGGCGAAAACGAATCATCCTTTTTCATCTTCCCCTCTTTTCAAACTTCTCTACTCTCTATTATAACTCCCTCTACTCTCTATTATAACTCTCTCTACTCTCTATTATAACTCCCTCTACTCTCTATTATAACTCTTTCTACTCTCTATTATAACTCTCTCTACTCTCTATTATAACTCCCTCTACTCTCTATTATAACTCCCTCTACTCTCTATTATAACTCCCTCTACTCTCTATTATAACTCCCTCTACTCTCTATTATAACTCCCTCTACTCTCTACTCTCTATTATAACTCTCTCTACTCTCTATTATAACTCTCTCTACTCTCTATTATAACTCTCTCTACTCTCTATTATAACTCTCTCTACTCTCTATTATAACTCCCTCTACTCTCTATTATAACTCTCTCTACTCTCTATTATAACTCTCTACTCTCTATTATAACTCCCTCTACTCTCTACTCTCTATTATAACTCTCTACTCTCTATTATAACTCTCTCTACTCTCTATTATAACTCTCTCTACTCTCTATTATAACTCTTTCTACTCTCTATTATAACTCTCTCTACTCTCTATTATAACTCCCTCTACTCTCTATTATAACTCCCTCTACTCTCTATTATAACTCCCTCTACTCTCTATTATAACTCCCTCTACTCTCTACTCTCTATTATAACTCTCTCTACTCTCTATTATAACTCTCTCTACTCTCTATTATAACTCTCTCTACTCTCTATTATAACTCTCTCTACTCTCTATTATAACTCCCTCTACTCTCTATTATAACTCTCTCTACTCTCTATTATAACTCTCTACTCTCTATTATAACTCCCTCTACTCTCTACTCTCTATTATAACTCTCTACTCTCTATTATAACTCTCTCTACTCTCTATTATAACTCTCTCTACTCTCTATTATAACTCTTTCTACTCTCTATTATAACTCTCTCTACTCTCTATTATAACTCCATCTACTCTCTATTATAACTCCCTCTACTCTCTATTATAACTCTCTCTTCTCTCTATTATAACTCCCTCTACTCTCTATTATAATTCCCTCTACTCTCTATTATAACTCCCTCTACTCTCTATTATAACTCCCTCTACTCTCTACTCTCTATAACTCTCTCTACTCTCTATTATAACTCTCTCTACTCTCTATTATAACTATTTCTATAACTTATTTCTCTCTCTCAATGTCCCCTTCTCTCCCATCTTTCTACTCTCTTTCTCGCTGTCCACTTCTCTCATATTTCTCTCTTCTTATTATCTCTTTTAACTCTCTCTCTCACACACACTTGTCTCCCTCTCCCTCTCTTTCTTCTCCCTCTCTTTCTCACCTTCTCTTCTTTCCAGGGCCTCCAGAGCCCGCGGACCCCCAGACAGAAGACTCCTCTCCTGCAGCGCTGGGAGACCGGCCAGATCATGAACGGCCATGGGGAGGAGGAGGACTAAGACAGGCCTTGGGTCAGTTTGTCCTTTTAGATCATAATTAATAAGATTACATAGACGGGGGAACCTGATCCTAGATCAGTACTCCTACTCTGAGACGGTTTATGAATACGGGCCCTGATCTACTGCTGAAAGCCCAGGGGATGGATGGGAAGAAACCAGATCATTGGAATGAAGAATTAGAAACAGACAACCAGGGAAGTAGAACATCTGAAAATGCAGTGGAGAAACAGAGGTTTTGGTGGTTGGAACTCTGGACGGTTGGAGTATGGAACCATTTGAATGTCAAATCAGAACTTTGGAACTGAACTGTAAATTGGAGCTTTGGAATGTAGTGGGAGAGATTGGAACCAATGGATGCTCATTGGAAGATGTTTTTACCAGAAGAGACTGGCTGATTCTCTACAGTATGATTTTTGTGAGGTTTGAAGGAAGGAGGCTGAAGTTGAAGGAGGTTGAAATGGGTTAAGTTGTATTGTTTCTTGAGCCCATGTCCCAGCACGGATTTATATGTAAATGTATATAATGCACATTTTGTGACAAATCTATTTTGGGAGAGTATTTCCTTCCCCGTAGTTTCTATTTACTATAGATAAGCCGTTTCTACAGTATGTAAGTTGACATTATGATATAATTATGTGTATTTAATAAGTGATTAACAAATGTAATCTACATTGTCAGCTACTACAAATCAAGTCAGTCAATATAGTAAATACAACGAAATCTAATATATGATACCATTCTAACATAATCATTCCACAGAGATGTACAGTGTTTTTATGCAATATTATTTTTGATGATTTTTGGCACATACAGTATCTCTCTGATTTCCATAAATTAGTCAAGATGAACAAATACATACATATAAACCCAGTGTCTTTCTGCTTTCATGTTTGTGTCTGATTGCTACTAAAACACACCTTCAAGGAAGAATGATTAGGTAGACAGTAGTAGTGACTTGAGGAGCTGTTGTATCTGCAGGGTGGATCACCCATTGTCAGAGGATAACTGGTGAGCCTTGCCCAGTTTATACAGCCTTAGGGCTGGGCTGACACTGGCATAGGGCGTCCACATGTAATACACTCAATCAATGAATGACAGCATAGTGACAATGACATCAATGGTGTGGCTTCGTAAAGTTTTGTTTCAAGTTAAAACGCCTAACCAATGACATGTACCTTGCCCTTTTTAGGTTGTTGTGTCGAACAATGATTGAGCTAGCTAGAACATTTGTCACCATGGCGACTGGTTGTGTGAGGATTAGTTTCAGCAGTTTTCCTGACTACACGCCAACCAGGAAAAACTCTACACCCTGGTCACTGCAGCCCTAATAATTAGGGCAAAGAGTTTTTCCTCTGGTCAGGTCATGTGATTCAGGAAACATATTATGGCCCTAATGGTCCCTGTGGGAATTGAACCCACAAACTTGGTGTTGTTGGAGTGGTTTGTGAACTGCCTGTCAAGTCGAACCCAGTGTGTTAAGATGGTTGTTAAGTAGGAGAGCAATGTTCCCTCAAAAGATGTAGGCACTGGGCACATTTCAGGTCTGCTGAGCGCAAACTTGAAAGTTGTGAAAATTCTGTACAACTTCCAGCGCGCATTTACTGTGAAAACTGAGGCTGTACCCGCTTTAAGTTACAGTTTTAACAGAGGCCAAGTAGGCTACTGTGGCTATTTGATTGTAATGTAAGCCTACCAGAGTGGCCTACCATCAAAAACAACGGAGAAAATACATCCCATAACATTTTAACATGGAAATAGCTGTTCTATCATTCAGCCTACAGTAGCAGCAAATGTGTTGTGTTCAATGTAGGCCTACATTCCATGAGACTTTGGGAAAAAACATGCAGGGCTTGACATTAACCTGTTTATCCACTTGTCCTTCAGACAAGGAGGTGAGTGAAAATGTTGTTGTGTTGTTTGATGCAAGAAACCACTTTACAAAATAAAATGCATTATTATTCCCATACCATTATTACAGCGAATCAGACAAATTATGCTACCCTCTGCCTATTGGCTACTTAGTTTATTCAAGCCTGTCTCAAAATACAACAGTGCCGCTTTAAGAAAAAAAAAAACTCTTTACCTGACTCGCTTTTCAAAGATGTCTAGAAATGTACACGTTTTGTGCTCTTGTAGGAAGCAATCACTCACCTATTGCTGAATACAAATTATCTATAACTGGGCTAATTACTCACTAACTAGTAATTTAACAAAATGTGCACACGTGGCTACATGCAGCTCTTGCTTTGATCTCAAAACAAGTGCATCTACTCTCGACCACAGCTGTAAACACAGTCCAGTTCAAAGTAAATGGCACAGATCCACATATGGCAATGGTCTATTTGCATATAGGCCTACTGCAGCTCTGATTGGGTATGCTGCACCGGTCTGCGTACAGTATGGGCTGAGTCGTGCGCAATAGAATCCTACACCGATGCATTCTGCATAGTTCATTTTGTTTCGGTATGTTGCATTGAAAGTGGCTAATATTGCATTGATTTGATCACAATTGCCACAGTAAAGGGAAACATTGATAGTGTTAACAAACAGGGAAAACTAGAGAAAGTTGAGTGACGTTCAATCTCGTGCTTCTCACTGTGGGCCTATATTTCTTCTGCACTCTGCGCCGTAGAGTTGTGCTCAGGTGTGCAACAACATTGGGAGACATATTGAGACAGCTGATGTACATTTTTATACGGAGGACACTTTTCTCTATTCAAATGGCAGCAGTTTGACTTTTTAAAAGCTCAAACAGTTTTTAACATCATTCAACAGAATCTGTACGATTTGTAGATTGTTCTGAATTCCTCTTAAACAGAATGCATGGTATTTTCCAATACTAAACACTGAACCATGTAATTACTACTTTGGAAGGACATTCTATAGAGCATGTCATCTGGGAGTGTGGGTGGATGAGAAGTTGAGCTTCACCACTCATGTAGATAACCTTGTCAGGAAACGCAAGCTGCGTATTGGGTTTTATTACCGACACAAAGCTTGTTTTTCCTTTTCTGCTAGAAAGCAGCCCTTCGTTTTGTCACCAATCAGAGATGTGTAACTCACCATTGTGTTCTCTACAGTGCTGTCGGGTAGACATAACTAGCAAAACAAACATTGGTACATTCTTATTTATAAGGCCATTTTAGGAAATCTGCTATTTTATCTATCCTCTCTTCCAGCTCGAAATGAAAACACATACAAGCTCAGATCTCAATCTTGTTTTATGCTAAGAGTCCCAAGAATTAGAAACAAGCATGTAAAAAGGTTGTTTGATTATTCAGCCCCCTGGTCTTGGAATTCCCTCCAAGCCGACCTAAAACTACAGAACCTGGTGTCCCTGGAGAAGTTCAAAGGACAAATAGATGAACAGGTAGTTGAGACATGTAGTTGTTTCTAGTTGTCACTAGTTTGCGTTTCCTTATGTAAGGAAGCATGTTGTTTTACTTCACACACATATACACACACACATCCACTGTTTATTTGCTGTTTCAGTTGTGCTGTGGCCAGTGTGTTCTTAATTGACTAGCCTGGTTAAATAAAATAAATAAAATCACATGCTCACTGAACCACACACTGAACCACGCGCTGAACCATACACTGAACCACACACTGAACCACACACTGAACCATACACTGAACCATACACTGAACCACGCTCTGAACCATACACTGAACCACGCGCAGAACCATACACTGAACCACACACTGAACCATACACTGAACCATACACTGAACCACGCTCTGAACCATACACTGAACCATACACTGAACCATACACTGAACCACACACTGAACCACGCGCAGAACCATACACTGAACCATACGCTGAACCATACACTGAACCATACACTGAACCATACACTGAACCACGCTCTGAACCATACACTGAACCATACACTGAACCACACACTGAATCATGCGCTGAACCATACACTGAACCACACACTGAACCATACACTGAACCACACACTGAACCATACACTGAACCACACACTGAACCACGCTCTGAACCATACACTGAACCATACACTGAACCACACACTGAACCACGCACAGAACCATACACTGAACCATACACTGAACCACACACTGAACCATACACTGAACCATACACTGAACCACGCGCAGAACCATACACTGAACCACACACTGAACCACACACTGAACCACACACTGAACCACACACTGAACCATACACTGAACCATGCGCTGAACCATACACTGAACCATACACTGAACCATACACTGAACCATACACTGAACCACACAGGTGAGATCATAAGACCTGAAGATCACGCTTTTAGTGACCTCCGCAATCTCTCCTTTTAATAATTCAACAGTTCCAGTCTGACTGGACGAAGCCCATTGGTGCTGGCAAACATTATGGGCTGTATGTCATTGGTGCTGCCATAGCAACGCTGGCTGGTGGTGCACAAAATTAATAATATGACACGCACACAATTCTCCAGCACCATCATCTGTATACTGGCTAATTCATAATACACACATTTTATCTGACTAATATTGTACGATGCCAAGTTACATGGAACGTCAACCAAACTGTTTAAAACATCAAAATGATATATCACCTGACAGAACTTCAATATCAAGAATAAATCAAACACACCTCACCACACACTTTAATGATGAAACCTGGACAGTGTGGGTACCACCATATGAAGTGAAGTCATAAAGTATAGAATTGAACATTTAATGTGATAGCTCATCATATGATGCAAAATGCATAATATTTTTTTGTTGTTGCTCTGAGTCTGTACTAAAAGTGCTTTATCTTAAAAACTTGACTGCTGACAATGGCATGCACCATTTTGGGGCCCATTGAATGGACTAATTTACAAAATACTAAAAGATCTATCTGAACTATCCCTCTAATAATAATAATTTCTGTAAACGGGGGGGGGGGTGAAGGTGTTGAGTGGATTAGTAGGCCTGTTGTAATGGGTCTTTGTGGCAAGGACAGAACAACCAGAGAGTTGTGTGTGTGTGTGTGTGTGTGTGTGTGTGTGTGTGCGTGCGCGTGCACACATGCGCACATTATATGTGTGTTTTGTAACCCAACATGCCAGTAAACACAGTGTACCTGCTTCACTGAGATGGGAAAGGTGGGCGATTGTTCAGTTTTCATCTCCCATTCATTTACAAGGAGCCATGTAAAACACTATTTCCCTATTGTATCCATGGCCTCCTAGGGCTGGGTGGGGCCTTGTCATTATAAGTAGCCAGGTATGCTGACAAACACCATACAGATACCAGTAATAGTCTCTAATACAACAATGACAGTGGTGGTGGTGACTCACTGGCATAGGTGTGTGTGTGTGTGTGTGTTCTAGATGAAAGGGAGTTTGCTCTGTTCTGTTCTGTTGATACCTGGCAGAACAGAGAAATGAATGAAATTCTTCAGTTAGTCACATACTCTTAGAGCTGGTTGAAGAGGGAGGTTCATACTCTTTTCACACTAATGAGCCGAGCTGTATCGAGCTGGCCTGGTTATTCATCCACCATAGTGTCTGGAACTGTGCTATAAAGGACCATGTGAAAATGACAGTATTGACAGGGTTAGCACGATATGTGAAAAAAGCATCAGTGTTGACCCTAAATAAATGACATGTATCTTTCAGGAATGTGATGATCGATGCTCAGGAATGGTGTAATAGTCCTACTTTATAATCTATATTTCCTGATACCTTTACAACTGATATTTCTGCTTCCTTCCGAGCAATAAACCAATGGTTATTACTGAAACAACATCCTGACCTTAGGGATTGTAGATTTGTGATAAACAATCACATCACTTATTCAATCCATCATGGGTAGTTACATATTCATACTAATCATTCCTAGGATGTATCCCAAATAGCACTCTATGCACTACTTTTGACCAGGGCCCATAGGGTGACGTGTGGGTCACAGCCAGGTGTCCCCATATAGTGGGCTATATACTTACAGTGATGTATTACAGTAAAGACATAAGGTGCTCAGGTCATCCATTGACTGCTGAATCCTCCTCCCCCTCCCCCCCTTCTCCCTCTCTGTGGATGACTTCGTCAACCATTTTGAAAAGAAGGTTGACGACATCCGATCCTCGTTTAAGTCAAATGACACCGCTGGTCCTGATCACACTGCCCTACCCTATGCTTTGACTTCTTTCTCCCCTCTCTCTCCAGATGAAATCTTGCGACTCGTGATGGCCGGCCGCCCAACAACCTGCCCGCTTGACCCTATCCCCTCCTCTCTTCTCCAGACCATTTCTGGAGACCTTCTCCCTTACCTCACCTCGCTCATCAACTCATCCTTGACCGCTGGCTATGTCCCTTCCGTCTTCAAGAGAGTGAGAGTTGCACCCCTTCTCAAAAAACCTACACTCGATCCCTCCGATGTCAACAACTACAGACCAGTATCCCTTCTTTCTTTTCTCTCCAAAACTCTTGAGCGTGCCGTCTTTAGCAAACTCTCTTGCTATCTCTCTCAGAATGACCTTCTTGATCCAAACCAGTCAGGTTTCAAGACTGGTCATTCAACTGAGACTGCTCTTCTCTGTGTCACGGAGGCTCTCCGCACTGCTAAAGCTAACTCTCTCTCCTCTGCTCTCGTCCTTCTAGACCTATCTGCTGCCTTTGATACTGTGAACCATCAGATCCTCCTCTCCACCCTCTCCGAGTTGGGCATCTCCGGCGCGGCTCACTCCTGGATTGCGTCCTACCTGACAGGTCGCTCCTACCAGGTGGTGTGGTGAGAATCTCTGTCTCCGCACCACATGCTCTCACCACTGGTGTCCCCCAGGGCTCAGTTCTAGGCCCTCTCCTATTCTCGCTATGCACCAAGTCACTTGGCTCTGTCATATCCTCACATGGCCTTTCCTATCATTGCTACGCAGACGACACACAATTCATCTTCTCCTTTCCCCCTTCTGATAACCAGGTGGCGAATCGCATCTCTGCATGTCTGGCAGACATATCAGTGTGGATGATGGATCACCACCTCAAGCTGAACCTCGGCAAGACGGAGCTGCTCTTCCTCCCGGGGAAGGACTGCCCGTTCCATGATCTCGCCATCACGGTTGACAACTCTGTTGTGTCCTCCTCCCAGAGTGCAAAGAGCCTTGGCGTGACCCAGGACAACACCCTGTCGTTCTCCGCTAACATCAAGGCGGTGACCCGATCCTGTAGGTTCATGCTCTACAACATTCGCAGAGTACAACCCTGCCTTACACAGGAAGCGGCACAGGTCCTAATCCAGGCACTTGTCATCTCCCGTCTGGATTACTGCAACTCGCTGTTGGCTGGGCTCCCTGCCTGTGCCATTAAACCCCTACAACTCATCCAGAACGCCGGAGCCCATCTGGTGTTCGACCTTCCCAAGTTCTCTCACGTCACCCCGCTCCTCCGCACACTCCACTGGCTTCCAGTTGAAGCTCGCATCTGCTACAAGACCATGGTGCTTGCCTACGGAGCTGTGAGGGGTCTGATCAGTCCCTACACCCAAACGAGGGCACTACGTTCATCCACCTCTGGCCTGCTGGCTCCCCTACCTCTGCGGAAGCACAGTTCCCGCTCAGCCCAGTCAAAACTGTTCGCTGCTCTGGCACCCCAATGGTGGAACAAGCTCCCTCATGACGCCAGGACAGCGGAGTCACTCACCACCTTCCGGAGACACTTGAAACCCCACCTCTTTAAGGAATACCTGGGATAGGATAAAGTAATCCTTCTACTCCCCCTTACCCCACCCAAAAAAAAAAAAAAAAAAACTATTGTAAAGTGGTTGTCCCACTGGCTATCATAAGGTGAATGCACTAATTTGTAAGTCGCTCAGGATAAGAGCGTCTGCTGAATGACGTAAATGTAAATGTAAATGTAAATATTCATGTTGAGTGTTTGAATACAGTGCAGCCTTTGGCTAAAGCTGATGAGACAGTAAACAGTGGCGCTGGATTAGTCTGTACCCTACGCCCTATGCAGTGCACTACTTTTGACCAAAGCCCTATGGGCCCTGGTCAAAAGTAGTGCACTATATCGGGAATAGGGTGCCATTTGGGACACAGTCTTCATCAGCAGCTCTTATCTCCTAAAGTCTTATCTCACGGCCACCTCTAACTCACAGGTCCAGCTAGAAGCAATCCCATGTAACCCTGTGCAACTTATACAACTAGGAGTCATACAGTGTATCATTTCTGACGAATTGCCACCCGTACAATGCTGCTACTATTGCTTGTGTGATTTATAGTCTGTAATAGAAACTCATAAACAGATATCGGTGATGTATCACCCTAATATTTCTCTCCTCTCTCTACCTTTAATAACGCTTTTGTTGTATCGCTCAGTATCGGTCTAGCAGTGTGTCTCATTGACTTCCTCCACCTTTTGGACATCTAAGCAACAACCACACATCTAATAATAATACATCACAATATGTGGTTACCTCTCCTGTATTTATTGTGAACACATTATTCCAGAGTTCTAGCGTTTGCTGTAACTGTGGGTGAGACATTAAATTGGTGAGGTGGAGCTGAACTGATGTATGTTCAATCATTTCCAAACAAACAAATTGTAAAAGAAAAGCTATCACTGTAAAAGTACAAACTCTGCATGGAGTGCCCTCTAGTGTCTCTTTCAAGGAACTTCAATGTAAAAAAAAAAGTTGGGCAAATGGAGAAACTGTTGATTAAAGAGGAAGTTCACACATTTTTACATGTGCCTTATTTTCAGAAAGAGTGAAAATAAGTCTAAATGTACAAATTGGTGAACTTCCCCTTTAATGCATCACACTCAAACATAAATGAGCTATGAAGCAGCTAGATTATAATTAAATTACAGCTTTTATTATAAAATAGATTTTATGTACATGAAACAACTTATGAAATTCAATCAGATTCAGCGGAAGTGACCTATTGCAAACTTGTGAAACAACACATGTTAGAGGAAATGTGGACATATCTCTTTTCTCTCTTCCTGTAGTCACTGCTAGGTTTACTGGCAAACATGTAAACAGGGAGAGGGAGGGAGGGAGGGAGGGGAGGAGAGAGAGTCAGTAGGTTTACCTTTTAGATAAATAAATAGAGATAGAAAAGGAAGAGAAGGATAGAGAGGGAAAGGGTTCAGGGAGAGAGAGAAGAGAGAAGAGAGGGAAAGAGAAGGTGACAGAGAGAATGAAAGTTCGCAAAGAAGGACAGAGAGCGTGAAGAGTATAGAGATGAGAGGGGTCAGGGAGAGAGACATAAGAAGATAGACAGAAAAATAGATAGAGAGAGAGAGCGAGTGAATAGAGGGAAAGAGGGAGAGGTGAAGGAGGTCAGGAGGATGGTGTGTTGCCAAACGTAGAGGGAGTTCTCCATGGAGGGGACCTGCTGAAGGCTGTCTCTGCTGCTCTGTCGTCGTTACCCCATTCCTGCACACACACGCACACACACATGCACACACAAATGCGGTTTCATTATTACAGCACATTTACGTAAAGTCTAAACACTTCCTTTCGAAGACTCTCTTAGGATCCAAAGACAGTCAGTTTCCCCTTATGGATTATAGCTTCACATGAAGTCATGATGATAGCATTGAGTTGACTCTGTCCACAGTAACCCATATACTAACACATTGTCTGGGGAGAGCCTTCAAACTAATGAATGAGATGATTACAGCTAATGAGAGCCCATGCAGGCAGGCCCAGGTCACAGAGGAGCAGTAATGAGAAGTTGACTCAAAGCATGCTTGTGTTCAGTAGGGAGGCAGAGTTCACTGATGTATCTGCAATGCATCATAGAAAGAGAGCGAGGGAGAGAGTGCGAGAGAGAGAGAGAGAGTAGCAGACAAGATGTCCTTACCTGAGAGGTAATGCTGACACGTTTGAGGGTAAGGTCTGGAAAACAATAACAGAGAGAGAGAGAGTAGCAGAGAAGATGTCCTTACCTGAGAGGTAATGCTGACATGTTTGAGGGTAAGGTCTGGAAAACAATAACAGAGAGAGAGAGTAGCAGAGAAGATGTCCTTACCTGAGAAGTAATGCTGACATGTTTGAGGGTAAGGTCTGGAAAACAATAACAGAGAGAGTAGCAGAGAAGATGTCCTTACCTGAGAAGTAATGCTGACATGTTTGAGGGTAAGGTCTGGAAAACAATAACAGAGAAAGAGTAGCAGAGAAGATGTCCTTACCTGAGAGGTAATGCTGACACGTTTTAGGGTAAGGTCTGGAAAACAATAACAATAATGAAGAATAATGTAAATATGGATGTCAGTGACGATGATTATATGAAAGCATTATGTGACATAAGATCATTGAATCACTCTATTTGTTTAAAAAACACTCACCAAGGACATGGTCCCCGGAATGAAGCTTGGCCCATAGAAGAGCCCCCTCCCTAGACACGAGAGAAATACAATTATAAATACTATTCTAAAAGAGAGAAATACAATTATAAATACTATTCTAAAGAGTGAAATACTGTTATAAATGGTATTCTAAAGGGAGAAATACTATTAGAAATACTATTCTAAAGAGTGAAATACTATTAGAAATACTATTCTAAAGGGATAAATACTATTAGAAATACTATTCTAAAGGGAGAAATACTATTAGAAATACTATTCTAAAGAGTGGAATACTATTAGAAATACTATTCTAAAGGGAGAAATACTATTAGAAATACTATTCTAAAGGGAGAAATACTATTAGAAATACTATTCTAAAGAGTGGAATAATATTAGAAATACTATTCTAAAGAGAGAAATACTGTTAGAAATACTATTCTAAAGGGAGAAATACTATTAGAAATACTATTTTAAAACATCTCATGCTCTATGATATTACTGTACTTCCCTGAAAGTTGGAGACTCATAGATAGATGATCCAACACCCACCTTTTACGCTTTTCTTCCGCCATTGCCTTAACTGAACAATGGAAAGAGAAAAGAGAGAGAAGAGAAAAATTAAGCGAGAAGGTGTAATGTCTGTGATGTCACATATTGAATGGTAAAGGGCATTTCTTCAAAGGTTTACTAGCCTGGTCCCAGATCAGTTTGTGCTGTCTTGCCAACTCCTATTAAGGTCAACCGTAAGGTCAACCGCTCCTGGTTGACGAGAGCACAAACTGATCTGAGAACAGAGTATAGGTTAACAGGTGTAACAGTACCTTTCCTCTGCACCGCCACACCCATGCCCACCATTGCAGTGATGACCAGAACTAGAGCAGAAAGAGATCCCACCACCAGAGGCCAGTCCACACCAGTCAGCCCTACCAGAAAGACAATATTACCTGTCAATCAATGAGCTCTCATATACAGATGTAGTATCTTAGTTTGAGCCAGTTTCCTACAGCAGGAAAATAATTCTGCAGCAACAGGAAATGTGAATTATTATGTAGATTATAATTAATGGACATTTTTGTAGAAGTTGGAGCAATAAAAATATAAGGAAAAATCTGTGGATATTACAACCTTCCGAAGCCTTTTTAAACCTCAAATGCACTACACGTTTTTAATTTCATGCATTGCAGGAAAGTTCTCCTGCAACAGGGTGATCAAATGAAGATCCTACATCTGTAGAGTAGGCTACACATAAAATACCCAGCACCAGGCCCACACTGTGTCTAATATCAATACCCAGCACCAGGCCCACACTGTGTCTAATATCAATACCCAGCACCAGGCCCACACTGTGTCTAATATCAATACCCAGCACCAGGCCCACACTGTGTCTAATATCAATACCCAGCACCAGGCCCACACTGTGTCTAATATCAATACCCAGCACCAGGCTCACACTGTGTCTAATATCAATACCCAGCACCAGGCTCACACTGTGTCTAATATCAATACCCAGCACCAGGCCCACACTGTGTCTAATATCAATACCCAGCACCAGGCCCATACTGTGTCTAATATCAATACCCAGCACCAGGCTCACACTGTGTCTAATATCAATACCCAGCACCAGGCCCACACTGTGTCTAATATCAATACCCAGCACCAGGCCCACACTGTGTCTAATATCAATACCCAGCACCAGGCTCACACTGTGTCTAATATCAATACCCAGCACCAGGCTCACACTGTGTCTAATATCAATACCCAGCACCAGGCCCACACTGTGTCTAATATCAATACCCAGCACCAGGCTCACACTGTGTCTAATATCAATACCCAGTCAGACAGGGATTTGTTGATTGTAGTAGTTCAGTGAGTTACCTGGCGAAGAGGGAGGGGAGGTGGTGGTCTTTTCTGGAAGACAATGACAGACAATATTATAGGTGGAAAATAATTCCAGCTGCCTCTTGAGTGGTATGAGTTGATGCACACAGGCTCAGACAAACACAGAAATCAGAGACACAGACCTATGACTCTCGACACAGCCAGTGGTGGACTTCTCTCTGAGTGGCTCCACTCTGCTCCCAGCAGGGCACTGTATTGGCACTGGTACTGGTCCGACAGCGGGCCGTCCTGGGCAGGCAGGGACGAGAGAGCAAAAAGGGCCCGGTGGCGGGTAACGGGGGCACTACGGGTGGCATCAGGGAAGCTACTTCCCAGCTGGTATAGAGAGAAGCGGGCACCAGGGAAGGCAGGTGAGCCGGTACACACCAAGGCCCACTCTCCAGCCTGCCTCTGGAGCGAGAGAGTGGGCACCGGCAATAGCTCTGGGATGGCAGGCCCACCAGAGAAAAGAGGGAGAGAGAGTACGTGTATCAGATTTCCTCACACACAATCCTAACCTTAACCATTGGGAATACAATAACTATCTGACATTACATAACTGACATCAGTATCTAGCTGCAACTTCAACCCCCAACCAAATCTCCCACCTGTGACCGTGACAAGAACTGGATGACTGGCAGTTGAATTAGTCGGTCCCTGACAAGGCACTGTAACCTGGTAGAGGCAGGTGTAGGACCCCCCCTCACCTCCCCTCACAGGCCCCAGGCGGAAGGCTCCGGTCTGGGCTGTGGAGCGGGACGCCAGGGAGGCCTGGGGGTAGACCACGGAGTCCCCAGTCGCTTTAGCTGTCCACAGCAGTAGAAATGCCTCTGGTTTGGGGCTCTGCTGGGAGTGAGGAGGAGGGGGGGAGCAGTGGAAGGATAATGTCTGGCCGCGCTTCACCAGACCACCTGGGGGATCAACTGAGAGGAGGGGTGGAGGAGGAGGAGGAGGAGGAGGAAGAGCTCTAGGAGAGGCTACAGAGAGAGAGAGAGAGAGAGAGAGAGAATAAAGGGGTTGTAATGGTGAAGTCTTATGCCCTAGTATAAGAGAAGTAAAGAAGGGAGTATTCTTTCAACTCCAGAGCTTGTTACTTTTGTCATGAACTTTATCAAATCAAATAGTCTATAGGCATTGTGTACCCAAATATGCAGCTGAAACTATACATTTAGATATTGGATATTTGAGGTAATTTGAGAAGTGCCATTGAAAGTTACCCTCTGTTGTCATTCACACTTCCTGCCTTAACCGTCAACATAGTTTGATGTGTGGTTTCTATATAACCAGCAGGATGTAATGGTACAATACACACACAGCGCTAGAGGAAATGTAACCACTGAGAAACCTACGGCAGTTTTGCTGGTGGTGGAGAAGCGGATGGGAGTGTTTATTGTCTCCCACCACCAGTGGCTTTAAACCTAGCATACATCTCAGAACCGTTTCTCACTTTGAAATAGCATTTCCATTTACTGTTACAATAAATCTGAGAAAAGATTTCTGTGACTATGATTATCATCATTATTTGTAGTGATCATGGTGCTTGCAGTAGGTTATGTCCCAGATTCACAGCTCCACAGTAGTCAACTACCTGATTCAGAATCATCAATCATAAAACTCACCTTGTTGTTTCAGAGTCATATAGTGGCTGTATGAGCTATACATCCCCTGGCTGTTCTGATACAGGCAGCAGTATATATCCTCCCGGGCTGAATCCTCCTTCACTCTCACTGTGAACCGGGCCTCCTGTCTCTCACTGGGGAAAGTAATGGAGTCCACCAGCTTTTTAACCCGGTGGAGTCTGAACAGGGTCCCTCCAGGGCCCTCAGGGGCCTGACAGACTAGGACCACAGCCCCCAGGATGGTGTTGCCTACAGAGGAGGCCTGGGTGAGGGAGGGTGTTGGGGGGATGGCCGGATGGGGGTCTGAGGATACTGGATCTGGGGAGGAGCAGTCAAGTTTGAGACCCAGTAATAGTAAACACTGTATTCCACTAAACAGATCTCAGACACAGGAGGCTCATAATAATGTCCAGAACGGAGTAAATGGAATGGCATCAAACACCTGGAAATCATGTATTTGATACCATTCGACTTATTCCGCTCCAGTCATCACCACGAGCCCGTTCTCCCCAATTAAGGTGCCACCAACCTCCTGTGATCTAGGATCACATTACCCCACTCAAATAGACTTTTTAAATTGTCAGGAAATAAAGATGACAGAACAGAGAGGCCAAACATAATTGAAATATCTCTGTAACTGAAATGGCTCAAGTTCTTTACCCTGAAATCTATAGCGTAAGTGTCAGTAAATTCCTATTCAAAGTACTTACCCCAAAATTGTAGATAACAGATAAGCAGAACAAATATCCAACGTGATAGATGGTATCGACAGACAAGCATCTTTGAAGGTGCAAGCAGCCTCTCTTCTGTGTGGGTGTGGAAGCATCTGCTCTAGGTAGAGGCAAACAGGATCTGCTGTGTGTGCGCGTGTGTGTGTGTGAAAAGTATGACATCTTAAAATAGGAATGAGGGGAAGTAGAATATACAAGCACACTTCCTTTTAAGGGGTTTGTTAATGGGATGTTAGGTTATATAATAATAAACCAAAACCCTGGTGTGTGGATGCATGCATACTGCACACAGAGTATGAGACTGAGTATACAAAACATTAAGAACACCTGCTCTTTCCATGACAGACTGGCCAGATGAATCCAGGTGAAAACTATGATCCCTTATTGACGTCACTTGTTGAATCCACTTCAATCAGTGTAGTTGAAGGGGAGGAGACAGGTTAAAGAAGGATTTATAAGCCTTGAGACAATTGAGCCATGCATGGATTGTGTATGTGTGCCATTGAGGGTGAATGGGCAAGACAAAATATTTAAGTGCCTTTGGGATGTGAGGTCATAGAATGGTATGGTAGTAGGTGCCAGGCACACTGGTTTGTGTCAAGAACTACAACGCTGCTGGGTTTTTCACACTCAACAGTTTCCTGTGTGTATCAAGAATGGTCCACCACCCAAAGGACATCGAGCCAACTTGACACAACTGTGGGAAGCATTGGAGTCAACTTGGGCCAGTATCCCTGTTGAATGCTTTCGACACCTTGTAGACTCCATGCGCCGACGAATTGAGGCTGTTCTCTTTAAGTAGTCTTCACAAGTTCATTAATCATATGGGTAAATAGGCTACATGCACAGAGCAGACACAATAAAGTAGTGTAATCAATCTGGAGTCGCCTTGCAGTACAACACTGACACCTAGTGGATGAAAAGTTGCACTGCCGTCCTGCTATACAGTTGTAGAACTTAATAACATAATAAAACCAAACTTTAACGCTATTTAAAGTCAAATCAATTGTGATTTTAACATCATATTTCAATGGAATTCATTTATTTTGTGATATTTAATGTATTGCTTTGACATTTATTAAACAAATGGATATATCGATTAGCTCTGGTCCATGGTCTGAGTGCGCGTTCCTCTACTAGCCTCTACCAGTGAAGGACTGCGCCCTGGACCGAAGCTAGATATCGATTTCAAAGTGGTAACAGTGCGTTTGCTGCGTAAATGCGGCGCAATAATCGAGGTGTCCACAGTGGAGGTGTCATAATGCCCATAAAACCTAACGGTCAAACAGGGAAATGGTTCTAATCGTTTTTCCACCATTCATTTTTCACATAGGGTATTTTAGAAACACTTAAAATAAGTGGAGGACTCCAAATATGCGGAACAAGTGGAGGACTCCAAATATGAGGAACAGGTATTGATACACACGAAACACAGCCCCTTATTTTAAGTGTTTCTAAAATCCCATATTGGAAAAATGAATGGTGGAAAAACGATTTCCCTGTTTGACCGGTTTTATGGGTATTATGATTGTACTCTATGCCAATACTTATTAACTTTGAAAATAGATTGTTGAACCTAACCACAGGAGGCGGCTGAGGGGAGAACTGCTCATAATAATGGCCAGAACAGAGCACATGGAATGGCATCAAACACCTGGAAACCATGTGTTTGATGTATTTGTTACCATTCCACCAATTCTGCTCCAGTCATTACCACGAGCAGGTTCTCCCCAATTAAGGTGCCACCAACCTCCTGTGAACCTAACAGTATGGATTTGGCAGTCTTTAACCTAAAGCTCCCTCTTGCTTGTCGCTTTCTTGATCATTTTAGCAAAACAAAATTATTGAAATCACAGTATTTTTACTGTGATTAGTGGATACTCTTCTCAAAATTTTGTTCATTGAATAATTCGTTGCTCTCCTGGGATGTAATATTTATCATCAAAATGGATGATAAAGTCATCACTGAACCTCTCCTTCCGTGGAGGACTCCAAATATGAGGAACAGGTATTGATGCACCACTTTCAGACATTCTTTAGTTAGAAAAAAATCTGCAATGGTTGCACTGCTTTTCACAATGTTCTACAATTGCAACCGTGGCAATTAAGAATCAATTCATCAAACATTCCAGATACACAAATATGACAGTTTTGAATAGGAATGTCCGTTCTATAAGTTCTAATTCTATGGTTGTCACAGCAGCAGCCATTACATCAGAACAGACATACACTGTACATGCCTTATCGATAGAGAGATAGAAAAGAGATTTTACATTTACATTTTAGATTTTAGTCATTTAGCAGACGCTCTTATCCAGAGCGACTTACAGTTAGTGAGTGCATACATTTTCATACTTTTGAAAGTTATGTCTGGAAAACTTGATCTCCGACATGCAAAACATCTTGGGACCATATCAACAATGGACTAATGAAACAAACACCAAAAAATAGTTTTAGGTGGAGTTTTCCTTTAAGGTTAGGATTAGGGATGCGAATCTTAGATCTGTTCCTAGTTGAAACTTCACCCTGGAGCGATACAGTACCTGTCAAAGTCGTGTGGTAGCAGGCGATGGCCTCGCTGTATCAGGCTGTCCCAGTACAGGAGCTCTTCATAGGCCTGGCGTTCGTCCCAGACTGCATCCGGCACTGGCTCTGCTGCCATAGCCATGACCCTGTCTTTACTGCCACCTGTGTGACACCTGAGTCTGATAGATATCTGATTCATTTTAATATTCATAATGAAGGTTTCAGGAATTGAGAGAGAGGATTCAGAGGAGACCGCTGCGAGAGATAGAAACTGAAACTCATTCTACATTTACATCATTTACATTTACGTCATTTAGCAGACGCTCTTATCCAGAGCGACTTACAAATAGGTGCATTCACCTTATAGCCAGTGGGATAACCACTTTACAATATTATTATTATTTTTTTTGGGGGGGGGTTGGAGTAAGGGGTGGGGTAGAAGGATTACTTTATCCTATCCCAGGTATTCCTTAAAGAGGTGGGGTTTCAAATGTCTCCGGAAGGTGGTGAGTGACTCCGCTGTCCTGGCGTCGTGAGGGAACTTGTTCCACCATTGGGGTGCCAGAGCAGCGAACAGTTTTGACTGGGCTGAGCGGGAACTATGCTTCCGCAGAGGTAGGGGAGCCAGCAGGCCAGAGGTGGATGAACGCAGTGCCCTCGTTTGGGTGTAGGGACTGATCAGAGCCTGAAGGTACGGAGGTGCCGTTCCCCTCACAGCTCCGTAGGCAAGCACCATGCTCTTGTAGCAGATGCGAGCTTCAACTGGAAGCCAGTGGAGTGTGCGGAGGAGCGGGGTGACGTGAGAGAACTTGGGAAGGTCGAACACCAGACGGGCTGCGGCATTCTGGATGAGTTGTAGGGGTTTAATGGCACAGGCAGGGAGCCCAGCCAACAGCGAGTTGCAGTAATCCAGACGGGAGATGACAAGTGCCTGGATTAGGACCTGTGCCGCTTCCTGTGTAAGGCAGGGTCGTACTCTCCGAATGTTGTAGAGCATGAACCTACAGGATCGGGTCACCGCCTTGATGTTAGCGGAGAACGACAGGGTGTTGTCCTGGGTCACGCCAAGGCTCTTTGCACTCTGGGAGGAGGACACAACGGAGTTGTCAACCGTGATGGCGAGATCATGGAACAGGCAGTCCTTCCCCGGGAGGAAGAGCAGCTCCGTCTTGCCAAGGTTCAGCTTGAGGTGGTGATCCGTCATCCATACTGATATGTCTGCCAGACATGCAGAGATGCGATTCGCCACCTGGTTATCAGAAGGGGGAAAGGAGAAGATTAGTTGTGTGTCGTCAGCGTAGCAATGATAGGAGAGGCCATGTGAGGATATGACAGAGCCAAGTGACTTGGTGTATAGCGAGAATAGGAGAGGGCCTAGAACTGAGCCCTGGGGGACACCAGTGGTGAGAGCACGTGGTGCGGAGACAGCTTCTCGCCACGCCACTTGGTAGGAGCGACCGGTCAGGTAGGACGCAATCCAAGAGTGAGCCGCGCCGGAGATGCCCAGCTCGGAGAGGGTGGAGAGGAGGATCTGATGGTTCACAGTATCAAAGGCAGCAGACAGGTTTAGAAGGACAAGAGCAGAGGAGGGAGAGTTAGCTTTAGCAGTGCAGAGAGCCTCCGTGACACAGAGAAGAGCAGTCTCAGTTGAATGACCAGTCTTGAAACCTGACTGGTTTGGATCAAGAAGGTCATTCTGAGAGAGATAGCAAGAGAGTTGGCTAAAGACGGCACACTCAATAGTTTTGGAGAGAGCTGGTAAGGACTAAAGGACAAAGAGCAGACAAAACAATACAGTTTACAGGCAGAAAGTTTAGTTTTGTACCCACAATGAACACTAGTTGTTGTTTTCTCAGTATCACTTCTCTCCTGTGATGCCGTAGAATTTAATGCTAAAACGAACAATATGTTGTTACACACAGACCTGGGTTGCCCACAGGCGCAGTAAACTGATGAAGCTGGAGAAGGAGCTCTGCAATGAGCTCAGGATTAAACAAAGAGCTCAGGGTTGAACAAAGTTCTCAGTTCAACAGAAAGATACAGTGCATTCGGAAAGTATTCAGACCCCTTTACTTTTTCCACATTTTGTTACGTTACAGCCTTATTCTAAAATGGATTAAATTCAATATTTTCCTCATCAATCTACACACAATACCCCATAATGACAAAGCGAAAACTGGTTTTTAGAAATGTTTGCAAATGTATACACTTTTTTTTAATATACCTTATTTATATAAGTATTCAGACCCTTTGCTATGAGACTCGATGCATCAGGTGCATCCTGTTTCCATTGATCATCCTTGAGATGTTTTTACAACTTGATTGGAGACCACCTGTGTCACGGTTTCACCGTTCGATGTTTCATGTTTGTTTGGTTTTGTCTGTTTGTAACACCTGTCCCTTGTTAGTGTTTGATTGTGTTCCCTATTTAGTTTCGTCATTTGGGTCAGGTGTTATGTGTGATTGTTTTTGTCAGCTGTTCGTGTTCATGGGATTTTGCTCTCTTTCTGTGTATTTTTGAGAGTCCGCACTGCGTGCGCTTTTCCTTGTTTTACGCACTGTGTTGTGTGCGTTTTTGTCGTTCTTGCCTCCCGGTTGGGTTGGCTATTTTCTCCTGTTTGGAGTTGTTTTGCACCACTAAAAGACTGTTGACGAACTCTTGTGTGCCTGCGCTTGATTCCCTACACCACATCCACACTCAGCGTTTGTGACAGAATCACACATCACCCATGGAATCAGCAGGAGCAACCGCGCCAACAGCAAGCATGGAGGAACGTCTTCGTGGGCAGGAGGACCGGATTAACCAGGTCTGTCATGCCCTGGAGGGGGTGATGAACACTCTCCACCGATGGGAAACCAGCGGGGTACCCACGGCCCCACCTACCGAACCATCCCCATCGGTCAGTCCTCCTGTCCAACTTCCGGAGCCCAGTGTGATTCGGCTCTCGCTCCCGAGGGCGTACGACGGCTCCGCTGCCGGGTGTCAAGGGTTCCTGCTGCAAGTGGAGCTCTACCTCGCCACCGTACACCCGGCGCCCTCGGGACACGAGAGCGTCTCAGCCCTCATCTCCTGTCTCACCGGCAAGGCGTTGGAGTGGGCCAACGCCGAATGGAGGAGAATGGACGCCGCTACCACTACCTATGCAGAGTTCTCCCGCCGCTTCCGTGCTGTGTTTGACCATCCACCGGAAGGGAAGGCGGCGGGGGAGCGTCTGTTCTACCTTCGACAGGGGATGAGGAGCGCCCAGGACTTTGCTTTGGAATTCCGGACTCTAGCGGCCGATGCAGGGTGGAATGAGCGGGCCCTCATAGACCACTTCCGTTGCAGCCTCCGGGAGGACGTCCAGAGAGAGTTGGCGTGCAGGGACACCTCGTTGACGTTTGACCAACTTGTCGACATGGCCATTCGGCTGGATACCCTGCTCGCCACCCGTGGACGTCCCGGGTGGGGTTCGCCCATTTCACCCTCCAGCACCTCCGAGCCGAGCCCTATGGAGCTCGGGGGTGCTGGCGCTAGAGAACGGAGGAGTAGGAACCCGAGGGGGGCCGTTCCCTGCACTAACTGTGGCCGTGGAGGGCACACCGCGGCTAGGTGTTGGGGAGGGTCCCCCGGTGGAGGAGAAGGCAGGTCACGCATTGGGGGGTCCCCCCAGGTGAGTAGGCGCCCTACTTACGCAGAGCTTTCTGTCGTTCACCTAACCTTGCCTGTTTGTTTTCCACAGGTTGCACCTCGTTCCCAGCATAAGGCGCTGGTAGATTCAGGCGCAGCTGGGAATTTTGTAGATCGCCAGTTCTGTGTAGAGTTAGGGATTCCTCTCCTTCCCGTTGATAAGCCTTTCCCTGTTCATGCCCTAGATAGCCGTCCGTTAGGATCTGGGTTGATTAGGGAGGTCACGGCACCCCTTAAGATGATGGCGCAGGAGGGTCATGAGGAGACGATTCAGCTCTATCTGATTGACTCTCCTGCGTATCCGGTAGTGCTGGGCCTTCCCTGGTTGATGACCCATGACCCTACTATTTTGTGGCGAGAGAAAGCTCTTAAAGGGTGGTCTGCCCAGTGTGAGGGGCGGTGTCTGGGTGTTTCCATAGGGGCGACCTCGGTGGAAAGTCCGAATCTAATGCCAGCACTGCATATTCCCCCCGAGTATGAGGATTTGAAACTGGTGTTTAGTAAAACTAGGGCGGCGCAGCTGCCACCTCATAGACTGGGGGATTGTGCGATAGATCTCCAGTCAGGAGCAGCTCTCCCGCGGAGCCATGTGTATCCCTTGTCTCAAGAGGAGAGGAAGGCAATGGAGACGTACATCGCTGAGTCTCTGAGACAGGGATACATACGGGCCTCCACTTCACCCGCTTCCTCGAGTTTCTTTTTTGTGAAGAAAAAGGATGGAGGTCTGCGCCCGTGTATTGATTACCGCGGTCTCAATCAGATTACGGTGAAGTACAGCTATCCACTTCCTCTGATTGCGACTATGACGGAGTCATTGCACGGTGCTCAGTTCTTTACAAAATTGGATCTCAGGAGCGCATATAACTTGGTGCGCATTAGAGAGGGCGATGAATGGAAGACAGCGTTTAGCACGACTTCCGGACATTACGAGTATCTAGTCATGCCATATGGGTTAATGAATGCTCCCTCAGTCTTCCAATCCTTCGTCGATGAGATTTTCCGGGACATGCAGGGACAGGGAGTAGTCGTGTACATAGACGATATTCTGGTGTACAGTCCTACCCGAGCAGAGCATGTAGCCCTGGTGCGCCGAGTATTGAGGAGGCTGTTGGAGCATGACCTATATGTCAAGGCAGAGAAATGTCTGTTTTTTCAGAAGTCGGTCTCCTTTCTGGGTTATCAGTTGTCTGAGTCAGGGGTGAAGATGGAGGTAGACCGGGTGTCAGCTGTGCGTAATTGGCAGACCCCAACCACTGTGAAGGAGGTGCAACAGTTCTTGGGTTTTGCAAATTATTACCGGAGGTTTATCCGGGGTTTTGGACAGGTGGCAGCTCCCATAACGTCTCTGTTGAAGGGGGGGGGCGGTGCGCTTGCGGTGGTCAGCTGAGGCGGACAGGGCTTTTGGGAAACTGAAGGACCTGTTTACCTCGGCGCCGGTGTTGGCGCATCCGGATCCCTCTTTACCTTTCCAGGTAGAGGTGGACGCGTCAGAGGCCGGTATAGGGGCCGTTCTTTCCCAACGTTCTGGCACACCACCTAAACTCCGTCCCTGTGCGTTTTATTCTAAAAGCTCAGTCCGGCGGAGCGGAATTATGACGTAGGAGACAGGGAGCTGTTAGCCGTGGTACAGGCCCCTAAAGGTGTGGCGGCATTGGCTTGAGGGGGCTCAACACCCTTTCCTCATTCTAACTGACCACCGTAACCTGGAATACATCCGGGCAGCTAGGAGACTGAATCCTCGCCAGGCCCGCTGAACTATGTTTCTAGCCCGGTTTGTGTTTAAAATTACTTACATCCCTGGGTCCCAGAACGGGAAGGCAGATGCTCTGTCTCGGCGGTATGACGCGGAGGAGAGGTCCGTTGAGCCCACTCCCATACTACCAGAGTCTTGTCTGGTTGCACCGGTGGTGTGGGAGGTTGATGCCGAGATCGAGCGGGCGTTACGCACCGACCCAAGTCCTCCCCAGTGTCCAGTGGGTCGGACGTACGTTCCGCTCGAGGTACGCGATCGCCTCATTTATTGGGCTCATACGTCCCCCTCCTCTGGACATCCGGGTATCGGCCGGACAGTTCACTGCCTTAGCACGAAGTACTGGTGGCCAACGTTAGCTAGGGATGTGAGGATTTATGTCTCCTCCTGTTCGGTGTGTGCCCAGTGTAAGGCGCCCAGACATTTGCCCAGGGGTAAGCTACAACCCCTGCCCGTTCCCACAACGACCCTGGTCCCACCTCTCGGTGGATTTTGTTACCGACCTTCCCCCCCTCACAGGGGAATACTACCATCCTGGTCATTGTGGATCGGTTCTCGAAGGCCTGTCGTCTCCTTCCCATGCCGGGTCTACCCACTGCCCTACAGACCGCTGAGGCTCTGTTTACCCATGTCTTCCGGCATTACGGGGTACCCGAGGATATAGTGTCTGATCGAGGCCCCCAGTTCACCTCCAGAGTGTGGAGAGCGTTTATGGAACGGTTGGGGGGTTTCGGTAAGCCTTACCTCGGGTTACCATCCGGAGAGTAATGGGCAGGTTGAACGTGTTAACCAGGATGTGGGTAGGTTTCTGAGGTCTTATTGCCAGGGCCGGCCGGAGGAGTGGGCGAGATACGTTCCTTGGGCCGAGATGGCACAGAACTCTCTCCGCCACTCCTCCACCCAACTAACCCCTTTCCAGTGTGTGTTAGGGTACCAGCCGGTTCTGGCACCTTGGCACGAGAGCCAGATCGAGGCCCCTGCGGTGGATGAATGGGTGCGGCGCTCGGAGGAGACTTGGAACGCTGCCCACGTACATCTGCAGCGGGCCATCCGTCGGCAGAAAACGAGCGCCGATCTCCACCGCAGTGAGGGGCCTGTGTACGCACCTGGAGATCGAGTCTGGCTCGCCAGAAACCTGCCCCTCCGCCTGCCCTGCCGGAAGCTGGGTCGGCGGTTTGTGGGGCCATTCAAAGTCCTGAGGAGGTTGAACGAGGTGTGTTACAGGTTAGAACTGCCTATTGACTATAGGAATATTAACCCCTGCGTTCCATGTGTCTCTCCTCAGGCCGGTGGTAGCTGGTCCACTCCAGGAGTATGAGATAGAGGAGACTCCTCCGCCCCCGTTGGACATCGAGGGGGCTCCGGCGTACACTGTGAGGTCCATCCTTGATTCGAGACGCCGGATGGGGGGTCTTCAATATCTCGTGGAGTGGGAGGGGTACGGCCCGGAGGAGCGGTGCTGGGTGCCAAGGAGGGACATATTGGACCAGTCCCTGCTGACCGAGTTCCATTGGGGTCATCCTACGCACCCTGCTCCGCGTCATCCTGGTCGTCCCCGAGGCCGGGGTCGGCGCACGGCTGGAGCCGCGCGTCAAGGGGGGGGTACTGTCACGGTTTCGGCCGAGGCTGCTCCTCCTCCTTGTTCGGGCAGGCTTCGGCGGTCGTCGTCTCCGGAGTACTAGCTGCCACCGTTCGATGTTTCATGTTTGTTTGGTTTTGTCTGTTTGTAACACCTGTCCCTTGTTAGTGTTTGATTGTGTTCCCTATTTAGTTTCGTCATTTGGGTCAGGTGTTATGTGTGATTGTTTTTGTCAGCTGTTCGTGTTCATGGGATTTTGCTCTCTTTCTGTATATTTTTGAGAGTCCGCACTGCGTGCGCTTTTCCTTGTTTTACGCACTGTGTTGTGTGCGTTTTTGTCGTTCTTGCCTCCCGGTTGGGTTGGCTATTTTCTCCTGTTTGGAGTTGTTTTGCACCACTAAAAGACTGTTGACGAACTCTTGTGTGCCTGCGCTTGATTCCCTACACCACATCCACACTCAGCGTTTGTGACAACCTGTGGTAAATTCGATTGATTGGACATGATTTGGAAAGGTGCACACCTGTCTATATAAGGTCCCACAGTTGACAGTGCATGTCAGAGCAAAAACCAAGCTATGAGGTCGAAGGAATTGTCCGTAGAACACAGTGGCATCCATCATTTTTACATGGAAGAAGTTTGGAACCCCCAAGACTCTTCCTAGAGCTAGCTGCCCGGCCAAATTGAGCAATCGGGGGAGAAGGGCCTTGGTCAGGGAGGTGACCAAGAACCCAATGGTCACTCTGACAGAGCTCCAGAGTTCCTCTGTGGAGATGGGAGAACCTTCCAGAAGGACAATCATCTCTGCAGCACTCCACTAATTAGGCCTTTATGGTAGAGTGGCCAGATGGAAGGCACTCCTCAGTAAAAGGCACATGACAGCCTGTTTAGAGTTTGCCAAAAGCCACCTAAAGGACTCTCAGACCATGAGAAACAAGATTCTCTGGTCTGATGAAACCAAGATCGAACTCTTTGGCCTGAATGCTAAGTGTCATGTCTGTAGGAAACCTGGCACCATCCTACGGTGAAGCATGGTGGTGGCAGCATCATGCTGTGGGGATGTCTTTCAGCGGCAGGGACTGGGAGACTAGTCAGGATCGAGGGAAAGATGAACTGAGAAAAGTACAGAGAGATCCTTGATGAAAACCTGCTGCAGAGTGCTCAGGACTGGGGCGAAGGTTCACCTTCCAACAGGACGACGACCCTAAGCACACAGCCAAGGCAACGCAGGAGTGGCTTCGGGACAAGTCTCTGAATGTCCTTGAGTGGTCCAGCCAGAGGCCGGACATGAACCCGATCGAACATCTCTGGAGAGACCTGAAAATAGCTGTGCAGCAATGCTCCCCATCCAACATGACAGAGCTTGAGAGGATCTGCAGAGAAGAATGGGAGAAACTTGTAGCGTCATACCCAAGAAGACTTGAGGCTGTAATCGCTGCCAAAGTGTGTGAATACATGTGTAAATGTGATATTAACATTTTTATTTTTTTTATAAATCTGCAAAAATGTCAAAAAAACTGTTTTTGTTTTGTCCTTATGGGGTATTGTGTGTATATTGATGAGGTGAACAAAACAATTTAATCAATTTTAGAACAAGGCTGTAACGTAATTTTTTTTGGAAAAGATCAAGGGGTCTGAATACTTTCCGAATGCATTGTATGTCAACATCTTTGCAATGTACACAATGCCTTGTCAATACACTCCTTATATCTCTGGACACATACAAGAAACTTTGTTTTATATTTGGTAAGAAAAGTATGAAAATATCTTAGTGACATCCTTTTGCATAAACTGCTTATCACAGAACAAAAATACTGTATACAATAAATATTGTTTGATAAAATGTTTGTCTCTTTCATTTGAAGATTACTCTGTGTCCACTTCGACCGTCATCGTTGGAGATCAACCTTAAAGACATGCTCTGGAACTTTGGCGACAACTAAGTATTTTATAAACATCCCGCTTTGGGCTGGATTTGTCAATGTGTAGTTCATAAATGCATAATCTATGAGCAGAATTCCATAGTTTGAAAGTGGCTGTTTTTCTGGAAGCTGTGCTGCTCCATTTTCCCTCCATTTTCCCCCACGTGGGCCTGCCCCCAACAATTTGAGTTTTGCCAATGAGCTTCAGCCCCTCTACAATTGACAGCTAGCAAGATGCACACCCAGCAGAGAGAGAGAGAGAGAGCAATGACGTGGTGCACATATCTGCACATATGGCATGTAGTACACCCTTTTCGGGGACCACTTCTGGCTCGTGAGTGCTACTTTCAGAACTACTGGCAAAAAAATATACAAAAGTACTGGAGAATCTCTTTAAGCAAAACCTCCTCTCTGTCATGGCCGAACTTCCTCAGAGCATCATGGCGATAAGTGACCTTCAAGGCTCACTCTCGTCTCACTCCACCGAGCACCCTGGGTCTTCCGTCGCTGTCGCCTTTGATCAGGCCAATCACTACACCGACACTGGATCGAAAACACAGTTGACCCTAGTTGATGGTACAATGGACACCATCTGCCATGGCTTTGAAGGACATTGAAGCAAAGCTTCATAAGACTTCATCCAGGATCATGTTCCCATGGCAGGTGGTGGTCTTAGACACAACCAGCCAACGGATCCTGATCCAAACATTGGTCAGGATCAATCACGAGGCCTTCACCAACAAGGACCTCAACTCGGAGGTGAGTCCCCTCATGGCAGAGGTCACCATCCTGCTGAAGACCTTTCCGTTGGTCCTGGTCACCGAGGATGAAGACATGGCAAATATATTCCTGAAATTCTCAGACGTGATCATGACGCTGGACCTTGTGGTGGGCTCGCGGAAGGATCTTGAGAAGGTCGTCGCCAACTGATCATTCAGCTTGAGCAGCTACATCTCCCATGTAGTGGCTCTGAAGGTGGCCAAGCGCGTACCGGATGAGTTTTCAGCGTCAGAGAAAGAGGCAGGGATCCCACTGAAGATGCTGAGGCGAGTCAGCATTCCCTTGACCTACATCAGGGATGGGCCGCAGTGACTTGTGGGTCTGCGTTCCATTTTAGCAGCGAAGAGAACAAATTAGATTTTAAAGTTCATTTCCTGCAATTCTGCACATTTTGCCATGTGGCGTAGAGAAAATATTGCAGTTTTAAAGCAAGTTTCCTGCAATTCTACACATTTTGCCATGGGACAGAGAGAAGATTTAGCAATTTTATAACTAATTTCATGCAATTCTACTCATTTTGCCATGGGGTGGAGAGAAATAAATTGTCGTTTTACAGCTAATTTCCTGCAATTCTAAACATTTTGCCATAGGGTGGAGGCAAATGTTTGCAGTTTTTAATATGATAACTGATGATCAATGGGCCCCACCCCGGTCGGTAATTCGACCATGCTTACTAAAAGTTTAGATAGCTAGCCGCTAGACTAACTTACCAATCTAAAAATAAAATGCTGCCATGGGCTAATTGAGTGACTGCTGATGCACAACCAAATTTCGAAATTGCAACTTGTGTATTCTATTATTCTAACTCTCAACAGTAAGTTGAGACCCCGACTGAGTTCCTAAATATATATATTTTTATTTTTTTATTTAAAACATGTATTGGTCCGTGGGCCTACAAAAGGGGGCCCCCTTCCTGACCTACACGATAAGCAGCGCGATTGTTGACGACGTCATGATTAAACTCCTGCTACAGCTGAACCCCCCTCAACTGCTCTCATTCGACCTCCGCCAAGCAGGACCTGCTGGCTCTCTGCATTAAGATGAGCATCATCATTCACCAGGTCCTGAGTAAGATCGCAGGTGTGGCCATTGACGGGGACCTTCCACCACCTGGCTGCAACATGAAGCTGGTGTTGCTCTGCCTGCTAAGTGTGATGCAGATCCGGTGTTGGTCATCTGCCTCGGTCAAAGACCCTTCCATCGTTGCCACCATGATCCAGCTTATATTAGATCAAATCCACCGGATGTGCCAGTCCATCAACCGGATTGGAGGCTTACCCGGAAAACCTGATCAGAACCCGGACGACGCTGTTTTCTGAGCCCCTGCCAGAGTCACTGACCACAGCCTATTGTCTGCAGTTTGGCCCCAGTGTGAAGTTCATGAGGATCTTCAAGAGGGCGTTTGGCCAAGACCACCAATTGGCCAAGCACATGCTCCACTGGAGGTCAACCAATATCTTTGTGGACTTTCATGCCACCTATAACATTGAAAACATGATTTCCCTCAACGGCTGCATGGAGGTATATTTCAACCAAAGGTGAAGCCTTTAGAGGAGGAGGACTTTCAAGAAGTGAAGCCTCTGGGGAAGTAGTCTCTGGAGGTGAAGGCTCTGGGGAAGTAGTCTCTGGAGGTGAAGCCTCTGGGGAAGTAGTCTCTGGAGGTGAAGCCTCTGGGGAAGTAGTCTCTGGAGGTGAAGCCTCTGGGGAAGTAGTCTCTGGGGAAGTAGTCTCTGGAGGTGAAGGCTCTGGGGAAGTAGTCTCTGGAGGTGAAGCCTCTGGGGAAGTAGTCTCTGGAGGTGAAGGCTCTGGGCAAGTAGTCTCTGGAGGTGAAGGCTCTGGGGAAGTAGTCTCTGGAGGTGAAGCCTCTGGGGAAGTAGTCTCTGGAGGTGAAGCCTCTGGGGAAGTAGTCTCTGGAGGTGAAGCCTCTGGGGAAGTAGTCTCTGGAGGTGAAGCCTCTGGGGAAGTAGTCTCTGGGGAAGTAGTCTCTGGAGGTGAAGGCTCTGGGGAAGTAGTCTCTGGAGGTGAAGCCTCTGGGGAAGTAGTCTCTGGAGGTGAAGGCTCTGGGCAAGTAGTCTCTGGAGGTGAAGGCTCTGGGGAAGTAGTCTCTGGAGGTGAAGGCTCTGGGGAAGTAGTCTCTGGAGGTGAAGCCTCTGGGGAAGTAGTCTCTGGAGGTGAAGGCTCTGGGCAAGTAGTCTCTGGAGGTGAAGCCTCTGGGGAAGTAGTCTCTGGAGGTGAAGCCTCTGGGGAAGTAGTCTCTGGAGGTGAAGGCTCTGGGCAAGTAGTCTCTGGAGGTGAAGGCTCTGGGGAAGTAGTCTCTGGAGGTGAAGGCTCTAGGGAAGTAGTCTCTGGAGGTGAAGGCTCTGGGGAAGTAGTCTCTGGAGGTGAAGGCTCTGGGGAAGTAGTCTCTGGAGGTGAAGCCTCTGGGGAAGTAGTCTCTGGAGGTGAAGGCTCTGGGGAAGTAGTCTCTGTAGGTGAAGCCTCTGGGGAAGTAGTCTCTGGAGGTGAAGCCTCTGGGGAAGTAGTCTCTGGAGGTGAAGCCTCTGGGGAAGTAGTCTCTGGAGGTGAAGGCTCTGGGGAAGTAGTCTCTGGAGGTGAAGGCTCTGGGGAAGTAGTCTCTGGAGGTGAAGCCTCTGGGGAAGTAGTCTCTGGGGAAGTAGTCTCTGGAGGTGAAGGCTCTGGGGAAGTAGTCTCTGGAGGTGAAGGCTCTGGAGGTGGTGGAGAAGGAGGTGGAGAAGGATGTGGAGAATGAGGTTGAGAAGTAGGTGGACATTTTGGCAATTAAATAATTGCTTGCAAATATAAACATTTCACATTAATATAATCTGATTATTAGTACAATTCATGTATACCGATACAGTACATTGAATTATATTACACCAATGATGGCACAAATTCTGTACAATGATGATGGCATAATATACATGTTATTAGTGGCTAGGGCATTCATAACACTTAAGTGTAGCTCCTTTCTAACACAAGGTTTTTCCCTAGTAGTACTTCTCTGTAGACGTAAAGTGAAAGATTGTAAAAAAAAAAAGTGTGAGAGAGTCTTTATCTGTGTATGGAGCAGTCAACAGGGCCAGGCAGTAGTCCGCAGCACCATTATCTGTTGTCAAACAGGGGCCTCTCTTGGCCCCCATACAGACTGATAAACACAGCCCACCACATAATCACCTACTACACACACAGGTCTTCTCAGAACCATATGTCCCAGAGGTGTGTGTACTGCTCAATGTGTGTGTAGCAGTTGTAGTAGTGGGGGAGGAGAGTTTGAGTTGGTTCATGAAGCTGAAAGCTGAATGAAGAGGCAAATGTCAGTATGGTATTCTGCTTGCACTGTATGCCATAACGTTGTGTCAGAGAAACACAAATTCTAATACACTTGAAATTACATTTTCAGTTGTTTTGTGCAAAACAAAGTGCATAACATTAATTAGCTAGAATTACATCAGTTTGGAATTGTTTTGCTGGCCATAGATTGGTGTTGTCAGCATCATACAGGTTGGATTTCTACTCAGGATCCAGAAACAGGAAGGTAGCGGGGGGGAGATAGCACAACTGTTCATTCACTCTTTCTCCTGGTTTAGAAGAGAGGACTGGAGTAAGAAAAGGAGTTGGCATAGTACACACACTTACGTCCCACCCCCAACGGTCATCAGAAGATACATGAATAGAGAAGATTTGAAGTCACGTCCAAACTGAGAGAGAAGAGAGAAAGAGGGGGGGATACGGTAGAGGGGTAGAATGGAGAGACGACAGCTGTAAAAAAAGAGAAGTAGGCTACTTGCTATGTCAAATTGGATAAGAGACAGGTGGAACTGTTTTCAGGAGGACTGGTTACTTAACATTTGCAATAGTCTAAGCATTGTGAGATGGTCATGTAAAAGAAAATACAAACCTCACAATATTGTCACCACTGTAAGCCGTGTAAAGTTGACATCTAACTCTAACTGATCAGATGGCTGGGATACAAGCTGCTGTGCTACCATCCTTTAGCTCCTTCTCAAACTTTGTTCACTCTAATGACAATATGAAGGTATGTATTCCACTTGTTATTTTATTTCTACATTTTGCTGAAACAATTAAAAAAACTTGAATAACTTTGTTTTAAGAGGGTGAGTGTTGGGGCTAATAGCAGTGTCTAAATGCCATTAACATTTCTTTGAACAAAATGTTTTGACTCGCAATGAAGAGGCATTGTGAGCACAAGCACAGCCTCATATCCCCAACAAAGCCAAAACATTTAATAAAATACATTTATTTTGATTTAAGACCTGTTCAAATCAAATGGATTTTATTTCAAAAATAATTACAAAACTAGGATTTAATTGTAAAATGGTTAATTGCAATTGCATTTTTAGTGTTATTTTAACTTGTTAGTTGGTGTTGTTTGGTTTTTAGAGTAAAATATTATTTCCATATTTATGTGAAGTTAGAGAGGCTTGATATGAACTGATGTTTTTGTACTATCACACAAGGTGTGGAAATTTGAGGATGGCGCTCTCAGTCTGGACTCTCAAACCAAGAGGACGTCACCTGGCAACACCAGTGACCAGCAGCCGGTTCTTCCTCACCTGGACGATGAAAGTGAAACCTCATGGGACATGGAGTTCTTGTTGTCTGACTGGAGCAGCCCATCACCTGAGCTGAACCCCTCTCTGGACTACAACACTCAGCATCTTCCTCAACCGGACCAAACTGGACTGTACCATGATGGAGGAGGGGTGTTGAAGGACCAAATAATTCCAGACAGGCTTCATATGGGCAGCAGTAGCCTGATGGGAGAGCTGCTCACCCCCTTGGAGACCATTGGTTCAGGCATACCAGAACTCTACAACTGGTCCTTTAGTGATGACCAACAGGTTCGATCATCATCATCATTATCATCATTCCCCACTCAACCAGACGTGGACCAGTATGGTTTCACCCCCGGTAGAAACCAGGAGAGACATGGCAGCGATAGAGCCACTGCTGTCCTCACTAAGGCCAAATCATGGGACTTTGGAATGGGACACTACTACCCCAAACAATACACTTCCATGGTGACCTTTCAAGATGGAAGATTCCTCCAAGCCCCTGTCTCCATGACAACCTCTATGACCTCTGAACCTCGAACCCACCACTACAGCGTCCTCCAAAACTACCCCCACCACCCGGGTCTATACCACAACCAGAACAACTACAATCTCCACAACCACCACCACCAACAAGCCTCCTCCAGCCACTTCCCCCACTCCCAGCCCCAGCAGCCCCACCTGGCTGTCTACTCAGGGGTTCCCCCTGGTGACTTGGAGGGGAAGCGCAGCCGCAGGATGGTGGTGAAGAAGAGGGCTGCCATCCACAGCTGTGAATACCCAGGATGTAGTAAGACATATACCAAGAGCTCCCACCTCAAGGCTCACCTCCGCACGCACACAGGTAAGAATACATCAATTAGAATACATTACACAGGTAAGAATACATCAATTAGAATACATTACACAGGTAAAAATACAGAGATTAGAATACATTACACAGATTAGAATACAGAGATTAGAATACATTACACAGGTAAGAATACATAAATTAGAATGCATTACACAGGTAAGAATACAGAGATTAGAATACATTACACCAGTAAGAATACAGAGATTAGAATACATTACACAGGTAAGAATACAGAGATTAGAATACATTACACTGGTATTGAGGCATTAATGCATAATGCATATTCATTACATATTCATTACGGCTAATAGGCAGAACTGCATGATGGACAACTTCATATGGATAAATAATGATTTATGGCTTTTAGTAGTAATGGCTATTGAATAGAAAAAGTCTAAATGATCCTTGGGATGTCCCAACTCTGACGTCAACCAGTGACTTAACACTAAAAATAAACATTTACATTTTAGTCACTTAGGAGACGCTCTTATCCAGAGCGACTTACAGTTAGTGGATTCATCTTAAGAGCTAGGTGGGACAACCACATGTCACGATCCTTGGGATGTCCCAACTCTGACGTCAACCCATTGAAGTTGAAATGTAAAACGGTTAGAGTTAGGTAAGGGTTATGGTTAGGGTAAGGGTAGGGGTTATGGTTAGGGTAAGGGTAGGGGTTATGGTTAGGGTAAGGGTAGGGGTTATGGTTAGGGTAAGGGTAGGGGTTATGGTTAGGGTAAGGGTAGGGGTTATGGTAAGGGTAGGGGTTATGGTTAGGGTAAGGGTAATGGTTATGGTTAGGGTAAGGGTAGGGGTTATGGTTAGGGTAAGGGTAGGGGTTATGGTTATGGTAAGGGTAGGGGTTATGGTAAGGGTAGGGGTTATGGTTAGGGTAAGGGTAGGGGTTATGGTTAGGGTAAGGGTAGGGGTTATGGTTAGGGTAAGGGTAAGGGTTAAGGTTAGGGTAAGGGTAGGGGTTATGGTTAGGGTAAGGGTAGGGGTTAAGGTTAGGGTAGGGACGTCCCAAGGATCTTGGACTGCACTAACCCTATTGAATAGGATACAATTTACACTATGAATTATCAACACATTTCTATCAACAAATGCGGAGGGATTACAATTGCTACGGAGTGTTTAAAACAAGTCACTTATGAGCCAACTGATGGCTGATTTTGACACTGGTTGCTTTTGTGTGCTATTGATTCCATAGGGGAAAAACCATACCACTGTACGTGGGAGAGCTGTGGGTGGAAGTTTGCCCGTTCAGACGAGTTGACCCGTCACTACCGTAAACACACGGGTCAGAAGCCCTACGAGTGTCTGCTGTGTCAGAGAGCCTTCTCCCGCTCAGACCACCTGGCCCTGCACATGAAGAGACACACATGATGAGAGGAGAGGAGATGAGAGGAGGATGGGTATGACTGGGCTGTGTGAGATTATTCACACTAATATGCGTGTCCCTGTATACACACACTCTCCACTGTCGTTCTGGTTCTCATTCTCTCTCTCTCTCTCTCGCGCTCTCTCGCTCTCTCTCTCGCTCTCTCTCTCTCTCTCGATCACTCTCTCTCTCTCTCTCTCTCGCTCTCGCTCTCTCTCTTTCTCTCGATCACTCTCTCTCTCTCTCTCTCTCTCTCTCAATCACTCTCTCTCTCCTGTTGTCTCCTATCTCTCTCTCTCTCTCTCTCTCTCTCTCTCTCTCTCTCTCTCTCTCTCTCTCTCTCTCTCTCTCGCGCTCTCTCTCTCTCTCTCGATCACTCTCTCTCTCTCTCTCTCTCTCTCTCTCTCTCTCTCTCTCTCTCTCTCTCTCTCTCTCTCTCTCTCTCTCTCTCTCTCTCTCTCTCTCTCTCTCTCTCTCTCTCTCGCACACTAATCTAATCAACACACACGCGGTGCACACACAACTATTACGCAGAGTAGTGTTATCATGGATGAAGAGGAGACGTGACCACTCAAAGATATACAGTGGATATACGTTGTCCACACACTATAAACAGCTAAAGTAACAAAGAGCCTTACAGTTACAGACTGACTTAACACTAAAAATAAACATTTACATTTTAGTCACTTAGGAGACGCTCTTATCCAGAGCGACTTACAGTTAGTGCATTCATCTTAAGAGCTAGGTGGGACAACCACATATCACAGGCATAGAAAGTACACTTTTCCTCAATAACGTAGTTATTGAAAGGCGGGGTCGGAGTAAAGAGTAAAGAGCAAGTGTTGGTGTTGGAATTATTATTTTTGTAGTATTTCTTTGGGGTCGAGGTGAGGAGGGGGATGATTTAAGATACTATTTGAAGAGGTAGTTGGGGTACCAGGACAGAGAAGAGCTTGGACTGGGCTGAGTGGGAGCTGCCCTCCCGTAGGGGTGGGAGGGCCAAGAGACCAGAGGTGGCAGAACAGAGTGCTCAGGTTGGGGTGTAGGGTTTGAGCATTGCCTGAAGGTAAGGAGGGGCAGTTCCTCTTGCTGCTCTTGTAGTGGAGACGTCCAATGGAAGGCAGTCTGGAACCTAGGTTAGGACATTAGCACCCAAAAGGTACACAAAGTTCAAAGGTAAATACAGGCTGTGTCACTGGGGAGTGTCATTTTCCAACGCTATATTTATGGATCTTAATATTTCCTGTAAATTATCTGTAGATAAAAGTTGTTTTATTAAGGCTAAGATGTGTTTCTTAAATTAAGGTTAAGATTTGGTTAAGATATCAACTTTTCATGTGGTAAAAGTTACTATTGTCTGAATTTCATAGAGACAGATCACCTCAACTAAACCACATCGAAAATACACCAAGCAGATCAATTTTGTATAATTTCCAATTTAAAAAATGTATTTATTTGCAAGGCTTTTCATATTAATATAATTAATAACTTCATACTTTTTATATCACTTTGGTAATTGAGTGCTTCAAACTTCTCTCAAAAGTTGTATTTGTATAATTTGCTAATTTTAATAAAGCTATTTGAGTCTGCATGATTCCGTTTGTTTCTAATTTCGAAGTTATCTGCAGTAAAATGTAAATTCATTCAGTAAATGTGTACACTTACGAGTGAAGCGCAAATGTATCAATGAACCACTAGGCGTCTCTGTTGTATAGGGATATTAGGAAGTGATTACATATTTTACTTTTTTGTCATTTAACAGACACTCTTATCCAGAGCAACTTAGTTAACACGTTCATCTTAAGGTAGGTAAGACAACCACATATCACAGTCATAGTAAGTCAAACTTTTCGTCAATATCAGCAAAGTCAGTGTTAGTAACAAAAGATAAGTGCAAGTGTTAGTGCAAGAACGTGTACACTGAGTGGACAAAACATTAGTAACACCTTCCTAATGTTGAGTTGCACCCCCTTTTGCCCTCAGAACTGCCTCAATTCGTCGGGGCATGGACTCTACAAGGTGTTGAAAGCGTTCCACAGGAATGCTGGCCCATGTTGACTCCAATGCTTCCCACAGTTGTGTCAAGTTGGCTGGATGTCCTTTGTGTGTTGGACCATTCTTGATACACACAAGAAACTGTTGAGCGTGAAAAAAACGGTGTGTGGGGGGGGAAGCACCTGTGAAGCACCACGAAGCACCTGTGTCCTGGCGTTCCACCAGGATCAATCGTTCCAATCACGATTGTCCTTGGTTAGAATTTGAGTTGGATTGGCTTTGGAGTCAAGTGCGGTGACATTGTCCGTAGCGCTAACAGTCTCCCTTGCTGATGGGCAGAACGAGCACCAACAAGAGTATGGGGAGATAGCTGCATGGCTTTGCTGCGGTCCACATCTTGGGCATCTTCTGAATGTGATGGTGCCCATGGACCTGACTGTGTTTGCTGTTGGACAGCTGGTGTTATTCACAGAGCTGTTGTGTTCTGTTCTACAGGCAGGCAGGCAGGCAGGCAGGCAGGCAGGCAGGCGAGAGAGAGAGAGAGAGAGATAATCTCTTTACATAACCCAGCCGCACTGTGGTGATTCACCCACATTATGGAGCTCATCACTATGTTTGTTTATCTCTCTCTGTCTCTCTCCCTCTGTCTCGCTCTGTCTCTCTGACTCTATTTTTCTCTCTCTATCTCAATCTCTTTTTCTCTCTTTCTCTCCATCAATCTTTCTTTCTCTCACACACCCACTCTCATTCATACACGCTATTTTGTCTCACACCATCATAACAGACCACATTCTATTACAAATCCACATGATAATGTGATCTAAAAGGCCCATCTGTTTGTTTGTTTCATATTCTGGGCTTCGACAACACGCCACACAAACTCATCTCATCATATTCAGATCATAGTTTGAACGCAAGCATGGATTTCCATATTTATTATAAATAGTGTTTTATTATTTTAAAACGGTCAGTGAACTGACATCCAAGCTTGATGATTACTACTCATAATGGACACAGTGTACTATTGACAGAACATCAACGGATGAGAAGGCTGACGTCAATGTTTGTTACTGTAGGAGAGATGCGGACCGGAGCATGTTGGCCTTAGTTTGAAGCAGGGTCAGGGGTGAAGCAAGGTCAAAGTTGAAGCCAGGTCAGGCTATCTATTTCCATAGATTTAAAGGTAGGTCTAAGTGGACTGATGTCAAAGCCAGATATCTACTCTGTGCTACATTGCAAAATCACACATACCCACTCAAAAATGTCCCCCACTCATGATGATGCATGAATCATGATGAATGATTACACTGGACATGCTGTCTCAAGGACACAAACTATTGGTATTTGCCAAATGGTGCAATATTGACATAGCACCCAGGGATGAAAAGGCTGACCTCAGTATTTGTACCTGTTGGTTACTGTAAGAGCCAGGGTTGGAGTCAATTCAAATTGAAGTCACTCAATTCAGGAAATGATTTGAATTCAACTTTTTTAATAAATAGCTTCTCCTTTTCAGTTGATTGACAAATCGTTGAAAATAAATGTAATTTTTTCCATGATTTAATTTGAATTTCAGTTTACTTCCTGAATTGACTCAACCCTGGTAGGAGCGATGCTAACCTAAGAGGGTGAAGCTGGGCCAAGGGGTGAGGCAAGGTAAGAGTTGAATTAGGGTGCGGCACAGGGCACAGACAACCTGGCATCAGAACTGATGAAAGAGTTCCAAGTGTTCTGTTAGAACCCCCCAACCCCCTACAGATGTGTTGAGCTGGGAAGAGAAGAACAACTAAAAATCATCATATTATCTCATGTTATGGCCCCGTCATTGATAGTCATGTATTGTAAGGCACTCTGAGGATAAAACAGAGGGAGGGAGGGAAGGAGAGAGGGGGAAATGGAGGGAAGGTGAGAGGGATTTAGGAGGTAGTATGAGGACAGAGGCTGTGTCATGGCCCACAATGCAACCTTTTCCTTACACCCTCCCTTCTCTCTTTTTCTATTTTTCTCTCATTCTCTCATTCTCTCTCTCAAACAAACAAACATACAAACAGAAAAAACACAGAAAAACATAACACACCGTGAGTGGTGATGTAAGGGAAGACTTGAAACTCAGTGTCCTAAATGACTCTATACATACTGCCCCTCAAATGAATGAATACATTTGTTCAACTCTCTTTCTCTGTCTTTCTCTCTCACTTTGGCAGAATGCACAAAGGGGAAAACAAGTGACAATTCTCCCTGGTGTTCTTTGAGGATCCTCCTACCCTAACCCTAGCTTCATGTACACACCTCAGTTCAACCCTAACTACAGCCATTTCCCTAACCCTAGCCTCAGCCCTAACCCTAACCCTCAACCCTTACCCTAACCTAAGCTTCATGTTTACACCCCAGTTCAACCTTGACCCTCAACCCTAACCTTAACCCTTCCTGTCAAATGTATTCCTTTTTCTGTTTTCCTTCCTAAAACTTGTAACAGAATACAGTACAATAACACTAGTTAAGTAACTAAATTAATAAAACATGTTTTCAAATCAAATCAAATTTTATTGGTCACATACACATATTTAGCAGATGTTATTGGGGGTGTAGCGAAATGCTTGTTACAGCAAAATGCTTTCCTTTACCCATTGGAACATGATGTACCATGATGCACATCTCACATACAGTACATAGCCTACTGATACACTTCCTGGAAATGCTACACTTCCCTCTCTAAGCATTCTATTTAGAGAGACACACTAAAACCTATTTTTTAATTAAAGATCCAATGGAGCCATTTTTAACTCAATATAAAATATTTTCTGGGTGACAATTAAGTACCTTACTGTGATTGTTTTCAATATAAATGATTACAAAAAAATTGAAATAGCTTCTTAGCAAAAAGCAATTTCTCAAGCAAGAATTTAGCTTGGACTGTCTGGGAGTGGTCTGAGTGAGGGGCCTAATTGGAGGAGCCTAATAATAATAATAAATAATATGCCATTTAGCAGACGGTTTTATCCAAAGCGACTTACAGTCATGTGTGCATACATTGTTTTACGTATGGGTGGTCCCGGGGATCGAACCCACTACCCCGGCGTTACAAGCGCCATGCTCTACCAATTGAGCTACAGAGGGATATGTAACCTGACACTAGCTGTTATTGGCAGAGAGGAGGGCAAACTTTCTTTGTTATTGGTCTATTAACTTAAACCAAACCCCACCCATGCAAAACAAGCTGACATTTCCAGTGGTGTAAAGTACTTAAGTAAAACTACTACTTAAGTAGTTTTTTTGGGTATCTGTACTTTACTTTACTATTTATATTTTTGACTACTTTTAATTTTACTTTAATTTGACTACTTTTAATTTTACTAAAGAAAATAATATACTTTTTACTCCATACATTTTCCCTGATATCCAAAAGTACTCATTACATTTTTTATGCTTAGCAGGACAGGAACATTGTCAAATTCACACACTTATCAAGAGAACATCCCTGGTCATCCCTACTGCCTCTGATCTGGCGGACTCACTAAACACAAATGCTTCATTTGTAAAGATGTCTGAGTGTTGGAGTGTGCCCCTGGCTATCCGTAAATAAATAAAACAAAAAAATGGTGCCTTGTGGTTTGCTTAATATAAGGAATTTTAAATTATTTATACTTTTCCTTTTCCTTTTGATACTTAAGTATATTTTAGCAATTACATTTACTTTTGATACGTAAGTATATTTAAAACCAAATACTTCTAGATTTTTACTCAAGTAGTATTTTACTGGCTGACTTTCACTTTTACTTGAGTCATTTACTATTAAGGTATCTTTATTTTTACTCAAGTATAACAATTGGGTAGTACTTTTTCCACCACTGGACATTTCAGGCGGTCTTTTCAAACAGCTAGCTCTTACACTAAAAGGGCATTATCATTACTTTCACAATTTCAATGTAATTTTCCAATCTCATAGTGGGGAAATATTTATAAAACACAGGCAAATTAAGTTTTTCAATGCACAGCACCAACAATGGGAGACTCTGAGTTGACTAAAAGCTCACATCAAATATGTATCCTTCCTCAGTATTTTGTACTCTGGGTTCTAAGTACTTCCAAAGCCTGTAAGTATCAAGGGGCATTATATCTCTGGTACTACTTTCTCTCAATTGTCCACTGTCCTGGCCTACCGAGACTTGTTGCCAGGCAACCCCAGTCTGTAAGAGGATCAGTACTAGGAAGTGAGGGGAAGTTGTTTACTAGTTGTCCTAGTGTGACCTGACCCAGATCATAGGAGAGTTGCTGGATGGGTATGGCAGAGCTTTCCAAAAAAAGCTTATTCACAACAATAACTAAAACTGTTTGTGTGCAGGATAAGGGACAGGCATTGCTTGCTTTTTGGGGTTTTAGGCTGGGTATCTGTATAAGCACTTTGTGACAACTGCTGATGTAAAAAGGGCTTTACAACATACATTTCATTGATTGATTGAAAGGGAAATACATATTTTTTTGTTTAAAAAAACCCTCACGAGATCCTATCATCAAATAGAGATATACTGTGTGTGCGTCAAATCATATTTTATGTTTTGTGAAATATCACTATTTAATACTAGTAGTTCCTGTACTGCACCAGTCAGTCTACAGTAGCAATGCAAAGTTTCCATGTTATGTTACCCCAGGTTACCCCTCCATATGTTATGTCACATCATGATCATGTTATGAAGACAACAGATCTCTGATGTCATGTTATGACGACATCACAGACACTACAGAACCAGCAGCCCAGCCCGAGGAATGTTTTATAGACTCCTGAGATTGACCTGAGTACGTACGCATGCACACACACACACACACACACTCCAGGCCGAGGAATGTTCTAGACTTCTGACAATAATATAATGATATGCCATTTAGCAGACGCTTTTATCCAAAGCGACTTACAGTCATGTGTGCATACATTTTATCCATGAGAATGCGTTGTACCCTGCATTCACTCTCTCTGCCGCTCTCCCGTCCCTCCTAAAACTAGGCCATCTATATCCATTGGACTGTTGACTTCTCTTTTTGCAACGTACACGCTTACATAAGTACTCAGGCAGGGTGGATTACGCAACATATACCCCCCACCCTACAGACGAATGTGCACTGGCGTGAGTATGAGCACACACACACACATACGTTCCCCCTGCGCATATATACACACACACACTCCTTAATATTCAACAACCCTCCGTCACTGAACATCTATAAAAAGATGTGTACACTGCATTATTAAATGGAGCCAATTCAGAAATGCTAACTTGTTGTCAAGGTTGCTATGGTAGGTGTGGTGTGGAATCAGGCGCAGGAGGCAGAAGTAAAGTCCAACAAAATACTTTAGTAGAATTCACAATGAATATCCACAACCAGCCCGGAGGCGAGAAAAGCGCGCACAGGCGTATACAAACGGGCGCAGTAAATAAGTGCGTAATCTACTCCTAAACAACAAACAAGGAGGAAAGCACACAATAGCGCACCAAAATACAAGTAGCGCAGCAACACGACACGGAACAATTACACACAACACCTAACTAACAACAAGGAAACTAAATAGGGTGCTAATTAGGACATAACACAAAACAGGTGTGACAAACAGACAAAACCAATCAAACAAGAAACATAGAGTGGTGGCAGCTAGTACTCTGGAGACGACGACCGCCGAAACCTGCCCGAACAAGGAGGAGGGGCCGCCTCGGCCGAAACCGTGACACTTGTAGTGTATTCAAGTTTTAAAAAGGCTTCTAAAGTTTGTAACTCCCACTTTAAAATGTCAGACTTGATTTGCCCTAACGAAAAATTTATCAACCCCTACAAAAATGTCCATGAATGATAATCCACATAATAATTCACATTTCCTGTTGAGCAGGACTACACTGAGTGTACAAAACATTATGAACACCTGCTCCTTCTATGACATAGACTGACCAGGTGAACCCAGGTGAAAGCTATGATCCCTTATTGATGTCACTTGTTAAATCCACTTCAATCAGTGTAGATGAAGGGGAGGAAACAAGTTAAAGAAGGATTTTTAAGCCTTGAGACAATTGAGACATGGATTGTGTATGTGTGCCATTCAGAGGTTGATTGGGCAAGACAAAAGATTGAAGTGCCTTTGAACGGGGTATGGTAGTAGTTGCCAGGCGCACCGGTTTGTGTCAAGAACTGCAACGCTGCTGTTTTTTTAAATACTCAACAGTTTCCCGTGTGTATCAACAATGGTCCACCACCCAAAGGACATCCAGCCAACTTGACACAACTGTGGGAAGCATTGGAGTCAACATGGGCCAGCATCCCGGTGGAACGCTTTCAACACCTTGTAGAGTCCATGCCCCGACGAATTGAGGCTGTTCTGAGGGCAAAAGGGGGTGTAATTCAATATTAGGAAGGTGTTCCTAATGTTTTGTATACTCAGTGCAGGGGTGTCCAACTCATTCCATGGAGGGCCTTGTGTCTGCTGGTTTTTGGTTTTTCCTTTCGATTAAGTCCTAGACAACAAGGTGATGGGAGTTCCTTATTAATCAGTGACCTTAATTCATCAATTAAGTCCAAGGGAGGAGTGAAAACCCACAGCCACTCAGCCCTCTGTGGAATGACTTGGACTCAGTGTGTTTTCCTGCTCTAAGAAACTGGTCAAATGAAGATAGCAGATCTATATAGCATGGATGGTTTCCTTAGCAATACTAAAATAGCCATGGACTTGGATTCAGTCTTTTTTTATGTTGTTTGACAGATTGTTGTTTTTGCAGGAGGGAGAAAATAGCGTGTATGTCAGGAATGATTGAGGATACAGAGGGTGTTTGTAGGAAAGTAAGGATGAGAGAGAGCCAAGATGGAGAAGGAATCCAAGATGGCGAAGTAGTGCAGTCTTGTTTCTGTCGTGTGTCTGTAAATAGCCTGTAAATACCCAGTTTTTTGTATTTTTCGTACATATTTCCCTATCAGACTTTTCATCCTTCTACAAAATATACTTTCCTGCAACCTGCCTCCCCATATGTAACTCTGTGTTGTTTTTATTGCACTACTTTGCTTTATCTTGGCCAGGTCGCAGTTGTAAATGAGAACCTGTTCTCAACTGGCTTACCTGGTTAAATAAAGGTGAAATAAAAATAAAAAAGAGCGAGAGAGAGAGAGAGAAAGAGGGGGAAGAGAGAGAGACGTGTTGTTGACCCCTATTGTTCAAGGCATGACACACAACTCATTTAGACAGAGTACAGCCTTAGTGTGATACAGACACAATGCTGATTACATCCATTGTAATCCAATCTGCCAACCGTCCAGAGAACATTAGATAAACATTCCAGATCAGTCCAGAGAACATTTGATGAAAAATCCAGAATGGATGGGGGCGAGGAGGATAAGGGGGCACATGATCAACAATGAAAATGCTTTACATTTCGATACTGTAGGATTATGGTATTTGACAATAACTTTTCTATGGTACACAACCCATAGACGGTGAATGGTGGTCAATAATAAGCTCATACTTCAGGCTCTTTAGACCAAGTTCTGTTCTTTTTTGTATACATCTTGTTGAATCCTCCTATTGTTTGTGTTCAATGGCCTTTTATAAACTGGGTGATTCGAGCCCTGAATGCTGATTGGCTGATAGCCATGGTATATGAGACATTATAAACTGGTGGTTCGAGCCCTGAATGCTGATTGGCTCATAGCCAGGGTATATGAAACATTATAAACTGGGTGGTTTGAGCCCTGAATGCTGATTGGCCGATAGCCATGGTATATGAGACAATATAATATACTTCTATGGTGGGAATTATCTTTCTCAGAAGAGCTTTAAAAGAGGTTCTACACAGTCTGGGTTACTTTGGACAATGTTACTCTATTCTTGGAGGACATCTCATGACTATTTTCCATCCCAGTTCCCTGGTATAATTAGACTAGGATCTCTCTCTCTCTCTCTCTCTCTCTACTAAATATGTGGACAGTCACCTTAGTGTGAGGACAAAGGCAATATTGTTTCCTGAGCTTGTTATCAGCAGAAAATCTGTTGATCCCGCAACGTTTTTTTCACACAATCAGACTTTGTTCCAGTTGTTACATGGTTCTTAGCTGGTAAGACCATCTGGCTAGTGGTTGTGAATGCTACTGGCCTGTTGGTGTGTTTGAAAAACAATCAAGTTTATATGTTATCCCTGCATTGCAGTTCGTATCCTATCCTAACTCAGCTTTGTTGTCCCATACATAAAGTCAGTGTATCGCATGTGGTGGACAGATTACTCAGATACTAATATAGGCTAACATGAATATGTAAACTGTACATTGATAAATAAACATGTTATGCTTTTTCTCTCTCTCTCTCTCACACACACACACACACACAGACAAACACTCACTCGCTCTCTCTCTCTCCTCCCCACAGTGGGTAAGCCAGAGTAAATGTTACTGTTGTTTTTTCGGTTATTACACAAATTCTCATAATGTGAACTTTGGCTCCCTGTCCAACTCCAGGATAAGGATTAGTATAAAGAGCTCTACGGCAGGTGAGTAGAGTGTTGTAGAGAGGGAGTGTCAGGATCAGGTTAGGAGAAACAGACAGAGGGAGAGAGAGATGCAGGGAGAGAGAGGGGGTGAGGGACGAGGGGAAAAAGAGGGAGTGTTGGGAAAAAATGAGAGAGGGATAGAGGGATGCAGGGAGAGAGGAAGGGAGAGGGGGTTAGGAACTTTAACTCTACCCACATGTACATATTACCTCAACTACCTCAACTAGCCGTTGCCCCCGCACATTGACTCTGCAACGGTACCCCCCTGTATATATAGCCTCCCTACTGTCACTTTATTTTACTGTATATATAGCCTCCCTACTGTCACTTTATTTTACTGTATATATAGCCTCCCTACTGTCACTTTATTTTACTTCTGCTCTTTTTTTCTCAACACTTTTTTTGTTGTTGTTTTATTCTTACTTTTTTTGTTTAAAATAAATGCACTGTTGGTTAAGGGCTGTAAGTAAGCATTTCACTGTAATGTCTGCACCTGTTGTATTCGGCGCATGTGACCAATAAAATTTGATTTGATTTGATTTGATTTGAAAGGGGTGAGGGAAAGAGAGGGGTCGAGGGATGGAGGGAGAGTCAAATGAAATTGTGTTTGTCACATGCGCCGAATACAACAGGTGTAGACTTTACCATGAAATGCTTAATTAGAAGCCCTTACCCAGTGAGTATTTTTACAGTGAGTTTTAGGGTTAGGAGAAACAGAAAGAAGGAGAGAGGGATGGAAGGAGAGAGGGATGAAGAGAAAGAGAGAGGGAGGGGTGAGACGCTTACTAGTCTCCTCTGTGAACTGCTAACCACCTACTGAGTCATACAAGACTTTCCAACTCCCCTCACTTTCCAACTGCCCTCAAAGCTAATGTACACTTTAAATTGCTGTATGACTGTGTGTGTCTGTTACTGTCCCCTTGGTTTGAGGTTAGTCAAAGCGTGACCTTATTGTGCAAACATGCTACAGTACACCCCCCGCCCCCCAACACACACACACACACTGTAGTTGTATTGACCTGTGATTACATGACACTATCGCAACCGTACCTTACTTAACCTCAGTGTTAATGTACACACGTGCTGTACTTTGAACACGTAGCTTTATAGGCAGTAGGGTACAAAGTTAAACACATAGTACGTAGTGTGGACTTCCCTTCATCTCAGTTATTACCATCATAGCATTAAGAATGTATCCACAATGAACACTTATGTGTGTTTAAAATGGCATCCTATTCCCTATATAGTGTATTTTGTATTTGTATTTATTATGGATCCCCATTAGTTGCTGCCAAGGGCTCTAGTCAAAAGTTGTGCACTATATAGGGAATAGGGTGCAATTTCAGATGCAACCATGGTCTATTCCCTTTACATAGCATTGAGTGCTCTAGTATTCCCAATCAGATCATTGAGATAGGATTTTAGGATTTTATTAGGATCCCCATTAGCTGTTGTTGAAGCAGCAGCTACTCTTCCTGGGGTCCACACATGAGCTACATGGTCAGGAACATCACAAGGACAGAGCTACATACAGTTTAAATATACTTGTGTAGTATGTCAGTTGTGTTATGTTGTTGTTACTGTTGTTGTTCTTGTTGTTGTTGTTGTTGTTGCTGCTGACTCTCACGTGGCCAAAGTAGTTGACCCACGGGGATAAATAACGTTTTTTAAATTCTCATTGGACTAAATGACTGTACAGTATCATTCATCATGTTATGTTTGCTGTTCTTACCTTGGCAAAACCTCAAAAACATTTCCGACATGACTGATTGCCCATAAAATCCTTCTATTTGTTTTTGAGGGATTCCTAACATCCTCTGAAAGGTACTATGGAAGAACGGGAAATAGACCTTGACTGTGTTGGTGAAAATATGCTATTCCTTCCATCCTATACACACACACGCACACACACACGCACGCACACACAGACACACACACACAGACTTAATGAATGACTAACAGTATAAGGACCAGCCATACACACTGCAGTGTAACTGGGGACAGCTTGGTGTGATGTAGAATCTATATGGACGTGGATGTTGTCACATTATTAAATGAATCATTAGGCGTTAGCCCCACATTCCTCCTTATTCTGAGTAACTAACCTCACTCTCCCTCTCTCTCTCCCTTCCCCCTCTCTCTTCCCCCTCTCTCTCTCCCTCTACCTTCCCCCTCTCTCTCTCTCTCTCCCTTCCCTCTCTCTCTCTCTCTCTCTCTCTCTCTCACTCCCCATTCCTCCTTATTCCGAGTAGCTAACCTCAGCCGACCAGAACCTCTCTCTCTCTCTCTCTCTCTCTCTCTCTCTCTCTCTCTCTCTCTCTCTCTCTCTCTCTCTCTCTCTCTCTCTCTCTCTCTCTCTCTCTCTCTCTCTCTCTCTCTCTCTCTCTCTCTCTCTCTCTCTCTCTCTCTCTCTCTCTCTCTCTCTCTCTGTAGAGGCCTTACATAATAGCACCAGCCCCCCTCCCATTGCTTTCCCACTCTCCTTTTTTTCTCCATCGCTCTCTCTTAATCTGTTTGCCCTCTTTTTCTCTGCGCATCGCTTCATGTATAATGTATATTGACATGGCCCAGCATGAACCTTTGGGTGAATTAGTCACTTGCCTGTGTGTGTGTGTGTGTGTGTGTGTGTGTGTGTGTGTGTGTGTGTGTGTGTGTGTGTGTGTGTGTGTGTGTGTGTGTGCGCGTACCTCATATTACCTCTTGTTTGATGCCTTATAGCTATCCATGTAATGATACATTTTTTCATGCTGTTTCTCAGACGTCCTAGTACAAAGAAGTCCATTGTTTTGTTCTAGTCTGGTATGACCTCTAGTTAGGTGTGCTTGCTGAAAGAAGAGCACAACTTTAGAACCTGTTCATACTACTTATTATTATTCTGCTGGAACCTCTAGCTCCAAAACCGTAGAAGCTACCAACAACAAAACAACTTTAAATCATCCAGACTACCATGGGTTAGTGTGCTTACAAAAAAAACTGTTTTGATACTACTTATACTTTTCACGCTAAAACCATATTTGCATTAATCCCAATGCATTTAATTGGCCTTAGGTTAACATGGTAAAAGTTTGGACTGTTACTCATTCTCAACCGTTTAAGCTAGAAACGCCATTCAAACTACACTCAGTGGCCAGTTTATAAGTTACACCCATCAAGTACTGGGTTGGACCCCCCTTTGCCTCCGCAACAGCCTGAAGTCTTCGGGCATGGAATTGTTGCTCAATTGGTATGAAGGGACCTAACGTCTGCCAGGAAGATATTCCCCACACCATTACACCACCGCCACCAGCATGTACCGTTGACACCAGGCAGGATGGGGCCATGGACTCAAATCCTGACTCTACCATCAGCATGACGCAACAGGAACCGGGATTCGTCAGACCAGGCAACGTTTTTTCACTCCTCAATGGTCCTGTGTTGGTGATGGCATTACCACTGGAGCCGCTTCTTCCTGTTTTTAGCTGATAGGAGTGGAACCCGGTGTGGTCATCTGCTGCAATAGCCCATCCGTGACAAGGACAGACGAGTTGTGCGTTCCCGAGATGGCGTTCTGCACACCACTGTTGTACTGCGCTGTTATTTGCCTGTTTGTGGGCCGCCTGTTAGCTTGCATGATTCTTGCCATTCTCCTTCGACCGCTGTTTTCACCCACAGGACTGCCGCTGATTGGATGTTTTTTGTTTGTCGCACCATTCTCGGTAAACCCTAGACGTGCGTGAAAAGGCCAGGAGGCCGGCCGTTTCTGAGATACTGGAACCGTTGTGCCTGGCACCGACGATCATACCACGCTCAAAGTCGCTTAGGTCACTAGTTTTGCCCATTCTAATGTTCAGTCGAACAGTAACTGAATGCCTCGGTGTCTGTCTGCCTGCTTTATATGGCAAGTCACGGCCACGTGACTTGACTCACTGTCTATAAAAGTGAACAATTTAGGTGAACCGGGTGGTGTACCTATAGCCTACTATACTAGCCCACTATAAGAAGTCCACACCTACAAACCACCCAAAAATAGATCACTATAACTAACACATAGCCTATGAAAACCCTATTACTACCATTACTACTACTACCGTCACTACCACTACTACTACCACTACTACTACTACAACTAATACTACTACCACTACTATTACTACCGCTACTACTACTACTACTACGACTACCACTACCACTACCACTCCTGCTACTGCTACTACTATTTCACAACCATAAATACTTCAAGACTAGCAAGCACACCACATTTACTTCAGTAAATGTCATTTTCTAGTTGGAATAACATGATATCGATGCGGTTATGGGAAATATAGAAAATAATAACATCTAAATACATGTGTTGACTGATACAGTAAGAATGATAAGACCATCATGTGCTTAATCAGGGGGATTCCACTTCTGTCTGTCTGTCTGTCTGTCTGGTAGGCACATGTTTTCAAGGTAACCAGGGACCCCTCTCTCGCCCTTTGCCTCTGTTTGGACACCTGTAGTTTGAGGTCATCTCCAAACAGTGTGTATAAGGACAGTGACCCAGGTCGCCATCACTGTAGTCCGACACAGGTAGGTTAAACATGGTTGACCTGGGGGCATATTCTTTACTCCGATTCTGTTGTGAAACGTTTCTTAAGAACTGCAGACCCCATGGTGAACCACTGTGGTGAATGGGAAAGCGGAATACAGGATTATGTATTATATCTAATCTAGTTATCCTTAGATGCCCGGGCCAATTGTGGTTATCAAATCACTTCTAAGAAGTCTCTGCTTGTTATGTTCAATGGAAGACTAAAAGAAGCACATAATATGCAACCATCATATTATTATGTTGTCTGCCTACATCAAGGTTAGGGACTAATCATGTATACTACGACATTTCTTGGAAATTAAATTACTGACTATGAACAGATTGGAAAAGTAACCTATTCTTGACTGGTGATTCAATGCAATGCATTATTGAATTGAATGAGATGAGATCGTATAGAACCCAACCCTGACTCTGTTCTTTACCATAGTTTCACAACTGGGATTGTATACAGTGGGGGAAAAAAGTATTTAGTCAGCCACCAATTGTGCAAGTTCTCCCACTTAAAAAGATGAGAGAGGCCTGTAATTTTCATCATAGGTACACGTCAACTATGACAGACAAAATGAGAAAAAAAATCCAGAAAATCACATTGTAGGATTTTTAATGAATTTATTTGCAAATTATGGTGGAAAATAAGTATTTGGTCAATAACAAAAGTTTCTCAATACTTTGTTATATACCCTTTGTTGGCAATGACACAGGTCAAACGTTTTCTGTAAGTCTTCACAAGGTTTTCACACACTGTTGCTGGTATTTTGGCCTATTCCTCCATGCAGATCTCCTCTAGAGCAGTGATGTTTTGGGGCTGTCGCTGGGCAACACGGACTTTCAACTCCCTCCAAAGATTTTCTATGGGGTTGAGATCTGGAGACTGGCTAGGCCACTCCAGGACCTTGAAATGCTTCTTACGAAGCCACTCCTTCGTTGCCCGGGAGGTGTGTTTGGGATCATTGTCATGCTGAAAGACCCAGCCACGTTTCATCTTCAATGCCCTTGCTGATGGAAGGAGGTTTTCATTCAAAATCTCACGATACATGGCCCCATTCATTCTTTCCTTTACACGGATCAGTTGTCCTGGTCCCTTTGCAGAAAAACACCCCCAAAGCATGTTGTTTCCACCCCCATGCTTCACAGTAGGTATGGTGTTCTTTGGATGCAACTCAGCATTCTTTGTCCTCCAAACACGACGAGTTGAGTTTTTACCAAAAAGTTATATTTTGGTTTCATCTGACCATATGACATTCTCCCAATCCTCTTCTAGATCATCCAAATGCACTCTAGCAAACTTCAGACGGGCCTGGACATGTACTGGATTAAGCAGGGGGACACATCTGGCAATGCAGGATTTGAGTCCCTGGCGGCGTAGTGTGTTACTGATGGTAGGCTTTGTTACTTTGGTCCCAGCTCTCTGCAGGTCATTCACTAGGTCCCCCCGTGTGGTTCTGTGATTTTTGCTCACCGTTCTTGTGATCATTTTGACCCCACGGGGGAGATTATCAGTGGTCTTGTATGTCTTCCATTTCCTAATAATTGCTCCCACAGTTGATTTCTTCAAACCAAGCTGCTTACCTATTGCAGATTCAGTCTTCCCAGCCTGGTGCAGGTCTACAATTTTGTTTCTGGTGTCCTTTGACAGCTCTTTGGTCTTGGCCATAGTGGAGTTTGGAGTGTGACTGTTTGAGGTTGTGGACAGGTGTCTTTTATACTGATAACAAGTTCAAACAGGTGCCATTAATACAGGTAATGAGTGGAGGACAGAGGAGCCTCTTAAAGAAGAAGTTACAGGTCTGTGAGAGCCAGAAATCTTGCTTGTTTGTAGGTGACCAAATACTTATTTTCCACCATAATTTGCAAATAAATTCATTAAAAATCCTACAATGTGATTTTCTGGATTTTTTTTTCTCAATTTGTCTGTCATAGTTGACGTGTACCTATGATGAAAATTACAGGCCTCTCTAATCTTTTTAAGTGGGAGAACTTGCACAATTGGTGGCTGACTAAATACTTTTTTCCCCCACTGTAAATAGTATTCCCATCCACATCTGAGTGTAATCGTATGCTTCCACCAGACGTTTTTCTTGGCAACGAGAACCCATCTCATCTGAGAACAGTACAGGAAGGAAACGTGTAAAAAAAATAACACACATACTGTATTCTAAATGGTCTAGGAGAGTGTAGCCTACACTGGATAAACAAGATAGGATCAGATCAAATGTATTGTCCCCAAGGGGGGAAATTGTCTAGGACACATAATTAATTAATCTGTATGTAAATATGCTGTCCGTAGACATAACATCATATACAGATCATACTGTACATATAATGTACAGTACATTGCCCATAGCTAATTCATTTATTGACACACACTACAGTACACGTAGATAGCCTTGATGATAATAACATCCAGCATATTGGCTTGCTTTTTTTGTGTCCTTCCAGCTCCAATAGATCCTGTTACTCTAAACACGCGGGAGCATTAGTGTATTTCCTCGGAGTGGGCAGACATGGGACAGACAGAGAGGCGAAGGGGTGAGAGAGAGAGAGAAAGGGAGAGAGAGATGTTTGAACATATTTAGCCTTTTCTATTTATTATATTTCTACTATTGACTGTTACCATTTTATTGTTGTTATTTTCTTTATTTGTTATTATTATTATTTACTACCATTTTATATTATTATTTGTTATTCTTTATTATTTTATTACAATGTCTATTGTATAAATTGTTGCATTGGCAATATTGATTTTTCATGCCAATAAAGCATCGAGAGAGAGAGAGAGAGAGAGAGAGAGAGAGAGAGAGAGAGAGAGAGAGAGAGAGAGAGAGAGAGAGAGAGGGCTCGTCACTCTGCCAGTTATAAGTACAGTGGGGAGAACAAGTATTTGATACACTGCCGATTTTGCAGGTTTTCCTACTTACAAAGCATGTAGAGGTCTGTAATTTTTATCATAGGTACACTTCAACAGTTGGCAGGCAATACGCCTTGTGTAAAGTCACCCAGAACTGTGAGGGGTGAGCCATCCTCAGGAAAGGAACTTATCAAGGCGTCAAGCTCATTGATGAACTCTCCAAGGGAACCTGGAGGGTGATAAATGATAAGGATGTTAAGCTTGAATGGGCTAGTGACTGTGACAGCATGGAATTCAAATGAGGAGATAGACAGATGGGTCAGGGGAAAAAGAGAGAATGTCCACTTGGGAGAGATGAGGATTCCTGTGCCACCACCCCGCTGACCAGATGCTCTCGGGGTATGCGAGAACACATGGTCAGACGAGGAGAGAGCAGTAGGAGTAGCAGTGTTTTCAGTGGTAATCCATGTTTCCGTCAGCGCCAAGAAGTCGAGGGACTGGAGGGTAGCATAGGCTGAGATTAACTCTGCCTTGTTGGCCGCAGAACGGCAGTTCCAGAGGCTGCCGGAGACCTGGAACTCCACGTGGGTCGTGCGTGCAGGGACCACCAGGTTAGAGTGGCAGCAGCCACGCGGTGTGAGGCGTTTGTATAGCCTGTGCGGAGAGGGGAGAACAGGGATAGACAGACACATAGTTGACAGGCTACAGAAAATGGCTACAATAATGCAAAGGATATCGGAATGAAATGAACTAAACATCTGGGAAAGCGAGAGAGCGGGGCCTCCCTCACTTACGTTACACTGAAACACCCAAATATAACTCTCCCAACTTCCACCTCAGAAACTATAATTGTTGTAAACTACAGCGGTTCAATGTTTTCTAGGAATAGACTAGCTTAGTTTATTCAGCTAGCTAACTTGGTACAGTATTCTTCCGTAAAAACCGTCCAGGGCACCGAATCCTATGACGATACAGCCGACTAGCATGCCAGCCTCCAACAACACGGTTTAGCACCAATACTCGGCCACAACAAATCACCAGTGTGTCAACACGCCAAGCAGATCATTCGTGTCCGTGTCTAACGTTGTCTAACGCTGTACATACAAGTATAGTAAATGAATAACAAATAGTAATTGCATTTTGCTTCCCACATCTTGCATGTGTGTACTATATGAAAGTAATTTCCCTATAGGGATGATAGACTGAATGACCTCCAGGCTGTGTAAGGGCTATTTTACCAAGGAGGAGAGTGATGGAGTGCTGCATCAGATGACCTGGCCTCCACAATCACCCGACCTCAACCAAATTGAGATGGTTTGGGATGAGTCGGACGGCAGGGTGAGGGAAAAGCAGCCAACAAATGCTCAGCATATGTGGGAACTCCTTCAAGACTGTTGGAAAAGCATTCCAGGTGAAGCTGGTTGAGAGAATGACAAGAGTGTGCAAAGCTGTCATCAAGTCAAAAGGTGGCTACTTTGAAGAATCTCAAATATAAAATATATTTTGATTTGTTTAACACTTTTTTGGTTACTACATGATTCCATATGTGTTATTTCATATTTTTGATGTCTTCACTATTATTCTACAATGTAGAAAATAGTACAAATAAAGAAAAACCCTGGAATGAGTAGGTGTGTCCAAACCTTTGACTGGTACTGTACATTCCAGGATTACATGTTTACATGTAACATATACAATAGCATTACAGTATAGTAAATTAATAACAAATAGCAGTTGCATGTGTATGTATTATACATGCTTGTTTACTTTTTATGAAAGTGAATTCCATGAAAGTGAATTCTTGGAAGGAAGGATTATAGTCTGGATAACAACACAAAGTAGTTTAGTTGTGAAGGTTCAGCAATTTTTTGGTAATATATGTTTTTTAAAAGTATTTTCTGATTTTATTGAACAGATAGAGAGAGGATGACAGTGGGGAAAGATGGAAAGAGGTTGTGTCAAAGGGCAGTAAGCCAGATTCAAACCTATAGCGACACCAAAGACATAGTAAATGTACATTTGTACCAATTCATATGTACTACACATGTACTAAATGCTTATGTACTATATATGTCAGCCTGGCCTTTCAGAATAGACGTAACATAGTAAATGTAAATTTGTTCCCTTGCAATTAGTATGATATGTTATGTTTGGTTACATAAGAAAGAAGGTTATTTAAAAGGATAGTATACCCAAATTACAAAATGACACATTGGTTTCCTTACCCTGTAAGCAGTCTAGACATGGTATGACAGCAATCAATGCTTTGGTTTTATTTTACCTGGCATCATTTTCCAAATGCTAATGTTTTAGCATTAGTGGCACAAATTCCATGAATGTCATTGTACCGATATAATTTTTTCGTGCATCATGTCTAAATAATCTGAATGTACTTAAAATTGATTGTGCTCAAAAAGTCATTTATAGATTTTTTGAACATGATGGGCAAAAAATGCTACTTTCGGTACCGTGACTTGAATGGGTTTCGTGCCACAAATGCTAAAACATTAGCATTTGAAAACAGTGCCAGGGAAACTAAACCAAATCATGGATTGCTGTCATACCTTGTCCATAGACTGCGTACAGGGTAAGGAAACAAACATATAATTTGGTAATTTGGGTGAAATATCCCTTTAAGCTACAACTAAAGGAGGGAGGTTGGTCGGAGTGGATGAGTTGGCGTTTAACGCGAGCGTCTAGCAACCCAAAGGTTGTGTGTTCGAATCACATCTCGGACAACTTTAGCATTTTAGCTAATTAGCAACCTTTCAACTGCTTACTACTTTTTAACTACTTTGCAACTACTTAGCATGTTAGCTAACCCCTAACCCTAACCCCTAACCCTAAACTTAACCCCTAACCCTAACCTTAACCCTAAACCCTAGCCTAGCAACATTAGCCACCTAGCTAACGTTAGCCAAAACAAATTGGAGGACGTAACATATCATACGAAATTGATGGGGCAAATGTACGTTTACTATGGTACGTCAACCCATGAGTCCATGATGTACATGTAGCCTATACATACTATGAAAGTGATTTCCCTGGAGGTTTGATAGGCTGGATAACAACCTGAGGTAGCTGTATTGAAAGCTAATCTGAGGACCATTGAATGGCTCCATCTGTGCAATCCTTCAGTAGACATACTCATTTTCATTGAAAGACAATTGCAAAGTGTACATGCCATGATTACATGTTTACATGTAACATATAAAATAACAATATAGTATAGTAAATTAATAACAAATAGCAGTTGCACTTTTGCTTTCTGTAAATGTAGTATGTATATGTACATATGTATTATACATGCTTGTGTAGTTTTTATGAAAGTGAATTCCATGAAAGATAATTCTTGGAAGGAAGGATTATAGGCTAGATAACAACACAAAGTAGCTTAGTTGTGAAAGTTCAGCTAAGTTAAGCTGAACTTATGTTTTTGTAAGGTATTTTCTGATTTGTTTTAACAGATAGAGAGAGGATGACAGTGGGGGAAAGATAGAGAGAGGTTGTGTCAAAGGGCAGTAGGCCGGATTCAGACCTATACCAACACTGTAGATGTGTGGCAGATGCTGCGTCATTACCACTAGACCAGCCAGAGCACATTGTGTTACCTACATCCGTGAACTTCCTAACTAGGTAGGCTAGCCTGTGTTGCCTTTGGTCCAATTCAAAAATCACCTTTCAGACTAGCCAGCCTAATGCGATTGGTGATCCCAAGAAATGAAGATTATAGACAGCATTGGGAATCTGTTATAACCCGAATTGAACCCATTTTACATACTCTATTATTATTATTATTATGTGTTGTTCTGTGTTTACTGTTTACTGTATCTATATTGTATATACTGTATATAGACTATGTGTCCATTCCTCGGTCTACATTCTGTCTGTATAGTCTGTCTGTATATTTGCTCGTTCTAATATTTATATGCTCGTCCTAATATTGATATATTTCTTAATTCCATTCTTTTACTTTTAGATTTGTGTATATTGTTGTGAATTGTTAGATACAGTGCCTTGCAAAAGTATTCATCCCCCTTGGCGTTTTTCCTATTTTGTTGCATTACAACCTGTAATTTAAATGGATTTTTATTTGGATTTCATGTAATGGACATACACAAAATAGTCCAAATTGGTGAAGTGAAATGAAAAACAGAACTTGTTTAAAAAAATTCTAAAAAATTAATAACGGAAAAGTGGTGCGTGCAAATGTATTCACCCCTTTTGCTATGAAGCCCCTAAATAACATCTGGTGCAACCAATTACCTTCAGAAGTCACATAATTAGTTAAATAAAGTCCACCTGTGTGCCATCTAAGTGTCACATGATCTGTCACATGATCTCAGTATATATACACCTGTTCTGAAAGGCCCCAGAGTCTGCAACACCACTAAGCAAGGGGCACCACCAAGCAAGCGGCACCATGAAGACCAAGGAGCTCTCCAAACAGGTCAGGGACAAAGTTGTGGAGAAGTACAGATCAGGGTTGGGTTATAAAAAAATATCCGAAACTTTGAACATCCCATGGAGCACCATTAAATCCATTATTTAAAAATTGAAAGAATATGGCACCACAACAAACCTGCCAAGAGAGGGCCGCCCACCAAAACTCACGGACCAGGCAAGGAGGGCATTAATCAGAGAGGCAACAAAGAGACCAAAGATAACCCTGAAGGAGCGGCAAAGCTCCACAGCGGAGATTGGAGTATCTGTCCATAGGACCACTTTAACCCATACACTCCACAGAGCTGGGCTTTACGGAAGAGTGGCCAGAAAAAAGCCATTGCTTAAAGAAAAAAATAAGCTAACACGTTTGGTGTTTGCCAAAAGGCATGTGGGAGACTCCCCAAACATATGGAAGAAGGTACTCTGGTCAGATGAGACTAGAATTGAGCTTTTTGGCCATCAAGGAAAACGCTATGTCTGCCGCAAACCCAACACCTCTCATCACCCCGAGAACACCATCCCCACAGTGAAGTATGGTGGTGGCAGCATCATGCTGTGGGGATGTTTTTCATTGGCAGGGACTGGGAAACTGGTCAGAATTGAAGGAATGATGTATGGCGCTAAATACTGGGAAATTCTTGAGGGAAACCTGTTTCAGTCTTCCAGAGATTTGAGACTGGGACGGAGGTTCACCTTCCAGCAGGACAATGACCCTAAGCATACTGCTAAAGCAGTGGTATAAGGGGAAACATTTAAATGTCTTGGAATAGCCTAGTCAAAACCCAGACCTCAATCCAATTGAGAATCTGTGGTATGACTTAAAGATTGCTGTACACCAGCGGAACCCATCCAACTTGAAGGAGCTGGAGCAGTTTTGCCTTGAAGAATGGGCAAAAATCCCAGTGGCTAGATGTGCCAAGCTTATAGAGACATACCCCAAGAGACTTGCAGCTGTAATTGCTGAAAAAGGTGGCTCTACAAAGTATTGACTTTGGGGGGGGTGAATAGTTATGCACGCTCAAGTTTTCTGTTTTTTTGTCTTATTTCTTGTTTGTTTCACAAGAAAAAATATTTTGCATCTTCAAAGTTGAAGGCATGTTGTGTAAATCAAATGATACAAACCCCCAAAAAATCAATTTTAATTCCAGGTTGTAAGGCAACAAAATAGGAAAAATGCCAAGGGGGGTGAATACTTTTGCAAGCCACTGTTCTACTGCACTGTTGGAGCTAGGAACACAAGCATTTCGCTACACCCGCAATAACATCTGCTAAATATGTGTATGTGACCAATAAAATGTTATTTGATTTTATTTATATTCTGTCAACAGGTCAAATTTAAATGTAAATGTAAATTCCATTCATAACATAAACTGTATAAATAAATAACAAATAGTAATTTGTACATATTTGGAATATTTTGGTAATTTAACAGACACACTTTTATCCAGAGCGATTTACCATCAGTGCATTCAACTAAGGTAGCCAAGACAACCACATTTACAGTCATTGCAGTCATAAACTATCCTCAATAAAGCAGCTATCATTCAAATCAGTGCTAGTAAGATATGCTCCATATATTACACATGGAGGTGAATTCCATGGATGGATGGATAAATGTAAAGTTCAGTTGAGTTCCATGTGGAACACTGAGTCAGTGGGCATCCCAGTTCAGGAGAGAGCTCTCAGGCCAATCACCATGAGGGATTGGAAGTGTATGGACAGACATCATGAGACATCTATACCTGTAAAACCAGAATCCAATACATGCTGTTGTACATGTAGGTATTTAATCTAATTATTTAAAAATAGGCATATTATCAGTTAATGTCTTGCAAATTGATATTTGGAGAGATGGTGGACTGGATTTGCAACTTATTTGGAGACATTAACATACAGTAATTTGATCAAAGATGTTGAAAACATGGTTGAAAATCAGAGCGAGAGAGAATGAGCAAGAGCGAGAGAGAGGTGGATTGGGGTGAGAAAAATAGTGTGTGACGCGTAGCAGCTGAAAGCGGATAGGCTCGCGCTGCTGTGACTGGATGGCGCATTGGCACGAGGCGGAGGGGGAGGCGGCTTTGCGTTCCATCCGTGGTGGTTCTATTCTATAGGCTGAGGACGCGGGTTCAGGCGAGGTGAGGATACAACCCTAGTTGAACCTATACTGGGTGAAGAAACAAATATGAGTAGCGGCAGTGTTCGCTGAGCAGAACACAAGCGCGTGGCGAACAGTGGTGAGAGACGCGCCCTATCACCCAATCAATTGAGCATATACAGTCTTTCTAATAACATTGTGGCCATTTCCGAACACTTTGAAGCACTTTGGAGGAGATTTACATGAAGAAGAGGAACTTCATTTGGCTATTTCACTGACAGGTAACATAATCACAAATGGAAAAGAAAATGCTGATTTATTATGTTATATAGAAATGTGACTAAAATGTGTTTTTTAAGATTTGTATTGTGTGTGGTTCTGAACTAGTTATTTAAGATGGATAGGGAAAGTTAGGAGTAGGCACTAGGCAGCATATCAAAACTAGATAAAGTTTCACGACTCCCCTGTTCGATCGTCAGTTATGCTGCTTATGCTGCCTCCGTTCTCATCCACGGGTGCTGTATCTCGGGGACACGGGGTAAAATCATGCATGCGCGCATGGAATGTTCCTCTCTGTAACGTTGCGTAACGCGAGGAAATGATTACAAGCCTTGGGGCTGGCCTCTCACTGGGTGCACTTAGTCGAACTTGTCCAGACTGTGTGTGAGAGCATATAGTTGTTAAAGACTGTTGCTGTGAAAACTACAGTATTCAGCCTACTGTTGAATTTACAGAAAGTTCACTGGATTCCTTTGCACAACCTCTATTATAGGCTATAGGCTTATAGGCTATAGGCGAGTAGCATATAATTATTATTATAGGCGAGTAGCCTTGTGTTTGACATTCGTTGAAAATTCCCTCATCCCAATAAAACATTTAGGAATGTATTGCATATACATTTATAGTCAATATATAATTAATAGAATAGGATAGAATATTCTGTACAAATGAGGAACTTACTTTCATTATCAAATTGCTGATGTCCTTCTGCCATGTCGCAAAATGGAATTGCTTAGGGATGTTTTTCATAATGAGAAATATGTGAGTGTTAACCATCTATGTGCATCTGTTCAGTACACTGTACACTACAGGAATGTTTGGAGCTATGACTAAAATGTAATGTAAATGTAAATATATAACATTGTGTTGAATTTACATAAGGTTTACTCAAATGTCACTAACCTCCTCGCTGCCTTTTCTCTCTCTGTCCACTAGATGGTGGCATTGCAACGTGAATCACAGCCACTCGGAGCCAGCATCATTATCAGAACAACCAGTGAGTGTATTTCTAAAGTGAGCTCTTAAACAAAGCTCAAGCACACAATCTATGAGTTTGGCAGTTACCTTATCACACCAAGCATGAAAGACCATACTAGACCCACCAGTAGCATCCTCCAGGATGTGTCTGGTGGTCCCTCCCATCTGTTGGGACTGGAAGGCCTGGACCCAAGGCCTCTGAGCGGGGCAATGTCCTTCACTGACGAGGCGGTCTCCATCCTGACCTCCAGCAGCCAGCTAGCCCGTTCCCTACTGGGCTGCACCTCCGCCCTGAAGCGGAAAGAAAGCCTAGCCGCCACCGCTAACCATGCTAACGCTAATGCTATCGCTAACAACAGTGACGACGACTTTGACGATAGCAACAGCGCTCTGCGCCGCAAACGCGAGTTCACTCCCGATGAGAAGAAGGACGACGGCTACTGGGATAAGAGAAAGAAGAACAACGAGGCGGCGAAACGGTCGCGTGAAAAACGACGCGCCAACGACATGGTCCTGGAGACGAGGGTTCTGGGGTTGTTGGAGGAGAACGCCCGGCTAAGGGCAGAACTCCTGGCCCTCAAGTTCCGCTTTGGCCTAGTCAAGGACCCCTCTGACGTGGCCATAATGCCGCTGTCCGTGCCTCCACCTAACCATCTTGAACCGAGGTACTACCTACCCCACGGTGATGGTTCCTACCCCCATAACACTGCCACCTCCCACCACCTCCACCTCCACCATCCCCACCACTCATCCCCATACGGGGTGAGAGGAACTGGGCTGCCAGCAGGGCGTGACGTGGGCAGTAGTATATCCGAGGACTCTGGTTTCTCCCCTGGAAGCTCCAACATTGGCAGCCCTGTATTCTTTGACGATGGACTAGGGGACCACAGCCGAACTTCCCCCAGAATGGTGGAGGAGCAGGGGGGGTATGAGCCTCACGCCTCGCTGGAGGCCGAAGGACAGTACCACGGCAGGCAGGACTCTAGCCTACCACACAAACTCCGCTTCAAAACGCCTGGTGGAGGTAGCGAAGGTGGGGAGATACCAGCAAGGTCCCCTGACAGTAGACGCCCTTGCCCTGTAGCTACAGTCGGACCAAACATCCAGAGGAGCCAGGCTGGATGGTACAGTCATAGGGGCGAGCGCCAGGTTGCGTGGCCCAGGGAGGAGGCCCGTGCTGGGCATGATCAGCAGCACCACTACCCCCCCTCTGGAGGTTCTCCACACAGCCCCACCACTGCCACCTCCACAGACACCCAGTACGTGGCGGAGAATGGCGCCCTCAAATCCCAGCTCAGTTCTCTATCGCAGGAGGTAGCCCAGCTCAAGAAACTGTTCTCTCAGCAGCTGCTCTCCAAACTGGTCTGAGATCAGGTTGAACACACTCTTGACCTCCCCTTTACACACATTTTTACATTAACATTTTACATTTAAATACAGAGGGAGATGGAGCAACTTTAACAGAGAGAGAGGGGGAGAGAAATATAGAGAGAAAGGGGTATAGACTCAAAGACACTTTCCCTGTGAAAGTTACATTCACTTCAACCTGAACGTTGACTCTCACAGGACACTTTCACTGTGACTCAGGTCTCAGCTGAACTTGACTTCCACAGCACAGCACTGCCCATTGATCTCAAGCAAACAGCCCCTATCAAGTGTGAGGAAGCTGAACGAACCATATGACAACCTGAACACTACTTCAATAACACATTCTCCAGATACTACAATACAGTGGTCTTCACCACTATAAAAGCACACCAGCACAGGAAAGACCAGTTACAATAGCAATTCAGTCAAAACCAATACTTCAGGATACGCTGTTTGATTTACAGTACTATAAAACAGCATTTATGGGTAACTTATATAATTCACATTTTTACATTTTTATTTTTAGTAATTTAGCAGACACACTTATCCAGGGCGATATACAGTAGTGAGTGCATACATTTTCATACTTTTTTGTATGATACCTGAAATACTCTATATATATATATTTTTTTTTACACTGATCTGACTTGTTTCTTTGATAAAGTTTCACATTCTTTCTTTAGAGACTTTTATTGAACAGGTCAGTCTTAAAACACTGGATTACACTGGTAAATATGAGTACATGCAGCAGTACACACACTGATGTCATAGATAGATCATTTGGAAACCCATTCCGTTTGTATTATTACTTTACATGTCCGATTATCCTGCTACTGTATGCCATGGTATCCCTCACCTCTATGTGTTTGTACACAGTTTGTCTTAAACAGATTTGGCAAAACATATTTTTTTTAAATAACAGATTCTATGTACATATTCTTTAATTTCAACAGTAAGTAATGTGATATACGTACATGTAAATAAATAAACTGTTTTTCCTAATCAGTGTTTTGTGTCTATGACTGTCTATTATGTGACTAATTCAGTCTATTTTAAAGGCAGTGAGTCTGACACTACTAGTAGCCTTGTACACGTGGTTACGACCCCACACACTCAGATGAAGTGTTCTCGCAGCACATGAAGATTAGTCTCCAGTGAGTCATATGAGGGATCAAGATAGAGAGTAAAAAAAACAGGATGTATTCCTAAACAAACCTATGTGTTTCTATTGTGCTAAAAGCATGCATTATAAAAATCCATCAACACAAAATATATCACTAACAGGTGATCTAAATGGATTGGATTCACAGTATACACCGACCACCTTTCCAAGTGAAGTGTTTAAGTGCTTTACATTGTAATGGAGGGAAATAACCTCATCCACTATAAATATACAGTTGAAGTTGGAAGTTTAAATGTATTTGGCTAAGGTGTATGTAAACTCAGTTTTTCACAATTCCTGACATTTAATCCTAGTAAGAATTCCCTGTCTCAGGTCAGTTAGGATCACCACTTTATTTTAAAAATGTGAAATGTCAGAATAATAATAGAGAGAATTATTTATTTCAGCTTTTATTTCTTTCATCACATTCCCAGTGGGTCAGAAGTTTACATACACTCAATTAGTATTTGGTAGAATTGCCTTCAAATTGTTTAACTTGGGTCAAATGTTTCAGGTAGCCTTCCACAAGCTTCCCACAATAAGTTGGGTGAATTTTGGTCCATTCCTCCTGACAGAGCTGGTGTAACTGAGTCAGGTTTGTAGGCCTCCTTGCTCACACACGCCTTTTCAGTTCTGCCCACAAATTTTCTATAGGCTTGAGGTCAGGGCTTTGTGATGGCCACTCCAATACCTTGACTTTGTTGTCCTTAAGCCATTTTGCCACAACTTTGGAAGTATGCTTGGGGTCATTGTCCATTTGGAAGACCCATTTGCGACCAAGCTTTAACTTCCTGACTGATGTCTTGAGATGTTGCTTCAATATATCCACATAATTTTCCTTCCTCATGATGCCATCTATTTTGTGAAGTGCACCAGTCCCTCCTGCAGCAAAGCACCCCCACAGCATGATGCTGCCACCGCCATGCTTCACAGTTGGGATGGTGTTCTTCGGCTTGCAAGCATCCCCCTTTTTCCTCCAAACATAACGATGGTCATTATGGCCAAACAGTTCTATTTTTGTTTCATCAGACCAGAGGACATTTCTCCAAAAAGTCCCGTTTTTGTTTCATCAGACCAGAGGACATTTCTCCAAAAAGGCCTGTGTAGCTCAGTTGGTAGAGCATGGTGCTTGCAATGCCAGGGTTGTGGGTTCAATTCCCACAGGGGACCAGTATGAAAAAATATATATATATGAATGCACTCACTAACTGGAAGTCGCTCTGGATAAGAGCGTCTGCTAAATGACTAAAATGTACAAATGTAAAAGTCCCCATGTGCAGTTGCAAACCGTAGTCTGGCTTTTTTATGGCGGTTTTGGTACAGTGGCTTCTTCCATGCTGAGTGGCCTTTCAGGTTATGTCGATATAGGACTCGTTTTACTGTGGATATAGATACTTTTGTACCTGTTTCCTCCAGCATCTTCACAAGGTCTTTTGCAAAGTACATTCATCTCTAGGAGACAGAACGCGTCTCCTTCCTGAGCGGTATGACCGCTGCGTGGTCCCATGGTGTTTATACTTGCGTACTATTGTTTGTACAGATGAACGTGGTACCTTCAGGCATTTGGAAATTGCTCCCAAGGATGAACCAGACTTGTGGAGGTCTACACATTTCTTTCTGAGGTCTTGGCTGATTTCTTTTCATTTTCCCATGATGTCAAGCAAAGAGGCACTGAGTTTGAAGGTAGGCTTTGAAATACATCCACAGGTACACCTCCAATTGACTCAAATGATGTCAATTAGCCTATCAGAAGCTTCTAAAGCCATGACATCATTTTCTGGAATTTTCCAAGCTGTTTAAAGGCACAGTCAACTTAGTAAACTTCTGATCCACTGGAATTGTGATACAGTGAATTATAAGTGAAATAATCTGTCTGTAAACAATTGTTGGAAAAATTACTTGTGTCATGCACAAAGTAAATGTCCTAACCGACTTGCCAAAACTATGGTTTGTTAACAAGAAAGTTGTGGAGTGGTTGAAAAACGAGTTTTAATGACTCCAACCTAAGTGTATGTAAACTTCCGACTTCAACTGTAGTAGCCTACCCACCCAGCTCGTGTTTTCTGCATCAGTGATAGACTATAACGGTGCTCTTTTCCAACCCTCTATATATAGACTACTGTTTGAGTGCTTGAACCTAATGAGACAGGCAGGGTCCCCAGTGGGCTACAGAAGCCTTTTATGATCTCTCGCTCTCGCTCTCTCTCTCTCTCTCTCTCTCTCTCTCTCTCTCTCTCTCTCTCTCTCTCTCTCTCTCTCTCTCTCTCTCTCTCTCTCTCTCTCTCTCTCTCTCTCTCTCTCTCTCTCTCTCTCTCTCTCTCTCTCTCTCTCTCTCTCTCTCTCTCTCTCTCACTCTCTCTCTCTCTCTCTCACCAACGATGAAGGGGTGATCTCGTTCTCCCTCTACCTCTCTTTACCTCCCTCCTCTCTATCTTCCCCCCCTCTCTCTTCTTACTCACTCTCTCGCTACCTCCCTCTCCTCCCTCCATTCCCATCCCTCTCTCTCCCCTCCCTCACTCTTTCTGCAGCTCTGTGACGCACTAAGGGTCAGTAGCAGGACACAGCAGTGCACACAACTGAACAGAGCAAGGCGGTAAAGGGGGGGGAAAGGAGGGGTTCTGTAGATACAATGCATCTCTACAATATTTACATTAAGGTAAAGTATGGGCAGTGCAAATGTGTTACAATACAATACAATATAATACAATATAATGGACAAAAATGGTACAGTATGCAAAATTAACAAGTTCGTTTCGGAGGAGATTGGGGCATCATCTGGCCTCCCTCTCTGTCCAGTGATGGGGATGGGATGGGGGGAGAGAGTGGATCTCTGAGTGACTCATATGTACCACATCAGCAGCAGCATCACATACACACATACACACCAAACAAACACACACACACACACCGAACAAACACACACACACACACCAAACACACACACACACACACAGAGAGACAACGTCAGCAGCAGCAGCAGGAGGAGAAGCTATTTTAAGCTTCAAGGAGAGGACAGGATATTGATTGGCCCATGTCAGGACACACTTCTGGACCTGAATATGAACGGGATGGAGAGAAGGAAAGACTTAGAGAAGAAAGAGGGAGAGGAAAGTAGAGGAGGGGTAGAGAGAAGAAGAGTAGATAGAAGTAAGGAAGTGAAAGGAAGTGAAAGGAGGGAGGGGGAGAGACGCTGATACAGGAGATATGAAGATAGTGTATTAGAGCCTACTCTTCATATAGACTAAGAGATCCTAATTGTTCACTACTGGCTCTATGATATTCAGAGCTACATACAGAATAGGTCTGGAAGCTGTTGTTCTTCAATGATCAAAACCCAACACCAGGTGGCATCCGGCACTCTCTTTAGCAGAACGCTTCACCCACAGTAGAAATATCCATTGAGGTTCTCAAATCGAGTAGTAGACTCTCTACAGTGTTTTTGTCATAGCACATGCCTCATGCCACACCAGTCCTTATCAGCAGTGAGCCTGGTTACTTAGATTTAACCTATTTCCTGGTATAGGGTTATTATGTTTATATTCTGGTTATTTTTCTCTTCTCGTTCCTTCTCTTTCCTTTTTCACTCAGAGTATGAGATAACTGGTGATAACGTGGAGAGTGTGAGTGAGACACCCCAGATATTGTTTTTGACAGGCATGGACTCCATACATGGAAACCCCCCAGTTCACTGAGTCTACCTCTGTCTGTCTCCACTCGACCCGCCTGCCTAACAATAACACTGAATAGCCCAATAGATACACATCAGTTGTTTTGTCTACTCTACCCCAGTCCCCCTCCCTCTAGTCTAGTCTACAACCAACCCCCATTCCTATAATCCATAGACCATACAGACAGTCTGGTTGCTGGTTGCTAGGCAGACGCTGGCTATGACGGTTGCCAAGGGAACACTGTGCAGCAGACGCAGCTCTGTGTTGGGGGTTGGTTGTTGTCGGAGTAGAGGGGGTAGGAGCTACCAAGTTTAAGGCCAACGTCTCCCCAAGATTGTCTGACTGACGGTGGTGTGGTAACAAAGAGAGGGGGAGGGAAGGAGAGGGTGAGAGAAGGAGAGGGGGATGGAAGGAGAGAGGGAGGGAGGGAGGGAGAGGGGAATGGAAGAAAAGGGGGGTAGAAGAAGGGATGGATATGAATCTGTTCTTTCTTAATCTTTTCCAATTGATTCCTCTATTCCATGTTCCCAAAAGGGCTTCTCCATGGCATATGTAAAAGCAATTATGCAACACTGTGAAAGAATTTGACTGCAGGTGGACACTGTTGCTGTCTAGGCCTATTTTAATGAACATATGCACACTAAAAAGTGGCAAGAAAAAGCATTTGAATTGGCATTGGAATTGGATGGATTCCAACTGGATATTGGAGTATACAGTCAGATCTACTGTCAGATACCCTCCTGTCTTCTTTGTGTGTGTAGGGTTAGTAAGCAAAATGACTAACCAGCACAGAGGACTTTGGAGTAAATGCACCATGGGCTGACCAATGCTATAGTCCATAAATTGCAACGGGTTAAATGCTCTACTGACACTGATAACGATACTATTCACACTTGAGTTTATGACCTCTCCTCTTTTGTCTTACAGAGATAGAAACTCACTCTACTCAACACTACTTGTCGGATGTTTATTGGAGGCAATGAAGAGATTACCATATGAGATTGAAGAATGGCATTGTGTGTGTGTGTTGAGACAGGCATCAAGTAATAAGCAATAATAGGTAAATACAACAGCCAATATTGGTTGACTTCAAGGGTCCTCAAAACTATTTGATGCTTGATGTCTATGAAGAAAAGGATTTTGATTGTGTTCATGTGTCTTTCACCCTTGCAGTGCAACCGGTTAGTTTACAAAATCCATATATCCAAAAATGCTTAAAGGCAATATGATAAGAAGTAATTCCATTTTCCCCCATTTTCATAACTCTGAAATGGGAGATCAAATGGACAGCAGTATTGTATTAGAGAAAATGTGAGGGAATAACCACTTCTATTAAATGTGTGATAACGTTAATTGAAAACAACATCATTGCCTTCTCCAGTGGCTGTTATTTTCTTATCTCCAAGGTCATTCTGAATGGCAGGCCTGCTCTATGATACAATAGAGAAAACACCATGGACAGAGAATAAAAACCCATTCAGAGTGCCAATAGAATAACTGAAGCTGTCCTTGACTATAGTTATCTATCACCATGGACATCCAGAGAGACTCTTGTTGTTATAAAAATCTCCTTGGAAACAGCTTGTCTTATTACATAAAACAGAGCTTCAGGGCTCAATCGTTATGTTCCCTATGTAATCCAAATGAGTGTCCTTGCGAGCCAAATCTACATTGAGTGTTCAAAACATTAGGAACACCTTCCTAATATTGACTTGTAACCCCCCTCCCGCCCCCATTTTGCCCTAAGAACAGCCCATGTTGACTCCAATGCTTCCCACGTTTGTGTCGAGTTGGCTGGATGTCCTGTGGATGGTGGACCATTCTTGATACACAAGGGAAACTGTTGAGCGTGAAAAACCCAGCAGCGTTGCAGTTCTTGACACACTCAAATCGGTGTGCCTGGCACCTACTACCATACCCCCTTTAAAAGGCACTTAAATATTTTGTCTTGCCCATTCACCCTCTGAATGGCACACATACACAATCCATGTCTCAATTGTCTCAAGGCTTAAAAAACATTATTTAACCTGTCTCCTCCCTTTCATCTACACTTATTGAAGTGGATTTAACAAGTGACATCAATAAGGGATCATAGCTTTCACCTGGTCAGTCTATGCCATGGAAAGAGCATGTTTTGTACACTCAGAATATATATATATATACAGTATCTCACAAAAGTGAGTACACCCCCACATTTTTGTAAACATTTGAGTATATCTTTTCATGTGACAACACTGAAGAAATGACACTTTGCTACAATGTAAAGTAGTGAGTGTACAGCTTGTATAACAGTGTAAATTTGCTGTCCCCTCAAAATAACTCAACACACAGCCATTAATTTCTAAACCGCTGGCAACAAAAGTGAGTACACCCCTAAATGAAAATGTCCAAAGTGGGCCCAATTAGCCATTTTCCCTCCCCGGTGTCATGTGACTCGTTAGTGTTACAAGGTCTCAGGTGTGAATGGGGAGCAGGTGTGTTAAATTTGGTGTCATCGCTCTCACACTCCCTCATACTGGTCACTGGAAGTTCAACATAGCACCTCATGGCAAAGAACGAAAAAAGAGTACAAAAGGCCTGGGCAAAAGAAGAGCAAGACATGAAATGAGCTGCAGCACGGTGGCAAGATCATACAGCTAAAAAGTTACTAGAACAGGCCTGCATGGTCGACCAAAGAAGGCTCAGCGTCAATCCAGAGGTTTTAAGCTGCCAGATTGCTGCAGAGGTTGAAGGGGTGGGGGGTCAGCCTGTCAGTGCTCAGACCATACGCCGCACACTGCATCAAATTGGTCTGCATGGCTGTCGTCCCAGAAGGAAGCCTCTTCTAAAGATGATGCACAAGAAAGCCCGCAAACAGTTTGCTGAAGACAAGCAGACTAAGGACATGGATTACTGGAACCTTGTCCTGTGGTCTGATGAGACCAAGATAAACTTATTTGGTTCAGATGGTGTCAAGCGTGTGGCGGCAACCAGGTGAGGAGTACAAAGACAAGTATGTCTTGCCTACAGTCAAGCATGGTGGTGGGAGTGTCATGGTCTGGGGCTGCATAAGTGCTGCCGGCACTGGGGAGCTACAGTTCATTGAGGGAACCATGAATGCCAACATGTACTGTGACATACTGAAGCAGAGCATGATCCCCTCCCTTCGGAGACTGGGCCGCAGGGCAGTATTCCAACATGATAACAACCCCAAACACACCTCCAAGACGACCACTGCCTTGCTAAAGAAGCTGAGGGTAAAGGTGATGGACTGGCCAAGCATGTCTCCAGACCTAAACCCTATTGAGCATCTGTGAGGCATCCTCAAACGGAAGGTGGAGGAGTGCAAGATCTCTAACATCCACCAGCTCCGTGATGTCGTCATGGAGGAGTGGAATAGGACTCCAGTGGCAACCTGTGAAGCTCTAGTGAACTCCATGCCCAAGAGGGTTAAGGCAGTGCTGGAAAATGATGGTGGCCACACAAAATATTGACAGTTTGGGCCAATTTTGACATTTTCACTTAGGGGTGTACTCACTTTTGTTGCCAGCAGATTAGACATTAATGGCTGTATGTAGTGTTATTTTGAGGGGACAGCAAATTTACACTGTTATACAAGCTGTACACTCACTACTTTACATTGTAGCAAAGTGTCTTTTCTTCAGTGTTGTCACATGAAAAGATATACTCAAATATTTACAGAAATGTGAGGGGTGTACTCACTTTTGTGAGATACTGTATATATATACAGTACCAGTCAAAAGTTTGGACACAAGATTTTAGATTCTTCAAAGTAGCCACCCTTTGCCTTGATGACAGCTTCGCATTCTCTCAACTAGTTTCATGAGGAATGCTTTTCCAACAGTCTTGAAGAAGTTCCCACATATGCTGAACACTTGTTGGCTGCTTTTCCTTCACTCTGCGGTCCACTCCTTCACTCTGCGGTCCAACTCATCCCAAACCATCTCAATTGGGTTGAGGTCGGTTGATTGTGGAGGCCAGGTCATCTGATGCAGCACCCCATCACTCTCCTTGGTCAAATAGCCCTTACACAGCCTGGAGGTGTGTTTTGGGTCATTGTCCTGTTGAAAAACAAATGATATTCCCACTAAGCGCAAACCAGATGGGATGGCGTATCGCTGCAGAATGCTGTGGTAGCCATGCTGGTTAAGTGTGCCTTGAATTCTAGATAAATCACTGACAGTGTCATCAGCAAAGCACCATCACACCTCCTCCTCCATGCTTCACGGTGGGAACCACACATGCAAAGATCATCCGTTCACCTACTCTGCGTCTCACAACGACACGGCGGTGGGAACCAAAAATCTCAAATTTGGACTCATCAGACCAAAGGACACATTTCCACTGGTCTAATGTCCATTGCTCATGTTTCTAGGCCCAAGCAAGTCTCTTCTTATTATTGGTGTCCTTTAGTAGGGGTTTCTTTGCAGCAATTCAACCATGAAGGCCTGATTCACGCAGTCTCCTCTCCTCTGAACAGTTGATGTTGAGATGTGTCTGTTACTTGAATTTATTTGGGCTGCAATCTGAGGTGCAGTTAACTCGAACTACCATATCCTCTGCAGCAGAGGTAACTCTGGGTCTTCCTTTCCTGTGGTGGTCCTCATGAGAGCCAGTTTCATCATACCGCTTGATGGTTTTTACGACTGCACTTGAAGAAATTTCAAAGTTATTTAACTTTTCCAGATTGACTGACCTTCATGTCTTAAAGTAATGATGGACTGTCGTTTCTCTTTGCTTATTTGAGCTGTTCTTGCCATAATATGGACTTGGTCTTTTACCAAATAGGGCTATCTTCTGTATAGCCCCCCTACCTTGTCACAACACAACTGATTGGCTCAAACGCATTAAGAAGGAAAGAAATTCCACAAATTAACTTTTAACAAGGCACACCTGTTAATTGAAATGAATTCCATGAAGCTGGTTGAGAGAATGCCAAGAGTGTTCAAAGCTGTCATCAAGGCATCAAGGGTGGCTACTTTGAAGAATCTCAAATATAAAATATATTTTGATTTGTTTAACACTTTTTTTGGTTACAACATGATTCTATATGTGTTATTTCATAGTTTTGATGTCTTCACTATTATTCTACAATGTAGAAAATAGTAAAGATAAAGAAAAAGCCTTGAATGAGTAGGTGTGTCCAAACTTTTGACTGAGGGAAAAAAGTATTTGATCCCCTGCTGATTTTGTACGTTTGCCCACTGACAAATAAATTATCAGTCTATAATTGTAATGGTAGGTTTATTTGAACAGTGAGAGACAGAATAACAACAAAAAAATCCAGAAAAACGCATGTCAAAAATGTTATAAATTGATTTGCATTTTAATGAGGGAAATAAGTATTTGACCCCCTCTCAATCAGAAATATTTCTGGCTCCCAGGTGTCTTTTATACAGGTAATGAGCTGAGATTAGGAGCACACTCTTAAAGGGAGTGCTCCTAATCTCAGCTTGTTACCTGTATAAAAGACACCTGTCCACAGAAGCAATCAATCAATCAGATTCCAAACTATCCACCATGGCCAAGACCAAAGAGCTCTCCAAGGATGTCAGGGACAAGATTGTAGACCTACACAAGGCTGGAATGGGCTACAAGACCATCGCCAAGCAGCTTGGTGAGAAGGTGACAACAGTTGGTGCGATTATTCGCAAATGGAAGAAACACAAAATAACTGTCAATCTCCCTCGGCCTGGGGCTCCATGCAAGATCTCACCTTGTGGAGTTGCAATGATCATGAGAATGGTGAGGAATCAGCCCAGAACTACACGGGAGGATCTTGTCAATGATCTCAAGGCAGCTGGGACCATAGTCACCAAGAAAACAATTGGTAACACACTGCGCCGTGAAGGACTGAAATCCTGCAGCGCCTGCAAGGTCCCCCTGCTCAAGAAAGCACATATACAGGCCTGTCTGAAGTTTGCCAATGAACATCTGAATGATTCAGAGGAGAACTGGGTGAAAGTGTTGTGGTCAGATGAGACCAAAATCGAGCTCTTTGGCATCAACTCAACTCGCCGTGTTTGGAGGAGGAGGAATGTTGCCTATGACCCCAAGAACACCATCCCCACCGTCAAACATGGAGGTGGAAACATTATGCTTTGGGGGTGTTTTTCTGCTAAGGGGACAGGACAACTTCACCGCATCAAAGGGACGATGGATGGGGCCATGTACCGTCAAATCTTGGGTGAGAACCTCCTTCCCTCAGCCAGGGCATTGAAAATGGGTCGTGGATGGGTATTCCAGCATGACAATGACCCAAAACACACGGCCAAGGCAACAAAGGAGTGGCTCAAGAAGAAGCACATTAAGGTCCTGGAGTGGCCTAGCCAGTCTCCAGACCTTAATCCCATAGAAAATCTGTGGAGGGAGCTGAAGGTTCGAGTTGCCAAACGTCAGCCTCGAAACCTTAATGACTTGGAGAAGATCTGCAAAGAGTAGTGGGACAAAATCCCTTCCGAGATGTGTGCAAACCTGGTGGCCAACTACAAGAAACGTCTGACCTCTGTGATTGCCAACAAGGGTTTTGCCACCAAGTACTAAGTAATGTTTTGCAGAAGGGTCAAATACTTATTTCCCTCATTAAAATGCTAATCAATTTATAACATTTTTGACATGGACTTTTCTGGATTTTTTTGTTGTTATTTTGTCTCTCACTGTTCAAATAAACCTACCATTAAAATTATAGACTGATCATGTCTTTGCCAGTGGGTAAACGTACAAAATCAGCAGGGGATCAAATACTTTTTCCCTCACTGTATATATATATCCAAAAAGGTAGAAGTTTGTGATGCTATTTAACCCCAAACAATGTCCATATATAATCCTCAAAAGGGGGGAAGCATATACATAAAAACAGATTAATTATATGCTTATAAGCATCATTTTGACGATTATGCATGTTTAAGATGTAACACATCATCTAATAGGTCGAAGATTAGGATTTATTGACTAATCTCATTATTTTATCTAGAGTGGTTCATTTGAACACTCATACCCATTGTGATTGATGGGTTTCCTTTGAATGTATTTTGAGGTGAGCTGAATTGGGCCCTGAGTGCTTTTGCTATGAAAAATTACTTGGGGTTGCGTCCCAATGCACCCTATTCCCTATGTAGTGCACCTTTTTTGACCAGAGCCCTATGGGGTCAAAGGTAGTGCACTATATAGGGAATAGGGTGCACCCTTGAATTGAATAGCAGGTTGTAGCTGTGATGTAATTTTAGTTGTTGTGTAATAAATTGTGTGATGACCTCACCCTTGCTGTAATTCTCTCTCTATGCCCCCATCCTGGCTCTTTTACGCACACACACACCTATAATAACATACACACAATGCAATGATACACTTCAATCACATATGGTATGGCATATCTTGTATAGAATCTTGTATCTTGTATCTTGCACACAGACACACTTTGTGAGGACTTTTTGGGGACCAGCTATTGATTCCCATTCAAAATCCTATTTTCCCTAACCACTAACTCTAAACGTAATCCCAAACCCTAAATGTAAACCTAACTACACAACCTAAACCTAACCCCAACCCTAAACCTAATTCTAACTGTAAACCCTAAACCTAAAATACCCTTTTTGCAAGTAAGGACAAGCACAATGTCCTCACTTCTCTGAATTTTTGTTGGTTTACTATTCTTGTGAGGACTTCTGGTACTTACAAGTATATTACAACGTATATACACACACATACACACACGCGCGCACACACGCACAGGTAGGCTAAAAAAGCTTGCCTTCACCTTGCCCTTTGGGCAACCTAACCAAATCTTTGACCGAAATCTCATTCTGATTCTGTCTGGCGCTATTCTATTCAGATACTACTGTCCCGGTGGCCCGGTCCTGCCAAATCGTGTTGCATCAGGTCGAAGCAATAAGGATCAGTACGGTGGGGAAAAACAGGGAGCGCGCGCGCCAACAAAAAAGACGTGACGAGGCAGCCTATGAGCTGTTACGCAACCACTGACCCACTAACACACATTCTAGAGGGGAGAGGGAGAGAAACTGGAGCAAGCGCCCAACATAACAGTCGGGACTCAAAGCAAAAGGGGGAGACACGGCTACTAGTACGCTACAACCAGACTGACTAACCTCAGAGCAAGTAAAAGGAGCTAGAGCTGCACCGTAAGGTTTTTTTTCTCTCTCAAACAACTGAAACAACTAGCTATTTGATCATTTCTATTGAAAGGAATAGAGGATACGAACCAACTTCAACTGCGGAAGGCGATTGCTTTGTGTCCGGCATTGTGCATTTTTTCCTGGAGACACGTCACTTGTTCGTAAAAGGTACGTTGGAGCACCATTTATGTGTGTACTTCTGTGTAAATGTTCAATTGGTTTGAATGCTGGATAATGAATTATTTAGAATGTGATGTGGTTAAAATTCCTACACTGTTGCGGATTCAGATTCTCATGATGCTTTTAGGTATGGGTATTGTTCACATGCGGGCGACTCGCCCCTACCCGTAGACAGCCACTGTATGTGTGACTTTGACTTATTTGGAGTATTTGTGGTTTATTTTAAACCAATTCCCTTTCACAATTATTTATTCATAGTGTATATTCCTCAAGCTTAGCAAATTATCAGTTTAATTCAATGCACTGTATTGTAAAGTGGTGGGTGCTGTCGTAAAGAGAAGCCGATGCACATTGCTCAATGCGCTCAATGTCAGGTCGGGCGTTTTTTCCCTCATGGTATTTGGTCAATGGATGGATAGTAGGTCCACTGCAATAGATTGGAATATCAACCCGTTTTGGGGGGTGGCCTCTTGCTGTGAAGAGCATTGTCTGGAGTTTGAAGAATAATTGTAGTTTAAAACATGTTTTTTCTTTCTTTACTTAAAAATATTTGTTTAATCGTTTATTTAAATATTTGGTTTATTAACATGCTGCTAAATCTAAATAGTAGGTGTGTGACCTATATTTTATTTATGGTTGTCATTAATAGCTTTGCTAGTTCTAATAATAGACAAGTAGGTTAATTATAGGCAAAGTGTACTGAAAACGAATATAACATTTTCTTTATTCAAGTGCAATAAATTGTCTGCTGGTGCAGGCAAGTTTGTCATTATTGATTTCGTTCCTATCGGTGACCTCCTTTTGTCGTGTTGTAAGTCAGAACCTCAGGCATTCCATGTGCCTGGCGAGGACGTTCGGCCGTCACGTGTAGCTTTTCTCTGGAACTTGGAACAAGAGTTATTACTAGCTATAAGTCTTGCATTTGCACCCTTTCTATGTCATTAGTCATTCTATGTGATAAATATCTGGTCAAAACTAGATATCTCATGGAATTTTGGCATAAAGGATAGTTATAATCGTGTTATTACACATCTATAAGCAGTGCGAAGCAGTCTTTGGCTGGCTGAGGGGTGGAATGGCATATGACATAATAGCTATGCACTAGTAAGCTACACAGGAGAATGAGAGGAGGAGAATGAATACAATCAGGGAGTCTTTCATGAGGGCTGGTGGAAAGTATGCAGAATTAATTCATAGACAAAGATCTGCAAGCATATGCCTTGATATTTAAACATTGGGAATATCACACACATATATATATATATATATATATATATATTCTAGAGCTATTTGTATTTGATAGACCTGTTGCAAAGTAAAACCAGGTGTTGCCAATCAAGACTTATGCCCTGAGGTTTCCACTGGCCATATGTTTAACGTTTACCACTAGCCGATGCATGATTACCCAGAGCCTAAGCAAATGATGGTACAGTCATTTCTAAATCAATACAACTATATTTATATATTTCTTGCAAAACCTGTACTAAAACACTCAAGTCCTATTTAGGTGTAATTACACCAATTATATCAGGTGGTTTAATTCAGGTATTTTCCTCCAGTCTGTATAAAGTTTTTGTTCCCATGGGATCATATTGGGACTAGCTCTATTGCGTAATTAAAATAATAAATCAAAAACAGGACTTGTGTGTGTTGAGTTGGCCAACTCCGGGACATGATGCAATAGAGGGAAACCCCTCAGCCGGCAGAGCAGCAGTCACTGTGAGATTTTTAGGATGCTGCCAGTTGGTCTGTTTACAAAACAGCCTTTCTTTCCCAGTCATTTCAATATTGGTCAAACTAGTCTAACTCAGACTGGGGGAAAGCAGGATGTGTGGAAAGACTCAGAGCTACATTTTGGTCTACAACTCGGTTCACTGTAACGCCCTCCTAACACTTAATCAGGAGGGCTTTTCTTTAACTTTGCCATACTGCCTCTTTGACCGACTTCTAATTAAGTGTGTACCTGCCTGGTATGCGCTGGCCATATAACACTAGAAGGCACACATTTTGGGGGTTCGTAGTACTTAGTTGACTCCTGCCGCTCCTAGAGTTAGCCTCTGTGGAATCCGAAGTAGCTGAACACTTTGGCTGCCCGATAGTGAAGTCACTTTTAGGGTACTTTAATCTAGGCTATAACCTTGAAGGGTGCCTGGATTTACACCTAGCAAACAACACCCTCATTTTATTGCAAGTGAATGGAGAGCAGAAGTCCATGTTACATTATTACAGATCTTTATGGGTAGGAGTTATAGAGTGATTAGTGAGGTTTGGTGCCAACTTTGTTGGTCAATTGGAACTTATTGGCCTATTCAAATTATGTTAAGTACATCATAAATGGACATTGATAAGAACATTAATAAGGAACATTGAACATTAATAAGGTGCATTTCCCTAGAAGCAGACAGAAAAGAAGGAGGTAGCCTCGTCCCCAAGCCCATGTGACAGAGAGGAGGACATGCTTATATAGAACTCAGAGTTGACCTAGAATGTCTTCCTAGATTCTAGTTGCCTTTTCTTAGAAGACCTAAAATGGAGGCGCCCTGACCGGCCTCTCCAGCACGCGTCCATTTATGTGGGTGGCTCATCATGTCTGGGAGATGGAGGGAAAAAGGGATGCTTTGCATTACTCAGTCTTGCCTTTGGGGGGTCAAAGGTGATGGTGAAACGCCTGAGAACTGCTTTGGCTGTGCTAACATTTCCCATCCGTCTTTAACATCTCCCCCCAGCTAAACTCGCTGGTGGTGAAATCCTGGCTGTGAGTGAGTCATTCCTAGGGCTTGATAATTGTGTGGGAAGCAAGGGAGATTCTGGCTTTTGAAAATCTTCAATGCTTTTTTCTTTGTATTATCCCTTTGGGATGATAATTTGGCTATAGCATACAGTATTTACTGCAATATTACAGAGAGAATTCAACCTCAGTGGGTGACCTGTAGGTGTGGCTAATATTTAGCATTAAACAAGCTCTGCTTTGTAAGCTTGTCACAATGACATTCAGAACACGAGCACATCAGCCCGGTCGCTCACAGCTCTATGAAATATGATATGTCGGATTTTGGCATGGAACATGGGTGTGTGCCATCTCTGACGTCAATGCTTATTTTTCTTTTAAAAAATCATATTAAAAAACAAATTGTCTCTAATGCATGCTGTTTATCATCTGCATAGAGATAGCCTAGAGTCTAGAGACCCCTCCCGGTGTCAAAGAGAGTATCCAGGAATTAATGTTGCGTATCACCAGGGGTTTTATAATCCGATTTTGCGCTGCTGACGTAGGCTATTCAAGTTTAAAATAAATAAATAATTACATCGTACCGCAGTGTCTGTAAAATTCCTCTCATGTCGTGTCCACCAATTGAAATCCTCTAAGCCCTCCCCTCCAGCCTTCCTCCCCAATACCCCTTCTCTATCACTCTATTTTTAGAGCGCACTATAATCCCTCCCCCTCTCTATTTTCCTCCCTCTCCAGCTCTATTTACCTATTTTATGGCAAGCAGTCAAAGACAGAGAGCAAGCTCTGTTTAAATCAAATCACATTTATTTGTCACATGCGCCGGATAGAACTTTACCATGAAATGCTTACTGATGAGCCCTTTCCCAACCATGCATAGTTAAAGAAATAAGAAAAATCAAAATAATAACGCGAGGAATAAAATACACAAGAATGAAGCTATATACAGGGAGTACCAGTACCATATCAATGTGCAGGGGTACGAGGTAGTTGCGGTAGATGAAGATGCGCAGCACTCCGTTTCTAGGTCAGTGGGACATGCAGTGCGCCCTCTTTCTCTCTCCCCCTCCCTCTTCCTCCCTCCCTCTCGCCCTTCTTTTGATCGATGCGTGGAAACATTGTGACGTTCTAATTTTCTGTTATCTCTCGCTACTTTGTCTCTAAAACATACTACATCCTCTAGTATTATGTCTGGGCGAAAACCAAAACTGAGACAGACAGAAAGATGGCTCAACTGGTGGCTGTGGTGATTCTTTGGGGGGAAGAAAGACAGCAGAGCAAAAGAGGAGGGAATTCCTATCTGACTGTCTCCCACTGAAAAAAAAGACTGAGAAAAGTGTCCAGGAAGGTGTAACCACTAAGAATATTATGCAAATGAGGAAAGGAGGAAGCGAGCTGCCACTGTGAGAAAGATATACTGTAAACTAGTATTATTATGTAATACAAAGGTCATACTCTAGATTGTTATGATGAGGTTGATGCTAGGTCAAGTTGTTATAACGAGGTTGAAACTAGGTCTAGGTTGTTATGATGAGGTTGATACTAGGTCAGGTTTTTATGATGAGGTTGAGACTAGGTCAGGTAGTGTAACCCAGACAAGCTCTATAGCCAGATGAAGTGGCTAGAAAGTACTCTACTTGTACTGAGTTCAGTTAGTGTGTCAGTGTCAGACGGAGTAGAGCCAGCTTTAGATCAGATCCCAAAAGTAAAACCAGACCTTATTTAGTCTTACTTGAGCTATTGTTAGATATAGTGGTGATAGCCTGATAGTAGTGGTAGCAAAGACCAGAAATGAACGGATGAAATACCTAACATTAGAAACAATATTGAATCTATAGAAAAAGAGATAAGAAAACAATATCTGACCAAAAGCTTCTGTTACTGATCTACAGGTTTTCCTGTCTGACCAAAATTGGAATCAATAAGACAGCAACCAATCAGAACAGGCCATCATGATTACCTCAGCGTTCTGTTTGATCTGTTATCAGAATCACAAACGGCAACGGACTCTGTCAATGTTTTGACTGATGCAGTCATGTTGGCTTAGGGAGTTGCTTCAGAAAAAAAGAAACAAGGAGTAATTGTAACACAGGAATGACCTAGATAGATCATTAGGTTGAATCCGCACATATCTGTTTTTCTGGTGTAGAAATATACAATCTAGATAGGACACACCGTTCCATGTTAAGTGATGCATTATTAATGTCTCTGAATCATCAGTGCAACAGATCTAGAATTAGCGCATTTACGTTATGTAACATCTAGATGAGTCAACTGAACTGCGTATGCAGCAACACCACCGAGCGATGTTGGTGACTTGTGAGAAAAGGGGATGTTGAGCAATGTTTCCCGTGGGTAGGGGCACAGAGTGCACTCGATACATACTAACCAACCGTGGTTGTGTAATACCTGGCAGGCTCTCTAGCTGGCATTTTATAAAGTAACAGAGACCTTGGCTCTCTCCTCTGGTGTGGCCGTTGGGGAGTCACAGCCAGTTGAATAACAAGTCACGTCTGTCTATATGTCAGCTTCAGTACCCACTGTTATGACACACAGACAGACTAAGCAATAAGTCACAAGTTAGTGATTTGCAGAGGTGTATCATTCACCTACATGTTTAGAAGTCTTTGATAGATTATTGTAGATAATATTGCCATAAGAGACCAATGTGACCTTACAGCCACATTTACAAATAGCACACCTGGCAACTGATAAAGGTTATAGAGGGACATTATTAGAAGTCGATACATAGACGGTTTGGCCTCCCTTCCCCGCCTTCCCTTTCTCCCTCCCTGAATGCCCGTCACTCAGTAACTGCAGCCCTGGCACTAGGTCAGACTGGCCCTGTTATGTGACTGTCTGGTGCAGCGCTGTTATACAACACTATACAGAGAGAGCTTTAGACACTGCAGCTCAGAACTTCCCTTACCCGCGCCGCCTGCCTAGCACCCTCCGAGCAGAGTTGACCGATATTCCTGTGAGTGGAGTGGAAAGGGTACCAGTCGTGCCGCTGCCCTACTCACCCTCCCTCTCTGTATACATCCGGGCTGGCCCACGTCAATACCCCACCATCTCCTCCACGGAACTCCGATAAGGGTTACGTCTAGCAAAGTAAAGTAGTTTTGAGTATGAGGGATTGTGAAAGGTGATCAAAAGGAATGTTCAGATGCAAATCCAAGATTAAACATTTCTTACATAATGTAATGATTATGTCATAGTAGTGTCAGATTTGCAGTTATGAAGTCATGTGAACTCAAGAATACCCTGAACTAATCGCATCATGAGTTTCTAGGACTGTACGTTTTGTCTAGATCATCACCATTGTACAGTAACATTGAAATACATTGAATGCCTAATGTATGTCACAGTGGGAAGGCACAGTATTTATGGTAACTAATGAATCTTCTCTCTCATATTATCTCTCTTTCTATAGTGCGTTTCCTCGTGAGCGATCTCAGCCTCAAAGGAAAAGTCTTCCAGTAGACGAACTGACCTAATTCACTTCTACATCCTAGAGACTTCAAGGATTACAGAATAACCTACTTCGAGCAGTTGAAACTCAAATTTCACAAACTTTGTCACGTAATTTAACCAATGAGGTTCAGCCTTAGAGAAGCACAAATACCTCACCCCGAGTTTTTCGCAGATCCTGCGACTTAAAGAGAAAGAAAATACAAATAAGTTCTCTCTCCAACGAACTTTCGTCCTCTCCCTTACCCCCCTTTGCCCTTAATGCCAGATCACCAATCTGGTCAAAAGGACTCAACAATGGAAAGCCTGAATCTTCACTTCGCATCGCCCAACAACAACGACCTGGACATAGACACATACTCTAACTACAGCGAGAGCCTCCCGCCACTGTCTCCCAGACCCGGTGACGATGATGTCCCGCGCCGCCAGACCAAAGGCGGCTCAAAGAACAGCATGTCCAGCCGTCGCAAGCGGGAGTTCATCTCAGACGAAAAGAAGGACGCTTCCTACTGGGAGAAGCGGCGCAAGAACAACGAGGCGGCCAAGCGTTCCAGAGAGAAGAGGAGGATGAACGACATGGTGCTGGAGAACCGTGTGATGGCGCTCAACGATGAGAACAGCCGTCTGAAGACGGAACTCCTGCAGCTGAAGCTTCGCTTCGGCCTCATCAGCACTGCCTCCTACATGGAAAAGAGCCAGCAGCTCTCCAACAGTGGAAACGGGCAGTCCAGTGCTGGTAACCCCTACTTCTCAAGTAGCGGGTACTCCAGTGCCTGTGGTAACACTCTGCTGAACTCCGACTCGTCCGAAGCAGAACAGTCCACCAGAGGCGAACGCCACACCCCACTCCCAAAATACTCCCCAAGAGGATCCCTCTCCGACGGGTGCATGTCTGACGACTCCTCCAGCCCTGAGCCCATGGGTTATGAGATCAAGATGGAGTCCAACGACACTGACATGGATGCTGGTCTCCCCACTGGGATCTCTTTCAACGGTGGCCACCAACACATGTCCCAAGAGGCCGACTGTGCCATGGACTTCCACCACAACCACCAGAACAACTACCACCAGGAGTCTGCCAGCCCAGCACCCCAGCAGGCAGCGGCCCCAGCCCAGAGGAGCGTGATCCAGATGTACCGCTCCCCTAGCTCCTCCTATATGGAGAGCCAGAACCAGAGGCAAGCAGAGGACATGGAACAACAACAGTCCCAGGCCCAACAAAGCAGGCAGTCCGACAACACAGAGACCATCACAGAGGAGGTCCAAAGGTACCGAGCCCGCGAGGAGCAGCAAAGACATCAGGAGACACAGAGAAGCCAGTACAGCTCTTATCAGAACCAAGATGGCGGGCACAAGGAAGGATTCGCCCCAGAGCTCCTTCACCACAGTAGCGAAGAAGGCAACAAGTCAAGCCACTCCTCCAACCAGCGCCACCACAACAGCGCCTTTGTCAGTACCCTGGATGAGGAGGAGCCCCCAGTGCTCACGTACGAGGGCGGCCCCAGGGCCGGAGAGGGCTACTACACAGAGTCCCACCCTGGGAAAGACACTTCATCCAGTGATGGTGACCAAAGGAGCTCAGACAAAGAAGGTGGTTCCACCAGCGATGAGGAGTCACCGTCATCTTCGTCTTCCGAGGTCGGAAGCTACAACCAGAGGGCGACATCACAGACGTCGGCGCCACAGAGTCAGAGCGGAGACGATCAGGCCACCTACCTGCCCCACAAGCTCCGCCTGAAATACAGAGCACTGTCCAATCAGGGGGAGGCTCCAAACAGTAGCCCCGCCTCCTCCACATCCCCCTCACCCTCTCATCCCCAGCATCCCTACCTGGCCCTGCCTAGCAACCACCAACATGGCAGCCATAGCAACGGGGAAAGCAAAGAGGCAGAGAACGAGTCAGAGTTCTGCTAGCAGCGGGAAGCAAGAGAAAGAGAGGAGGTGTGGAAGGAACGCAAAAAGGGATCCAGCGCAGGGAGGAAGAATAAGAGGTGTGAATAAGAGAGCACCAAAGACTCTTTGAGATACTGTGACCAACAACCAACCTCAGTTCTGCCTCATCATCAGGTGTCTCTCTCCTGGTCACCACTATGCCAACAGACAGTCCACTTCGATGATAATAATAACAAGGACAAACAAACTGATGTTCACAATCACCACAGACAGATTCAACAGACTTGGTTCACTGTGTCACCATGTTTTTACATGGACCCTTCTCCTTCCCTCACTCCATCATCAATCCAATCCATGAACAATGATAATAATAGATCACTTATTGGTTCAGCAAAGGTGGTGGAGTGAAAAGAATGAGGGGAATGGAATGGATGGAACTCACATTTCTGTGATTCTGTTTCCTTCGGGAAAATACAAACATTACATCACAATGGAAGGTTAGAATGAACGTTGGAATGGAAGGCTGTTTTCAGGCTCTGGTTTGAACTCTCAAGTGGCCCATTTCTTTGTGGGTGGTAAGGCATTCTGGGAACATTCCCATGACCAAAGAAACACGTCCACCCCCCCGACAATGAGTTCCATTCTTCCTCCCCACCAACAAAACAGCTGTACCAGTTTCCATTACTCCCTAAACCCCTATCCCTGCTTTATGCAGAATAGGACACCCAATCATTTTTCAAGCACTTGGATTGTACATAACTGTGATATATAACATGTACATATATTTAAATATATTTTACAAAGAAAAAAAAGAAAAACAACAAAAAATAACAAGGAGAAATGGAAGTGGAAAGGAAAAGCAATCAGTTTGTCCTTGTGAGAAAGTTTTTGTACAGTCCGTTCTCAATGTCATTGAAATGCCTCAAGTTATTTTCTTTAAAGATGTCTGTATGAACCACCGCTTTAAGAAACTCTTTATTTTAGATTCCATGTCACTAGAAAATGCCTGGAGCAACCTAATGTCAATTTACCTTTTACTGACCTCTTACACACATACAGAAAGCCCTTGTCAAGGCCAGTTACGAGCATATCACAAGACTACACACTACACTTTTTGAATGGTAAAACCATGAATACAAAAGCACAGTGCAATCCAGAGCTCAACAAATTCTCAATTAATTAGACTTACTGATCATAGGAATCAAGTAGTAAGTGTACTTGAGAAGCAATGGGGAAACTGCTCTCTTCTCACTCAAAGGTGCTTCTACTTTTCATAGGCCTATAGAACCAATCCCCAATCTTGGCCTTTACATTGAGTTGCTTTATCAGCTGTGGATCAAACAGGCTGTACCAGTTAAACGTCTCACATCCACGTGCCTGCCTACTGGCCGTTCTGTATAAATGTAAAGTTCTCTATCTCTCTTGGATACTGTTATTATTATTATTTTATTATGTTATTATTATAATTGTGATTCTTTTCTATTTTATTCAGTTATTTGGGGGGTTACTGTGTGTTTTTCCGTCCCCTGGTATCTTCCTGATTGTGATACTGTAATGTATGTATTTCACCCATGTCCCTATCCCTTGACATTTGTACTCTGTGATATTGTTCAACGTTTGTGGTTTGCCGGATGGTTAAGGAAATTGATTGTCCAGAAATGGATAATGCAATGGTTATAATGACAACAACTCATTTCGATTGTTGAAAGATTGAAAAGATTGAAAAATAAAAGGATGTTGAAAAATACATTATAAATAAAAAATAGTGTTTCATGTGATTTTTAAACTTTTGTTGCACTCTTTCTGGTCTAATTGTGAAACATCATTCACACAAACACACGATAAAATGGTCGTAAATGGAACACCAGTGAAATTGAGGGAAAAAATTGATATCAATCAAGTTTGCAGATTACTTATGCAGTTTAAAAGTAGACATATATTATATGACATAAAACATATACAAGTAGAAAACTCCCCAAAATATTATTTATTACAGGACACATCTTAGCACAGAACACACTGATCATTTCGACTCTGTCCTGTCCTGTACTCCTATAAACACAGCTAGAAATCTGCACAGATACAACATAAATATCTTCAGTATTTTAGTGTTCCTCCCCTCTTCTCCTCCGTCCAGTACTGTACTGAACGAAACTTTTAAAACGAGGCCGTTAAAATCTACACACATACAAATAGCTTCAGTATTCTAGTGTTCCCCATCTCCTCTCCTCCCTCCCTCTCTCCCATCTTTCCTGGCAAAGAGGATTAATAGTAATGTGAGGAGCATCAGCGTGACACACACACAAGCACACTGTGTCCCAACGGCCGTGTTAGGGCACCGGAATCTAACATCCATGACGTAACCGTGGTGACCTACTTACTGTCATAAACTCTAAACTCCACCAACGGACACAAACAAGCCGCCGGGCGGCAGAGTCCTGAGTACAACACATAAACACACACTAAGCTACTACACACTCTCACACTCTAGTCAGTAATCACATAATGGGTGAGAGGCTTTTGCTCCTCAACATTTTGCAGAAAACTTTTGGGTTCAGTTTATATAATAGTGTAGCTACAGTGCATCATCTGTCTCTTGATAAACTAATATGCCTAACACAGTTATAATATAGTACACTAGGCCCAGGCTTCCTGTTATGTAAATATCACATACCCCAATCATCATGGGATAATAAACTAATTTGGCAATAGTATAAAGCTAGTCTCTAAATAGATTAATTGAACCCTTTACTGCAGTGGGCTAAATCAGGGTCACACAGAGTGTTTCTTTTCTTGAAAAGAAAGTATACAACTCACACACATGGTTATGGGCTTAAAAAGAAGATATCTAAACCATGTCAGATTTAGAGTTGAAATGTATTACATTTTGAGTTTGCATCCCAATATTACACTTTATATACATCACAGAAGCCTGAAATATAACAAAACCGTTTGACATAGGATTTTCGGCTGCTTAAAAAAATTAATTGTTTACGAATTATGAAATTATGCAAAAAAATGAATAACATTCCACCCATGAGGCCACTAGGTCATTTGACTGCAGGAAAGCTAATGCAGTTAATTCATACATCTTACATGGTTACATAATATATACTACAGTAGGCTTAGGCTATCTGTTTTGGAAATATCCACATAATCCATCTCATGAGAGAATAAACTAATTTGTCTCAGTTTATACAACACTGCATCAGCTATTATATAAAGGTGTGTCTCTTTATAAAGAAATACATCTACAGAATGAGAATGTCCACTGAGCCCCATAATCATGAGTTATTACTGTAGACTCATTGGTCTCAGGTCAGGTTATGTAACACCATAGAAGCTATGCTGTACAAGGTATGTCTCTTGATAAAAACGAATGTCTAGTAAAGTCATATATATCTATACATACTTATACACACACCCCCCATATACTGTACAGTATATACACCACATATATATATTTATTTATATATATATATCTTTTTTTTTTACCCCGTTACATCATGATTAGATTTTTTGTAAACGATCGTCAAGGGACACTAGCTCTGAAACAGTAATGGCTTTTATGTGACCGACTGGGATCCGTCCCAGAATGCACCCCACCACGGCAACAAATGATATAACAGCTTGGAAGAAGAAAACGCCTCTAGAGGAATTTGAGTAGGTTGGCACCTCAGTTACATACTGTCACTGTAAGAAATAGCACAAGCGCTCAGTTTCACTGGAATGTCAGGAACAAGATGATATTTCACAGTATGGTTACGTGATCAACATTATAATTAGTCTATCTATTAGCAATTATGAGTAAGTTATCAATAAATTACGTACAATAATATCAACCAAACGTTCCCAAGTGCTATCTAAAAGTCACTTTGATGTGGTGGTAATATTTCACAGTATTCTTACATGATGAGAATATCAGTGACTATGATTAACTAGTATTTATAGGTTCCATTATTAATAATAAATCACTTGAAATAATATAATGAAACACTCCAAGTGCCATTCACAAGTTAATACACCATGATATTTATAGTAAATCTATTGGGAATATGGTAATATATACCCTAAAAGGTGTATTACATATTACATTCTATAACAAGCCTTGAATATAATTACAATAATGAAATCATTGCATAATAAGCAAATCATTAACCATTCATTTCCTCTAAACAAGAATAACAATCACTCAGTCTTCCTCCATCTTGTATCAGTGAATCAATAGATATAGTATAGATCTTAAGACTTAATGGTATTCTGTGAATAAGTTCAGGAATACAGACACCCTATTGTTGGTGATTAGTTACCAGAGAGCTATGGGCTCTATCCTAGCTTATACATTTCCCCTCTGACTGGGCTTACAGATGTTGCCACGGCAGCCAGTCAGTCATAGCAAGGCTGTGTCCCAAATGGTACCCTATTCCCTGTATAGTCCATATGGTTCTGGTCAAAGGTTGTGCACTATATAGGGAATAGAGGGCCATTTGGGACATACTCAAGGTGACATTCCGTCGAGATCCGCAGTGCTTTGTGTATGTAAAGTATAGATAGACTCTACCGCTTCACTTGCCTTCTCGCTCCCTCTTTCCCCCCATCCCTCCCCCTCTCTTTTCTTTCTTTTTTTCAACCTTTTTTTTTTCAAAAGCTGTAGTATGCAGAAGCTTGCGAAAGCAGCTCAATGGAAAAGTAGGTCATTAGGGAGGGGCAGAGAGGAGGATGAGGGTTGAGGGAAGAGAAGGGGAATTCAGAGTGAGGAGTGGAGAGAGAGGGAGGGAAGGAAGGAGGGAGGGAGGGAGGGAGGTTACGTCACATGCCTCTGCAGTGTAAACTTGGACAAATTCATCAAAAGCAGCTCTCACACACGCGCGCTCTCACACACGCACACACGCGCACACACACACACACACACACACACACACACACACACACACACAGGTTGAAGCTGGTCGGTAGAACAATACAGAAGACCAGTGACTCAACCCCTATTACACATACAGCCTCCTCACATTGTACATAGACAAATCACTATGGGTAGAACTCACACACAATGGGTGTTTTTTTAACCTAATGCGAGAGGTCACAGACCTTGTTGACTTCCTGCTATTGTTACTGACGTAACTTCAGCTGAAGTAAAAGCAAAACGTGGGAGTCTTTGATGTTCACACTGATACCATCTGATAAGCTCGTGCACGTTTCCATTTTGATTCGTCTTGAATGAAAGAAATTTGAGAGGTTTGAGGCTAGGGGCAAAAGGCTGTAAGGAGTGCCACCATTTTGGTGCAAAGATGTGTCATCATTGTAGAACAGGCAGGTTGATGTTTATTGTCATGAGTCTTGTCCTGGAGGCAGAACTGAGCTATTGCAAAGTCAAAATTGGCTGTATAGTAAAAATTAATGAAAACAAAAACGTGCTTTTTGGTCTTAATTTAAGGTTAGAGTTAGGCATTAGGGTGAAGTGTGGTTAAGGTTAGGTTTAAAATCAGATTTTTTTGCTGTGCCAGCTAGTGACCATTCTGCAAAGCTGCCTCCAGAACAAGATTCATGACAAAAAACACTAACCCGTGTAGAACAGCCACAGGTGGGATTTGAAATGTTTGCCATGACCAGTAGCAGGAAATTAGGTAATAGGCTTACCACTGTCCCACCCTGTTACCCTGGGATACGCAGCACTAGAACACTGTTTTCTTTCATCAAGAAATATTATATTCTGCTATTTTTATACTTTCACTCACACACAGGTGTACAGTAGCCTATAATATAGCATTAGTGCCTCTGGTGTGGTTTCTGGGCTCCCGGTCTACCCAACTTCCTGTCTGGAAATACAGTTTAATACTGTAGAGCACAGTGCAGCTCTGACTGTAGGTTTTGTTTGTTTGTGTGTGTGTGTGTGTGTGTGTCTGTGTTTGTGTGTGTGTGTGTGTGTGTGTGTGTGTGTGTGTGTGTGTGTGTGTGTGTGTGTGTGTGTGTGTGTGTGTGTGTGTGTGTGTGTGTGTGTGTGTGTGTGTGTGTGTGTGTGTGTGTGTGTGTGTGTGTGTGTGTGTGTGACTGCAGAGTATAGAGGTCCGCCCCTGGGCGAAGCGAAGCCAGAGGTCTGGGTCTGAGCCTGTGGTGAACAACACAACCCAGAGTTACATAACCACCACTCTGATGCTGGATGTAGGTCAGAGAGGAGGGCGGGATGGAGGGATGGAATGAGGAGGGAGGGAGGCAGGGAGGAAAAACACAGAGTGCAGGGAGGGTGTGTGTTAACACTGTATGTTGGTGAGTGAGTGAGTATGGAGGGGGTGAGGGAGTTAGTGAGTGAATATGGAGGGGGTGAGGGAGTTAGTGAGTGAGTATGGAGGGGGTGAGGGAGTTAGTGAGTGAGTATGGAGGGGGGTGAGGGAGTTAGTGAGTGAGTATGGAGGGGGTGAGGGAGTTAGTGAGTGAGTATGGAGGGGGGTGAGGGAGTTAGTGAGTGAGTATGGAGGGGGTGAGGGAGTTAGTGAGTGAGTATGGAGGGGGTGAGGGAGTTAGTGAGTGAGTATGGAGGGGGTGAGGGAGTTAGTGAGTGAGTATGGAGGGGGTGAGGGAGTTAGTGAGTGAGTATGGAGGGGGTGAGGGAGTTAGTGAGTGCGTGTGCATTTGTGTTTGTCTGTCTCCATTTGGGTTTCTACATGTTGGATGGGTGTGACTCGATGCAGGAAAGTAAATTAATCACAAGTAAATGCTGTACTCTGTTCTATCCCTCTCATATTTCCCTCCTTCTAATCTAAACTAAAGCATGTTCTCTCAAATCAACAATCTTTGCCACTGCCCCATCTTACATGGTACAGGGGTGTATGTTACTCAATAGTTACTTATTTCCAGAACCAACAGTTTCCACTCTCATCTGACTGTCAGGTCATCAGGCTGTCAGGTCATCAGGCTGTCAGATCATCAGGCTGTCAGGTCATCAAGCTGTCAGATCATCAGGCTGTCAGGTCATCAATCAATCAAATGTATTTATAAAGCCCTTTCTGTATCAGCAGATGTCACAAAGTGCTTCTACAGAAACCCAGCCTAAAACCCCAAAGAGCAAGCAATGCAGATGTAGAAGACTCCCTAGAAAGGCAGGAACCTAGGAATAAACCTAGAGAGGAACCAGGCTCTGAGGGGTGGCCAGTCCTCTTCTGGCTGTGCTGGGTGGAGATCATAAGAGTACATGGCCATTAAGGCCAGATTGTTCTTGAAGATGTTCAAACGTTCATAGATGACCAGTAGTGTCAAATAATAACCACAGTGGTTATAGAGGGTGCAACAGGTCAGCACCTCAGGAGTAAATGTCAGTTGGCTTTTCATAGCCGAGCATTCAGAGGTCGAGACAGCAGGTGCGGTAGAGAGGGAGGGAGAGAGGGAGGGTGGGAGAGAAAGAGGGATAGAGAGCGAGGGAAAGGGAGCAGGAAGGTTGAAAACAGCAGGTCTGGGACAAGGTAGCACGTCCGGTGAACAGGTCAGGGTTCCATAGCCACAGGCAAACCAGCAGAAACCTGGTCAGCAGCACGACCAGGTGGACTGGGGACAGGGACAGCCAAGAGTTGTCAGGCCAGGTAGTCCTGAGGCATGGTCCTAGGGCTCAGGTCCTCCAGGAGGGGAGAGAGAGAGATTGAGAGAGATGGGAGAATTAGAGGGAGCATAATTAAGTTCATACAGAACACCAGATAAGACAGCAGAATTACACCAGATAGGACAGACTGACCCTAGCCTCCCGGCACAGACTATTGCAGCATAGATATTGGAGGCTGAGACAGGGGTGGGTCGGGGGACACTGTGGCTAGTAATTTCCTCCTGGGTACTAATGGTCCTATTGGTCAGAGAGAGGAACATGTCAACATGATTCAATTATTGTAGTGCAAATACTTTACAGTGAGAGGAGAGGAACACTGGGGAACTGTATTGTATACTGAGTTAGAACAAGCTAATTCATTTGTAGAACCATTACTTGCTTGCAAACTTTCAACTTGTATACATTTTATGAATTACAACAAGTGAATGCATCCCGATACCCTTGCTTGCTTAGTTTCACATCCTGTTAATTTCCAGTCTACTAACTTTGGTAAAAGCTTTATTTTCTAATTGTAGCCTATAAGCTTCAGTATTGAAACATCAGGTCTTGGTCCAAAGTAGTGCACTGTAAAGGGAATAGGGTGCCATTTGGGACACAGCCTTGGTGTAGTGTAGATGTGGGTCAGGGAGGGTTGGGCTTGTTATTGTGTAGAAATAGAGGTTTGCCTCTCCAACATGCTTGACTACATGCCTGACTGCTGTGGAGTTCAGCTTAGCCCTGTCCTGCCTAGCACCACCCATTCCCCCAATTTGTTTTCTGTAAGAATTAGGTCAGTTGGCTAGACTCTCAGAAAAAAAGAGGCTATCTAGAAGGGTTCTTTGGCTGTCCCCATAGGAGAACCCTTTGAAGAACCCTTTTTGGTTCCAGGTAGAACCCTTTTGGTTCCATGTAGAAGCCTTTACACAGAGGGTTCTACCTGGAACCAAAAAGGGTTCTCCTATGGGGACAGCCGACGAACTGCATCGCAGTGCTAACTGTGCCACTAGAGATCCTGGTTCGAATCCAGGCTCTGTCGCAGCCGGCCGCGACCGGGAGACTCATGGGCGGCGCACAATTGGCCCAGCGTCGTCCAGGGTAGGGGAGGGAATGGCCGGCAGGGATGTAGCTCAGTTGATAGAGCATGGCGTTTGCAACGCCAGGGTTGTGGGTTCAATTCCCACAGGGGGCCAGTATAAAGAAAATATGTATTCACTAACTGTAAGTCGCTCTGGATAAGAGCGTCTGCTAAATGACTAAAATGTAAAAATGTAAAATGAACCCTTTTGGAACCCTTTTTTCTAAGAGTGTAGGTGTGTTTGTGGGGGGGGGGGTTTGCGTAAGTAGATTTGAGGCTTAATACACAAGCTGTTTTCATAACAGAACCAATACAGATAGAAAGGAGAAGAGAGAGAGCGACAAAGAGAGAGAATGAAGGAAACTAAGGGAGAGAGGGAGATGGAAAGGGAGAGAGAGATAGGGAGAGGGAGAGAGAGAGGTAGAGGTAGGTATAGGTATAGGTAGAGAAGTAGAGGTAGGTAGAAAGAGAGAGAGATATAGGGAGCGAGAGAGAGGGGGAGAGAGGTAGAGGTAGAGAGAGAGAGATAGGGAGAGAGAGAGGTAGGGGGAGAGAGTGAGAGAGGTAGAGGGAGAGAGAGAGATGTAGAGGAAGAGAGAGGTAGAGGTAGAGAGAGAGAGATAGGGAGAGAGAGAGGTAGAGGGAGAGAGTGAGAGAGGTAGAGGGAGAGAGAGAGATGTAGAGGAAGAGAGAGGTAGAGGTAGAGAGAGATAGTGTCTCATAAAAGCATTAAGGAGGGTAAGGCCTTGGGGGAGGGAATGTAGGTCAAGTGCTCAGGTGAAGTGCTCAGTGGAATGTAGGTCAATCTTGGCCCTTCGCACACACACACACACACACACACACACACAACACTCAGACACACACACACACTCAGACACACACACACACACTCAGACACACACACACACACAACACACACGCACACTCAGACACACACAAACAACACACACGCACACCCAGACACACACACACGCACACTCACACAAACTCACACAAACCCCTTCAGAGCCTCACTTGACCTTACTGTCGACAGATCTCCATGGCTGCCTATTACATTAAGGGGAAGAATGGAGGAAGAGGGGGAGAAAAAGAGGGAGGAGAGGGGGAGGGAAGAAAGACCTTAACCAGGCAACCCTTATCAGGCCTTACGTTTTATTGGAGATGGAGAGGCAATAACATACTGTGACATGATCTGGAAACACTAAAACAAGCAAGCCAGACTAAAAAGCATTTTGACTCTAACACTTTCAACTTAATGTGGGAGTGGGATAAAAAAAAATGGGCACAGCGGGTGGCAGAGCCAGAGACTGAGAAGAAATAGAACTAGGGGGATAGGAAGTAGGCAACTGTGCTAACTACTGGGATGTGTGTGTGTGTGTGTGTGTGTGTGTGTGTGTGTGTGTGTGTGTGTTATGTCATGGAGAGGCACTAACACCATCCTAGGTATGTTGGCATTTACAGATCCAACACATGATACACACAATGTGCCCACTCCATGCCTACTGCCTCTAGGACTGTTGCCAATAAACGGTATGTTCTACAACACTGTCACTACAGCAGGAAAGTGTTTAGAGAATGACCCAGTTATCTCATTCCAACCATTTATTTGTGTTTTTACGTTCTTAGAACATTTTACTCATTATATGTTTGTACAATATCCGTTGGCCTATACCAGGGTTCTTCAACCCTGTTCCTGGAGAGCTACTCTCTTGTAGGTTTTCGTTCCAACCCCAGTTGTAACTAACCTGATTCAGCTTATCAACCAACCAATTATTAGAATCAGGTGCGCTAGATTAGGGTTGGAGTGAAAACCTACAGGAGGGTAGCTCTCCAGGAACAGGGTTGGAGAGCCCTGGCGTACACACTGAGTGTACAAAACATTGAGAACACCTTCCTAATATTGAGTTGCACCGCCCCACTTATGCCTTCAGAACAGCCTCAATTTGTCAGGGCATGGACTCTCTAAGGCGGCGAAAGCGTTCCACAGGGATGCTGGCCCTTGGCCCATGTTTACTCCAATGCATCCCACAGTTGTATCAAGTTGGCTGGATGTCCTTTGGGTGGTGGACCATTCTTGATACACACAGGAAACTGTTGAGCGTGAAAAACCCAGCAGCGTTGCAGTTCTTGACACAAACCGGTGTGCCTGGCACCTACTACCATATCACGTTCAATGGCACTCAAATATTTTGTCTTGACCATTCACCCTCTGGATGGCACACATGCACAATCCATGTCTCAATTGTCTCAAGGCTTAAAAAGCCTTCTTTAACCCATCTCCTCCCCTTCATCGACACTGATTGAAGTGGATTTAACAGGGTACATCAATAAGGCATCATAGCTTTCACCTGGATTCACCTGGTCGGTCTATGTTCTTAATGTTTTGTACAGTCAGTGTATACGCCTATATGACTCAATCTACTGTATATTGTCTATAGTAATCCACATATCTGCTGTAGTTATGTATTATAACATTTTAATGTGTATATATTCATATGTATTTAGGTCTGTAATGTATTGTATTTCCATTGACCTACAGTATATACAGTATATTTGTATGTACAGTAACAGCATGACCCCGTTCCAATATCTACACTAGCATACTACTTAGAATGAAGCAATGTATTGGGCATGCCTCTGCATGCATTCTAAGTGGCATGCTAGTGTGAAAACAGGAATGTACTGTAGCTTATGAAATGTAAGCATGTTAACCCTTGCAAGGCTGCCGGTCCAGAAAGTATCCCAAGCCGTGTCCTCAGAGCATGTGCAGACCAGCTGGCTGGAGTGTTTACGGACATATTCAATCTCTCCCTATCCCAAACGGTTGTCCCCACTTGCTTCAAGATGTCCACCATTGTTCCTGTACCCAAGAAAGCGAAGGTAATTGAACTAAATGACTATCGTCCCGTAGTGCTCACTTCTGTCATCATGAAGTGCTTTGAGAGGCTAGTTAAGGATCATATCACCTCCACATTACCCGACACCCTAGACCCACTACAATTTGCATACCTTTTCATAGATTACAGCTCAGCGTTCAACACCATATTCCCCTCCAAGCTCATCATTAAACTCGGGGCCCTGGGTCTGAACCCCGCCCTATTCAACTGGGTCCTGGACTTCCAGGTGGTGAAGGTAGGCAACAACACCTCCGCTACGCTGATCCTCAACACGGGGGCCCCACAAGGGTGCGTACTCAGCCCCCTCCTGTACTCCCTGTTCACCCATGACTGCGTGGCCACGCACGTCTCCAACTCAATCATCAAGTTTGTAGATGACATAACAGTGGTAGGCTCTGTTTTTCATCCTCTCCTTCTAATCAGGGGCTAATTCAGACCTGGGACACAAGGTGAGTGCAATTAACTACCAGGTAGAAATAAAAAACAGAAGTGTTTCGGCCCTCCAGGACCGGAATTGAAGAACCCTGGCCTACAGGGAAGAGGTGAGGGCCAGGAAAATAACCTTTCCCTCAACGTAAACAAAACTCAAAGAACTGAACAGGGATTTCAGGAGACCGCAGAGAGAGCACCCTATCCACATCGACGGGGCCGCAGTGGAGAGGGTGAAAAGCTTCAAGTTCCTCGCCATGCACTTACTGACAACCTGAAATGATCCATCCACACAGACAGTGTGGTGAAGAAGGCGCAACAGCTCCTCTTCAACTTCAGGTTGAAGAAATTCGGTTTGGCCCCTAGGACCCTCACAAACTTCTACAGATGCACCATTGAGAGCATCCTGTCGGGCTGTATCACCGCCTGGTATGGCAATTTCACAGTCCGCAACCGCAGGGCTCTCCATAGGGTGGTGCGGTCAGCCCAACGTATAACCAGGGGCACACTGCCTGCCCTCCAGGACATCTACAGCAGTGGTTCCCAAACTGTGGGGGTCCCCCCAAACTCAGTCCGGCTTTCAACTTATTCTTGAAAGTTGTAATAGTAGAATTGTCATGAGCCTCTCACTCCACCGGGTTACCACCTTAATTTTCTTCCACTCTGCTCACCACTCTCTCTACTCAGCCTAACTAGCTCCACCTGTCCCTGCTCTGCTCTGCTCTAATTACTCTGCCAGCTGCGCTGCATTACCCACTACCTCTCCCAGTATTTAAGGCCCTGTCTTTCAGCTCTCCGGTGTCAGATCGTCTGCAAAGCTCACACCCGGAACCTGTTTGCTCGCGCTTCTGGCTCACCCTGGTTTTGTGACCCCGGACCTGCCTGTTTTTTGGATACTCTTCTGCCTCAGGAGATCCAGACCTGCTTCTGCCATTACGACTCCTGACTACTCTTCAATCCCGGTAACTCTGACCAGCCTTCTGCCTTGCTACTACGTATTTTGGATTTCCCTTGAACTGTACTGCTGCCTGGTTTCATTCCGCCCTGTTGTGTCTGTGTCTCCCCCCCCCCAGGACTTCTGGACCACCCACCACCGGCTTCATAGGACGCATCGCTGCCACTGGGGGGGGCACAGACCCAGCGCATTGGACGGGATCCCTGTTACCCCTGGAGCCTTCATTCACTCCCTACATCCCTTTCCCCTTAAGTTTAAATAAACTTTCTGGTGTGACGCAATTGTGGTCCTCTTGTCGTCTGTCTGAACCGTGACAGTACGATCTGACCATTATGGACTCAGCGCACACTTTCCCCGACATGGAAACCGATGAGCATGAGCAGCAGTTCCAGCAGCAGCAACAACAACTCGCCATGATCATTCAACTCCTCACCAACCTGACCCCAGCCAGTCTGCCCACCAGCCCTGCCCCCGAGTTACCTGCCCCGGTCATTGCAGCCGCTGCTCCGGAACCCAAGATTGGAAACCCCGAGCGGTTCAACGGCGATTTAACCCAGGTCCGGCCATTCCTGACTAGCTGCCGACTTCAGTTCTCCTTGCAGCCAAGGACCTTCGCCACGGAGGGGGCTAAAGTTGGGTATGCCATCACTCACCTGACGGGCCGAGCTCGACTCTGGGGAACAGCAGAGTTCGAACGTCAAACCCCCGCATGTGCAACCTTCGACCTGTTTGCTGAGGAGATGCTGAAGGTGTTTGACCTGGATTCACCAACCGCAGAGGCGTCTCGTGAACTGTTCAGTATTCGACAAGGCAGACGTACAGTCGCAGACCATTCCATCGACTTCCGAACCCTGGCTAGACGAAGTTCTTGGAACACACCATCGTTGGTGGACGCGTTCTTCCATAGTTTGGCTGACTATATCAAGGGACGAGTTGGTCTCCCATGAACTGCCTTCCACTCTTGATGAAGCCATCGCACTGACTGTCAGGATCGACAGAAGGATACAGACCCGTCGTCGTGAGAGGGGGCGCCAAGGTCCACCTACTACCGGCATTCGGAGAGATCCGACTGGGCTCCTGTCATCTACTGCCACTCACCCAGGTCAGCTTGATCAGTCTGAGCCTATGGAGATTGGGCGAGCCTCTCTCACTCCTGCAGAGCGCCAGCGACGCTCACCTCAAACCTCTGCCTCTATTGTGGAGGTGATGGACATCGTGTGGGAACCTGCCCTTTAAAGGGCCGAAGCTCACCGGGCATAGGGGGAGTCCGGTTGAGTTCAATGACCATCCAGTCCTCCGACCGCAAACCCCTGCTGCAAGTTCACCTCCGCCTCTCTGACTCTACTCACACCCTGGCTGCTCTGGTGGATTCTGGCGCCGAAGCCAACATAATGGACATCAAGCTGGCACGCCAACTGGGACTGGAGAACCTCCGTTTGACACCTCCTATTCCTGCCCGGGCACTGGACGGACACTTACTCGGATCGGTCACTCATGTCACGGCCCCGGTCTCGATGGGTCTGTCCGGAAACCATCAAGAAACTATCCAGTTTCACCTGCTCCCCTCTCCAGGCCAACCCCTCATCCTGGGTTACCCATGGCTCCGCCCGGCACAACCCTCAGCTCGACTGGGTGACCGGGGTGATCAGGGAGTGGGGAGAGGACTGCCACCGAACCTGCCTGCTTGCTGCCGCACTACCCCCTCGGCCAGTACCTACTAACTCCGCTCCTGACCCCTCCAAGGACCCTGTGTCGATTCTGCCAAGTCCCTGCATCGTTGCAGCTCTGACCTGGGCTGTTGAGGAACAGGTGCTGGAGGCTCTCCGTAACCAGCCAGGTCCCAGCACTTGCCCAGCTGACCGCCTTTTTGTCCCCGAAGACCTGAGGTCCCAGGTCGTTCAGTGGGGACATGACTCCCGCCTAGCTTGTCACCCTGGCTCCACCCGCACTTACAACCTGCTCGCCCAGAGGTTCTGGTGGCCCTCTCTGAGGAAGGATGTACGGGAATTCGTCCAAGCCTGCCCCATCTGCAACCAACACAAGTCGTCCTGCCAGCCCCCAGCCGGATTGCTGCAGCCCCTGCCTGTGCCCAGACGTCCCTGGTCTCACATCGCCCTTGACTTTGTCACGGGGCTGCCCCCTTCAAGTGGCATGACCGTCATTCTCACCATAGTTGACCGTTTCAGCAAGATGGCACACTTCATCCCACTCCCCCACTGACTCGGCCTCCCATTCCTCCCCTGGGAAAGACTCTGTCTATGATTATCAGTCCAGGGGTCTAGTCAAGGCGTCAAGTGGCAAGTCCTCCTTCACCACCTTTGTTGACCTGGGCATGTACCAACCACCAGGCCCTGTGGATGCCATCTCTGTGGGCAGCCTGGGCTCCAGGTTTGAGCAGCTGAAGATGGAGGTGAGGAAAGGCTCCATGGTGAACGTGAACCCCACCAACACACGCCCCCACAGCGACACCCCCGAGATCCGCAAGTACAAGAAGAGGTTCAACTCTGAGATCCTCTGTGCTGCTCTCTGGGGTGTGAACCTGCTGGTGGGGACAGAGAACGGTCTGAAGCTGCTGGACCGTAGTGGTCAGGGGAAGGTCTACCCCCTCATCAACTCCCGCAGGTTCCAACAGATGGACGTCCTGGAGGGACTCAACCTGCTCATCACCATATCAGGTAAGAAGAACAAGGTGCGTGTGTACTACCTGGCCTGGCTGAGGAACAAGATCCTCCACAATGACCCGGAGGTGGAGAAGAAGCAGGGCTGGACCACTGTAGGGGAGATGGAGGGATGTGTGCACTACAAAGTGGTGAAATATGAGAGGATCAAGTTCCTGGTTATAGCTATGAAGAACGCGGTGGAGGTATACGCCTGGGCTCCCAAGCCTTATCACAAATTCATGGCCTTCAAGTCCTTTGGTGACCTGCCCCACAGGCCCCAGTTGGTTGACCTCACAGTGGAGGAAGGACAGAGGTTGAAGGTCATCTACGGCTCCAGTGCTGGCTTCCACGCTATTGATGTCGACTCTGGGAACAACTATGACATCTACATCCCAGTGCATATCCAGGTCCAGATAATGCCCCATGCCATCGTGTTCCTGCCCGCTCGGCTTCCTGTCCTGTGCCTGATCCTGTCTCGGGACCTGTCCCATCTCCCGACCACGGCCCTCCGGCTTCCTCCGAGGATGAGGACGTTCACTCGGACCGTTCGGAGGAGTTCTAGCCCTCCTCCGGCTCCCCTCCTCCCGCCCGGCGTGGTGTTGCTCTTGGGACTTCTGGGGCCGTCCCTTGGGGGGGGGGTTCTGTCATGAGCCTCTCACTCCACCGGGTTACCACCTTAATTTTCTTCCACTCTGCTCACCACTCTCTCTACTCAGCCTAACTAGCTCCACCTGTCCCTGCTCTGCTCTGCTCTAATTACTCTGCCAGCTGCGCTGCATTACCCACTACCTCTCCCAGTATTTAAGGCCCTGTCTTTCAGCTCTCCGGTGTCAGATCGTCTGCAAAGCTCACACCCGGAACCTGTTTGCTCGCGCTTCTGGCTCACCCTGGTTTTGTGACCCCCGGACCTGCCTGTTTTTTTGGATACTCTTCTGCCTCAGGAGATCCAGACCTGCTTCTGCCATTACGACTCCTGACTACTCTTCAATCCCGGTAACTCTGACCAGCCTTCTGCCTTGCTACTACGTATTTTGGATTTCCCTTGAACTGTACTGCTGCCTGGTTTCATTCCGCCCTGTTGTGTCTGTGTCTCCCCCAGGACTTCTGGACCACCCACCACCGGCTTCATAGGACGCATCGCTGCCACTGGGGGGGGCACAGACCCAGCGCATTGGACGGGTCCCTGTTACCCCTGGAGCCTTCATTCACTCCCTACATCCCTTTCCCCTTAAGTTTAAATAAACTTTCTGGTGTGACGCAATTGTGGTCCTCTTGTCGTCTGTCTGAACCGTGACAAGAATGCACAAGGCGCAATTTCGAAATTGGGTAGCGCATAATCAGTTTTCCTCTTGTTATGTCAGTCATTGCATACCTTAGAGAGCTATTTATAATTTGTCAGAAATGTCCAGATCAACTAGCCCATGTCAGCTAACGTGTTTTAGCTAGGTTTTTTAGCCCATAGATTTTGGTGTAATGTTTGAGTTACTCAAATATCACATGAATACACATTAACCTCTACGGGATCGGTGTCCCGTATACGGGACGGTTGAGCTAACGTGCGCTAATGTGATTAGCATGACTGTTGTAAGTAACAGCAAACTTTCCAGGACATAGACATGTCTTATATGGGCAGAAAGCTTAAATTCTTGTTAATCTAACTGCTATTACAGTGAAAAAATACCATGCTATTGTTTGAGGAGAGTGCACAACAACAAAAGACTTATCACGGCAACTGGTTTGATACATTCACCTCTGAGGGTAAATAATGTACTTACATTCAGTAATCTTGCTCTGATTTGTCATCCTAAGGGTCCCAGAGATAAAATGTAGCATAGTTTTGTTTGATAAAATCCATTTTTATATTCAAATGTAGGAACTGATTTCTACAATTTGAACCTCTGCTGTCTCTGGCTCCACACACCCCCCGCCCGGCCATCTAGATGTGTGAAAGTTAGTGTATAAGCTAATGATCCATCATGTATGACATTCCTGGGAGTGTGTAAACTTACATTTTGTATTACCATATAATTTTTGTATGTTCTCTATAGTTATGTACTTGAAAATGTATCAATTGACCAATTCGGTACATTTGGGCAGACTTGACACAAAATAGTCCAGTATTGCAATGCTTCACTGGATCAATCTGAAACTTTGCACACACACTGCTTCCATCTAGTGGTCAAAATCTAAATAGCACCTAAACTGCAATATTATATTGTGGCCTTTCTCTTGCATTTCAAAGATGACGGAACAAAAAAATGAATAGAAAACGCATGTTTTTTTGTTTGTATTATCTTTTACCAGATCTAATGTGTTATATTCTCCTACATTAATTTCACATTTCCACAAACTTCAAAGTGTTTCCTTTCAAATGCTATCAAGAATATATATATATATCCTTGCTTCAGGTCCTGAGCTACAGGCAGCTAGATTTGGGTATGTCATTTTAGGCGAAAATGAAAAAAAGGGTCCGATCCTTAAGAGGTTAAACATGGCAAAATAGAATTGCAAGAAAATGAGCTTTTAAACTGCAAAATAAATTCTCCACCCATGACAAAATGTGTAGAATTGCAGGAAATAAGCTTTAAACCGTGTTGTTCCCCAATGCTGGAAGGGGGGCCTGAGTGAAAAAGTTTGGGAACCCCCGATCTACAGCACCCGTTGTTACAGGAAGGCCAAGAAGATCATCAAGGACCTCAGTTCACCCCGCTACCATCTAGAAGGCGGAGACAGTACAGGTGCATCAAAGCTGGGAGAGAGAAACTGAAAAACAGCTTCTATCTCCAGGCCATCAGACAGTCACCACTAGCCGGCCTCCGCCCAATACTGAACCAGCCCTGAACTTAGTCAGCTACCACCCAGTACTCCACCCTGCACCTTAGAGTCTGCTGCCCTATGTACATACAGTGCATTCGGAAAGTATTCAGACCCCTTCACTTTTTCCACATTTTGTTACGTAACAGCCTTATTCTAAAATGGATTAAATATGTATTTTTTCTCATCAATTTACACACAGTACCCCATAATGACAAAGTGAAAACAGGTTTTAAGAAATGTTTGCAAATGTATTAAAAATACAAAACAGAAATACATGATTTACATAAGTATTCAAACCCTTTGCTATGAGACTCGAAATTGAGTTCAGGTGCATCCTGTTTCCATTGATCATCCTTGAGATGTTTGTACAACTTGATTGGAGTCCAACTGTGGTAAATTCAATTGATTGGACATGATTTGGAAAGGCACACACCTGTCTATATAAGGTCCCACAGTTGGCAGTGCATGTCAGAGCAAAAACCATGCTATGAGGTTGAAGGAATTGTCCGTAGAGCTCTGAGACAGGATTGTGTCGAGGCACAGATCTGGGGACGTGTAACAAAAAATGTCTGCAGCATTGAAGGTCCGCAAGAACACAGTGGCCTCCATCATTCGTAAAATGGAAGTTTGGAACCACCAATACTCTTTATCTTGGCCAGGTCGCAGTTGTAAATGAGAACTTGTTCTCAACTGGCTTACCTGGTTAAATAAAGGTAAACAAAATAAAAAAATTAACTCTTCCTAGAGCTGGCCGCCCGGCCAAACTGAGCAAATGGGGGGAGAAGGGCCTTGGTCAGGGAGATGACCAAGAACCCGATGGTCACTCTGAGAGAGCTCCAGAGTTCCTCTGTGGAGATGGGAGAACCTTCCAGAAGGACAACCACCTCTGCAGCACTCCACCAATCAGACCATTATGGTAGAGTGGCCAGACGGAAGCCACTCCTCTGTAAAAAGCACACCTTCTGAACACTTTCCCAATGCACTGGTAAAGAAAGTATTCACACCCCATGATTTTTTCCACATTTAAAATGGATTAAATTGAACATTTTTGTCACTGGCCCAAACACAATACCCCATAAGTGGAATTATGTTTTTCGAAATGTTTACAAATGAATTACAAATTAAAAGCTGAAATGTCTTGAGTCAATAAGTATTCAACCCCTTTGTTATGGCAAGCCGAAATAAGTTCAGGAGTAAACATTTGCTTAACAAGTCACATAATAAGTTAAGTTACATAATAAGTTGGATCAACAACATTGTAGTTACTCCACAATACTAACCTAATTTACAGAGTGAAAAGAAGGAAGCCTTTACATAATACAAATATTTCAAAACCTGCATCCTGTTTGCAAAAAGGCACTTGAGTAATACTGTAAAAGAATTGTCAAAGCAATTCCCTTTTTGTCCTGAATACAAAGTGTTGTGTTTGGGGCAAATCTAATATCAAATCTAATCTAATTTAATTGGACACATACACGTGTTTAGCAGATGTTATTGCGGGTGTAGGCCCTCCTGTAGCTCAGTTGGTAGAGCATGGCGCTTGCAATGCCAGGGTTGTGGGTTCAATTCCCACGGGGGGCCAGTATGAAAAATGTATACACTCACTAACTGTAAGTCGCTCTGGATAAGAGCGTCTGCTAAATTACTTAAATGTGTAGCAAAATGCTTGTGCTTCTAGCTCCAACAGTACAGTAATATCTAACAATTTCCCAACATACAGTGGGGAGAACATGTATTTGATACACTGCCGATTTTGCAGGTTTTCCTACTTACAAAGCATGTAGAGGTCTGTAATTTTGATCATAGGTACACTTCAACTGTGAGAGACGGAATCTAAAACAAAAATCCAGAAAATCACATTGTATGATTTTTAAATAATTAATTTGCATTTTATTGCATAACATAAGTATTTGATACATCAGAAAAGCAGAACTTAATATTTGGTACAGAAACCTTTGTTTGCAATTACAGAGATCATACGTTTCCTGTAGGTCTTGACCAGGTTTGCACACACTGCAGCAGGGATTTTGGCCCACTCCTCCATACAGACCTTCTCCAGATCCTTCAGGTTTCGGGGCTGTCGCTGGGCAATACGGACTTTCAGCTCCCTCCAAAGATGTTCTATTGGGTTCAGGTCTGGAGACTGGCTAGGCCACTCCAGGACCTTGAGATGCTTCTTACGGAGCCACTCCTTAGTTGCCCTGGCTGTGTGTTTCGGGTCGTTGTCATGCTGGAAGACCCAGCCACGACCCATCTTCAATGCTCTTACTGAGGGAAGGAGGTTGTTGGCCAAGATCTCGTGATACATGGCCCCATCCATCCTCCCCTCAATACGGTGCAGTCGTCCTGTCCCCTTTGCAGAAAAGCATCCCCAAAGAATGATGTTTCCACCTCCATGCTTCACGGTTGGGATGGTGTTCTTGGGGCTGTACTCATCCTTCTTCTTCCTCCAAACACGGCGAGTGGAGTTTAGACCAAAAAAGCTCTATTTTTGTCACATCAGACCACATGACCTTCTCCCATTCCTCCTCTGGATCATCCAGATGGTCATTGGCAAACTTCAGACGGGCCTGGACATGCGCTGACTTGAGCAGGGGGACCTTGCGTGCGTGCAGGATTTTCATCCATGGCGGCGTAATGTGTTACTAATGGTTTTCTTCAGGTCATTGACCAGGTCCTGCCGTGTAGTTCTGGGCTGATCCCTCACCTTCCTCATGATCATTGATGCCCCATGAGGTGAGATCTTGCATGGAGCCCCAGACTGAGGGTGATTGATCGTCATCTTGAAATTCTTCCATTTTTTAATAATTGCGCCAACAGTTGTTGCCTTCTCACCAAGCTGCTTGCCTATTGTCCTGTAGCCCATCCCAGCCTTGTGCAGGTCTACAATTTTATCCCTGATGTCCTTACACAGCTCTCTGGTCTTGGCCATTGTGGAGAGGTTGGAGTCTGTTTGATTGAGTGTGTGGACAGGTGTCTTTTATACAGGTAACGAGTTCAAACAGGTGCAGTTAATACAGGTAATGAGTGGAGAACAGGAGGGCTTCTTAAAGAAAAACTAACAGGTCTGTGAGAGCCGGAATTCTTACTGGTTGGTAGGTGATCAAATACTTATGTCATGCAATAAAATGCAAATGATTTACTTAAAAATCATACAATGTGATTTTCTGGATTTTTGTTTAAGATTCCGTCTCTCACAGTTGAAGTGTACCTATGATAAAAATGACAGACCTCTACATGCTTTGTAAGTAGGAAAACCTGCAATTTCGGCAGTGTATCAAATACTTGTTCTCCCCACTGTATACCCAATACACACAAATCTAAGTAAGGAATGAATTAAGAATATATACATATATGGATGAGCGATGTCAGAGCGGCATGGACTAAGATACAGTAGAATAGTATAGAACACAGTACATACATATGAGATGAGTAATGCAAGATATGTAAACATTATTAAAGTGGCTAGTGTTCCATTTCTTAAAGTGGCCAGTGATTTCTAGTCTATGTCTATAGGCAGCAGCCTCTAACGTGAGATAGAAGCTGTTTTTTAGTCTCTCGGTCCCAGCTTTGATGCACCTGTACGGCGCTCGCCTTCTGGATGATAGCATGGTTAATGAAAAAAGTTTAATAAATGTATGCACTCACTAACTGTAAGTCGCTCTGGATAAGAGCGTCTGCTAAATGACTAAAATGTAAAAATGTTAACAGGCAGTGGCTTGGGTGGTTGATGTACTTGATTATCTTTTTGGTCTTCCTGTGATATTGGGTGCTGTAGGTGTCCTGGAGGGCGGGTAGTTTGCCCCCGGTAATACGTTGGGCAGACCGCACCACCTCTGGAGAGCCTTGTGGTGGCGGGCGGTGCAGTTGCCGTACCAGGCGGTGATACAGCCCAACAGGATGCTCTCAATTGTGCATCTGTAAAAGTTTGTGAGGGTTGTAGGTGCCAAGCCAAATGTCTTTAGCCTCCTGAGGTTGAAGAGGCTCTGTTGCGCCTTCTTCACCACACTTTCTGTGTGGGTGGTCCATTTTAGTTTGTCAGTGATGTGTACGCCAAGGAACTTGAAGCTTTTGTGGCAACACATTACTGAGTATCACTCTCCATACACTACATTAACAAAAGTATGTGGACACCTGCTCGTCGAACATCTCATTCCAAAATCATGAGCATTAATATGGAGTTGGTCCCCCCTTTGCTGTTATAACAGCCTCCACTCTTCTGGGAAGGCTTTCCACTAGATGTTGAAACATTGCTGCGGGGACTTGCTTCCATTCAGCCACAAGAGCATTAGTGAGGTCGGGCACTGATGTTGGGCGACTAGGCCTGGCTCGCAGTCAGCGTTCCAATTCATCCCAAAGGTGTTCGATGGGGTTGAGGTCAGGGCTCTGTGCAGGCCAGTCAAGTTCTTCCACACCGATCTCAACAAACCATTTCTGTATGGACCTCGCTTTGTGCACAGGGGGCATTGTCATGCTGAAACAGGAAAATGCCTTCCCCAAACTGTTGCCACAAAGTTGGAAGCACAGAATCATCTAAAATGTCATTGTATGCTGTAGCGTAAAGATTTCCCTTCACTGGAACTAAGGGGTCTAGCCTGAACTATGAAAAACAGCCCCAGACCATTATTGCTCCTCCACCAAACTTTACATTTGGCACTGTGCATTCGGGCAGGTAGCATTCTCCTGGCATCCGCCAATCCCAGATTCGTCCATCTGACTGCTAGATGGTGAAGCGTGATTCATCACTCCAGAGAACGCATTTCCACTGCTCCAGAGTCCAATGGCGGCGAGCTTTATACCACTCCAGCTGATGCTTGGCATTGCGCATTGTGATCTTAGGCTTGTGTGCGGCTGCTCGGCCATGGAAACCCATTTCATGAAGCTCCCGACTAACAGTTCTTGTGCTGACGTTGCTTCCAGGGCTGTTTGGAACTAGGTAGTTAGTGTTGCAACCGAGGACAGACGATTTTTACACGCTACGCGCTTCAGCACTCGGCGGTCCTGTTCTGTGAGGTTGTGTGGCCTACCACTTCGCAGATGAGCTGTTGTTGCTCCTAGACGTTTCCACTTCACAATAACAACACTTACAGTTGACCGGGGCAGCTCTAGCAGGGCAGAAATGTGACAAACTGACTTGTTGGAAAGGTGGCATCCTATGGTGGTGCAACGTTGAAAGTCACTGAGCTCTTCAGTAAGGCCATTCTACTGCCAATGTTTGTCTATGGAGATTGCATGGCTGTGTGCTCGGTTTTATACACCTGTCAGCGACAGGTGTGGCTGAAATAGCCAAATCCACTAATTTGAAGGGGCGTCCACATAATTTTGGTGATGTAGTGTAGTTTCAAGAATTGTGGTGGCTGCACCATGTTATGGGTATGCTTGTAATCGTTAACAACTGGGAAGTTTTTCTGGATAAAAAAAAACGGAATGGAGGTAAGCACAGGCAAAATCCTAGGGCAAAACCTAGATCTGTCTGCTTTCCACCAGACACTGGGAGAAGAATTCACCTTTCAGTAGGACAATAACCTAAAACACAAGACAATTTACATTTTAGTCATTTAGCAGACGCTCTTATCCAGAGCGACTTACAGTTAGTGAGTGCATACATTATTTTTTAATTTTTCATACTGGCCCCCCGTGGGAAACAAACCCACAACCCTGGCATTGCAAACGCCATGTTCTACCAACTGAGCTACATCCCTGCCGGCCATTCCCTCCCCTACCCTGGACAACGCTGAGCCAATTGTGCGCCGCCCAATGGGTCTCCCGGTCGCAGCCGGCTACGACAGAACCTGGATTCGAACCAGGATCTCTAGAAGACAGTGAATGTTCCTTAGTGGCCAAGTTACAGTTTTGACTTAAATCTGCCTATGGCAAGACCTGAAAATGGTTGTCTAGCAATGATCAACAACCAATTTGACAGAGCTTGAAGAATTCTGAAAATAATAAATGGGCAAATATTGTACAATCCAGGTGTGGAAAGCTCTTAGAGACTTACCCAGAAAGACTCACAGCTGTCATAGCTGCCAAAGGTAATTCTAACATGTATTGACTCAGGGGGTTGAATACTTATCTAATCAAGATACAGTATATTAGTGTTATTTTTCATATTCTATTTTACAAATGTTAGAATTTGTCTTCGACTTTGACAGAGTATTTTGTGTAAATCATTGATGAAAAATTACAATTAAATCCATTTTAATCCCACTTTGTAAAAGTAAAGGGGTGTGAATACTTTCTGAAGACACTGTAGTCATTAAACACTGGTCACTTAATAATGTTTACATACTGATTTACCCACTTCATATATATATATACTGTATTCTAGTGAAGGCTCATCCTATATAACTAATGCTGTACACACATTTTCTATTCATATACTGTCCATACAGTCTATACACAACATCATACATTCCGGACTCTGACATTGCTCATTCTGATATTTATTAATATTGATTTTTTGGATTTGTGTGTATTGTTTTGTATTGTTGGGTATTACTGCACTGTTGGAGCTAGAAACATTAGCATTTCGCTGCACTGGTGATAACATCTGCAAAATATGTGTAAGTGGCAAATAAAATTTGATTTGATTTGACTCCATCTATTAGCCAACAGTTGGTGCTAATAGTCATCTGTCTAAGTAGTGTCAGCCTGTTGACAGTGATGGACTCCATGAGGTTATGCAATGTTATCTCCAAAAGCCTAAGTACATGTAGGCCTTCAGTATATAGTACAGTATAAGTCAGCCTATTAGCCAGCAGAAGCTTATGTCTTATGAGTTGAAGTACTAATACTAGAAGTAACCAGGGCCGGACTAACGCATTTGGGGCTCCGGGGCACCTACCTCCAGAGGGCCCCCCAACTCCTAAAACTTCCTGCATTTCAACACATTTTGTCATGAGACTGAGAGAAAATGTTGCCGTTTTGAAGCTTAATTTCCTGCTATTCTACACATTTTCCCATGAGGCTGAGAGAAAATGGTGCTGTTTTAAAGCTAATTTCCTGCTATTCAACACATTTTGCCATTGGGCAGAGTGAAAAATTTGCAGTTTTATAATGCTATTCTACACATTTTGTCATGAGGCTGAGAGAAAAAGTTGCCATTTTAAAGCGAATTTCCTGCAACTCTACACATTTTGCCATTGCTTATGACGTGTTCATATGCTATCTGGGTGGCCCCCAACTATCAACAAAAAACCCTGCTTGCCCATTCGGTAATCCGGCCCTGGTAGTAACCAGCCAGCGTGTTGACAGTCAGTGATGGAATCCATGATGTGCACTGAATTCTCTAAAAGCCATTTGTATGTACAGAACAGGATAAGTCTCAACCTATTAGCCAACAGTACACAGTATATTCCATGGTTAGGTAGTAGCCAGCCTGTTGACAGTCAGTGATGGACTATATTTGTATGCAGATTACAAGTCAACTTAATAGCCAGCAGTAGCTTATGTGTTATGTGTTGAAGTAGTAACCAGTGTGTTGACGGTCAGTGATGGACACCATGGTGGGTCTATAACCAGATTAGCTGTTTAGATTAGTCTCAGCCTTCTACGCCATCTGGCTATGTTACACACACACACACACACACACACACACACACACACACACACACACACACACACACACACGTCATGAAAATACACATCCACAGCCCCCAACCACCCGCTGTTACGGGACATAACAGGCCATTACAACATAAATAAATGGGCAAATCCTCTGCTCTTGCCCCATATGTGCATCATGCAACTAAACAAGCGCAACACACACACACACACACACACACACACACACACACCATCAGCAGCAGCAACTACATGTATCCAGCCACACAGTCACCCAGGCATACACAGATGTACATGAAAGGGACACACACACACATAAACACACCACTCACTCACACACAGGCCTACAGACACGCATCGACAGACACATAGAAAGAAACACTCACACGCACGCATGCACATAGACTGATCTCTGATTAAGACTGGTCCTGAGTTTTCAATAATGGTTGAATAAATGAGAGAGATTTTAAGGTCTACTTTAAACACAGGTCTGCATTCCAAATGGCACTCTATTCCCTATACACTGAGTATACAAAACATTAAGGACACCTTCTCTGTCCATGACATACAATGGATTTGGAAAGTATTCAGACCCCTTCCCTTTTTCCACATTTTGTTACATTACAGCCTTATTCTAAAATGGATTCAATTCATTTTTGTTCCTCATCAATCTTCACACGACAAAGTGAAAATGTTTGCACATTTATTAAAAATAAAAACCAGAAATAATTTATTTACATAAGTATTCAGACCCTTTGCTATGAGACTCGAAATTGAGCTCAGGTGCATCCTGTTTCCATTGATCATCCTTGAGATGTTTCTACAACTTGGAGTCCACCTGTGGTAAATTCAATTGATTGGACATGATTTTGAAATTTTGAAATTGTCTATATAAGGTCCCACAGTTGACAGTGAATGTCAGAGCAAAAACCAAGCAATGAGGTCGAAGGAATTGTCCGTAGGGGTCCGAGATAGGATTGTGTCGAGGCACAGATGTAGGGAAGGGTACCAAAAAATGTCTGCAGCATTGAAGGTCCCCAAGAACACAGTGGCCTCCATAATTCTTAAATGGAAGAAGTTTGGAACCACCAAGACTATTCCTAGAGCTGGCCGCCCGGTCAAACTGAGCAATCGGGAGAGAAGAATGGGAGAAACGTCATACCCAAGAAGACTCAAGGCTGTAATTGCTGCCAAAGCTGCTTCAACAAAGTACTGAGTAAAGGGTCTGATATTTCAGTTTTCTATTTGTGATAAATTTGCAAACATTTCTAAAAACCTGTTTTTCCTTTGTCATTATGGGGTATTGTGTGTAGATTGATGAGGGGGAAAAACTATGTAGTCCATTTTAGAATAAGGCTGTAACGTAACAAAATGTGGAGAAAGTCAAGGGGTCTGAATACTTTCCGAATGCACTGACCTGGTGAATCCAGGTGAAAGCTATGATCCTTTATTGATGTCACTTGTTAAATCCACTTCAAATCAGTGTAGATGAAGGGGAGGATACAGGTTAAAGAAGGATTTTCAAGCCTTGAGACAATTGAGACATGGACAGTGTATGTGTGCCATACAGAGGGTGAATGGGCAAGACAAAATATTTAAGTGCCTTTGAACAGGGTATGGTAGTAGGTGCCAGGCACACAGGTTTGTGTCAACAACTGCAACGCTGCTGAGTTTTACACACTCAACAGTTTCCCGTGTGTATCTTTAATGGTCCACCACCCAAAGGACATACAGCCAACTTGACACAACTGTGGGAAGCATTGGAGTGAAAATGGGTCAGCATCCCTGTGGAACGCTTTCAACACCTTGTAGAGTCCATGCCCCGACGAATGGAGGCTGTCCTGAGGGCAAAAGGTGCATCACAATATTAGGAAGGTGTTCCTAATGTTTGGTATACTTTTGACATTGGCCCTGGTAAAAAGTAGTGCACTATATTGGGAATAGGGTGCCATTTGAGACACAGCCCTGATCAGTGTGTTAGGGTCCTACTGGCTGGAATAGGTGACTCACGACTCTGGACCACAGCTGTCGGTCTGTCTCTATGGACGGAAATAGAGCACTGGGGCAGAAAGGCGTGTGTATGTGATGGACACATACTCTCCCTGTAATCTAAGCAGCCTAACTGCGGTAGAGCAGGAATGTTCACTTGGAGCTAGAAGGAGGAGAGCCAGTCATTATGTCAGTGGGGCAGCCTGACACTGATCCACTTACAGGTAGTAAGGTAACGTTACACAGTGGGAAGGATAAAGTAGGTTTTATAAACTGGGTGGTTCGAGCTCTGAATGTTGATTGGCTGACAGCCGTGGTATATCAGACCGTACACCACGGGTATGACAAAACATTTGTTTTTACTGCTCTAATTACGTTGGTAAGCAGTTTATGAGGTCGAAGGAATTGTTCGTAGATCTCCGAGACAGGATTGTGTCGAGGCACAGATCTGGGGAAGGGTACCAAAACATTTCTGCAGCATTGAAGGTCCCCAAGAACACAGTGGCCTCCATCATTCTTAAATGGAAGAAGTTTGGAACCCCCAAGACTCTTCCTAGAGCTGGCCGCCCGGCCAAACTGAGCAATCGGGGGAGAAGAGCCTTGGTCAGGGAGGTGCCAAGAACCCGATGGTCACTCTGACAGAGTCCCAGAGTTCCTCTGTGGAGATGGGAGAACCTTCCAGAAGGACAACCATCTCTGCAGCACTCCACCAATCAGGATTTTATGGTGGAGTGGCCAGACAGAAGCCACTCCTCAGTAAAAGGCACATGACAGCCCGCTTGGAGTTTGCCAAAAGGCCCCTAAAGACAGGATTCTCTTGGCTGATGAAACCAAGATTGAACTCTTTGGCCTGAATGCCAAGAGTCACGTGTGGAGGAAACCTGGCACCATCCCTACGGTGAAGCATGGTGGTGGCAGCATCATGCTGTGGGGATGTTGTTCAGCGGCAGGGACTGGGAGACTAGTCAGGATCAAGGCAAAGATGAACGGAGCAAAGTACATAGAGGTCCTTGATGAAAACCTGCTCCAGAGCGCTCAGGACCTCAGACTGGGGCGAAGATTCACCTTCCAACAGGACAACGACCCTAAGCACACAGCCAAGACAACGCAGGAGTTGCTTCGGGACAAGTCTCTGAATGTCCTTGGGTGGCCCAGCCAGAGCCCGGACTTGAACCCGATCGAACATCTCTGGAGAGACCTGAAAATAGCTGTGCAGAAACGCTCCCCATCCAACCTGTCACGCCCTGACTCAGGGGACGCTTATATGTTGAGTCAGGGTGTGTATATTCCTTGTTGTGCTTTTTCTATGTGTGGGATCTAGCATGTATAGATCTATGTTGGCCGGTGTGGTTCCCAATCAGAGGCAGCTGTCGCTCGTTGTCTCTGATTGGGGACCATACTTAGGCAGCCTATTGGCACTGTCTAGTTGTGGGATCTTGTTCCGGTTAATGTATGTTGTGTGTGCTACCTTGGACTTCACGTTTAGTTCGTTTATTGTTTTGTCGTAGTGTTTTTTCAGTTAAAATAAACATGTATGCATATCACGCTGCGCCTTGGTCTGACCCGTCCTTCAACGAACGTGACAGAAGATCCCACCAAACAAGCACCAAGCAGCGTGCCGAGAAGGAGCAAACGCCTGGGACTCAACAGGAGATTACATTAATAATATAATAATATGCCATTTAGCAGACGCTTTTATCCAAAGCGACTTACAGTCATGCGTGCATAAATTTTTTGTGTATGGGTGGTCCCGGGGATCGAACCCACTACCTTGGCGTTACAAACGCCGTGCTCTACCAGCTGAGCTACAGAGGACCACAACATTAGTAGATGTCCTCCTCGGTTGGGGGAGAATTACGGAGGAGGAGGCCGTCCGTTATCGGAAGGCGATGAAGGAGGATGCCCAGGTAGGAGAGGAGAAACGGCGCCAACAGTGCCGACGACGGAGACCCGAAAGGCAACCCCAAGAAAATGTTTGGGGGGGACACACGGTGTTGACGACGAGGCAGCAGGAGGCCGTGAAAGGGCGGATCTGCAGGTTAGGAGAGGAGGCCACCATGTTACGGGGGCTGTTGGCTCAGAGGGAGCAGGAGTTATTCGGTCAGAGGGAGGCGCTACAGGAGGCTAAAAGGGAGATGGAAAAAGTAGAGGCACGGCGAGAGGAGCTGGTTAGGCAGCAGAAGGAGCGGGGGTTAATAAAGGAACCCAGTCCTGCTCCTCGCAACAAGCCTGTGGTGCGCGTCGCCAGCCCGGCCCGTTCCTGTTCCCCGCACCAAGCCAGTGGTGCGCGTCGCCAGTCCGGCCCGGCCCGTTCCTGCTCCTCGCACCAAGCCAGTGGTGCACGTCGCCAGCCCGGCCCGTTCCTGCTCCTCGCACCAAGCCAGTGGTGCGCGTCGCCAGCCTGGCACGGCCCGTTCCTGCTCCTCGCACCAAGCCAGTGGTGCGCGTCACCAGCCCGGCCCGGCCTGTTCCTGCTCCTCGCACCAAGCCAGTGGTGCGCGTCGCCAGTCCGGCCCGGCCCGTTCCTGTCCCTCGCACCAAGCCAGTGGTGTGTGTTCCTAGTCCGGTCCAGCCCGTGCCTGCTCCTTGCACCAGACCAGTGGTGCGTTTGTCCAGTCCAGCACGGCCCGTGTCCGTTCCACCAGTGCCTGGTCCGGCACCGGTCAGCTGCTCCACTCCGGAGCCAGAGCAGTCCGCTCAACCGGTGCCTGATCCAGTGCCGGTCAGCTGTTCCACTCCGGAGCCAGAGCAGTCCGCTCCACCGGTGCATGATCCAGCTCCGGTCAGCTGCTCCACTCCGGAGCCAGAGCAGTCCGTTCCACCGGGGTCCAGCCCAGCTCCGGTCAGCGGCTCCACTCCGGAGCCAGAGCAGTCTGCTCCACCGGTGCTTGATCCAGCTTCGGTCAGCAAGCAAGTGGTGCGTGTCGCCAGTCCGGTCCGGCCCGTTCCTGCTCCTCGCACCAAGCCTGTGATGCGCGTCGCCAGCCCGGCCCGGCCCATTCCTGCTCCTCGCACCAAGTCAGTGGTGCGCGTTGCCAGCCCAGCCCGGCCCGTTCCTGCTCCTCGCACCAAGCCAGTGGTGCGCGTCGCCAGTCCGGCCCGGCCTGTTCCTGCTCCTCGCACCAAGCCAGTGGTGCGCGTCACCAGCCCGGCCCAGCCCGTTCCTGCTCCTCGCACCAAGCCAGTGGTGCGCGTCACCAGCCCGGCCCGGCCCGTTCCTGCTCCTCGCACCAAGCCAGTGGTGCGCGTCGCCAGCACGGCCCGGCCTGTTCCTGCTCCTCGCACCAAGCCTGTGGTGCGTGTCGCCAGCCCGGCCCGGCCCGTTCCTGCACCTCGCACCAAGTCAGTGGTGCGCGTCGCCAGCCCGGCCCGTTCCTGCTCCTCGCACCAAGTCAGTGGTGCGCGTCGCCAGCCCGGCCCGGCCCGTCCTGCTCCTCGCACCAAGCCAGTGGTGCACGTCGCCAGTCCGGCGGGGCCCATTCCTGCTCCTCACACCAAGCCAGTGGTGCGCGTCGCCAGTCCGGCCTGGCCCGTTCCTGTCCCTCGCACCAAGCCAGTGGTGCGTGTTCCTAGTCCGGTCCGGCCCATGCCTGCTCCTCGCACCAGATCAGTGGTGCGTTTGTCCAGTCCAGGTCGGAGTCCGCACCTTTGGGGGGGTACTGTCACGCCCTGACTCAGGGGATGCTTATATGTTGAGTCAGGGTGTGTATATTCCTTGTTGTGCTTTTTCTATGTGTGAGATCTAGCATGTATAGATCTATGTTGGCTGGTGTGGTTCCCAATCAGAGGCAGCTGTCGCTCGTTGTCTCTGATTGGGGACCATACTTAGGCAGCCTATTGGCACTGTCTAGTTGTGGGATCTTGTTCCGGTTAAGGTATGTTGTGTGTGCTACCTTGGACTGACCCGTCCTTCAACGAACGTGACACAACCTGACAGAGCTTGAGAGGATCTGCAGAGAAAAATTGGAGAAACTCCCCAAATACAGCTTGTAGCGTCATACCCAAGAAGACTCGAGGATGTAATCACTGCCAAAGGTGCTTCAACAAAGTACTGAGTAAAGGGTCTGAATACTTACGTAAATGTTATATTTCAGTTTTAATTTTTTTATAAATTAGCAAAAATGTCTAAAAAACAGTTATTGCTTTGTCATTATGGGGTATTGTGTGTAGATTGATGAAGGAAACAAACAATTTAATCCATTTTAGAATAAGGCTGTAACGTAACAAAATGTTGAAAAAATAAAGGGGTCTGAATACTTTCAGAGCGTTTACCCACCTATCATGGAAAAATGCTATGAAAACATGGGGAGGGTTACTTTATTCAACATGAAAAGCCGCAAACGGCCATCAGAGTTAAACCACCAATTTTTTTTACCACTACATCACTGATGCACACATACGCACACACACACTAAAAGTCAGTCAGTGGGGCAGCCTGATACTGATCTGTAAAGTTACACACTAGGAGGTTTAAAGTAGGCTACATAAACACACACATACACAGACTCACACACCAACACGTACAATCATGCTCACACACGATCAGACGGAACAGAAATACTCCTACAAAGGCCCAGGGAACAGTCAGTCAGTGACTCATTGTCAGTAGGGCAGCTTGACACCGATCCACAGGTAGGAAAGTTACACTCTCCATAGAATAAAGTAGGCTACATATGACACACAAACTCTCACACACACGTTCAAACATCACAGAAATACACAATACAAAGGCACAACACAAATACAAACCATATACAGAATATTATCGTTGTATCAATTATCTTCCAGTGTCAATTCTTACCCAAACAAGCTTGAATAACTGCCTACTGCTCACAGACTGTTCATAAGCCCACACACCTAGTTTAAATAGAAAGATGAAGGGAGAAGGGGAGCAGTGGATAGAGAGAGGTTAGAGGGGGATAGAGAGAGGGATAGGTTATTGGGGGATAGAGATAGGGATAGGTTATTGGGGGATAGAGAGAGAGAAAGGTTAGTGGGGGATAGAGAGAGGGATAGGTTAGAGGGGGATAGAGTAAGGGATAGGTTAGAAGGGGATAGAGAGAGAGAAAGGTTAGTGGGGGATAGAGAGAGGGATAGGTTAGAGGGGGATAGAGAGAGGTATAGGTTAGAAGGGGATAGAGAGAATGATAGGTTAGAGGGGGATAGAGAGAGGGAAAGGTTAGAGGGGGATAGAGAGAGGGATAGGTTAGAGGGGGATAGAGAGAGGGAAAAGTTAGTGGGAGATAGAGAGAGAGATAGGTTAGAGGGGGATAGAGAGAGGGATAGGTTAGAGGGGGATAGAGAGAGGGAACGGTTAGTGGGGGATAGAGAGAGGGATAGATTAGAAGGGGATAGAGAGAGGGATAGATTAGAGGGGGATAGAGAGAGGGATAGGTTAGTGGGGGATAGAGAGAGGGATAGGTTAGAAGGGGATAGAGAGAGGGATAGGTTAGAGGGGGATAGAGAGAGGGATAGGTTAGAGGGGGATAGAGAGAGGGAAAGGTTAGAGGGGGATAGAGATAGGGATAGGTTAGTGGGGGATAGAGAGAGGGATAGGTTAGAGGGGGATAGAGAGAGGTATAAGTTAGAGGGGAATAGAGAGAGGGAACGGTTAGTGGGGGATAGAGAGAGGGATAGGTTAGAGGGGGACAGGTTAGAGGGGGATAGAGAGAGGTATAGGTTAGAGGGGGATAGAGAGAGGGAACGGTTAGTGGGGGATAGAGAGAGGGATAGGTTAGAGGGGGATAGAGAGAGGGAAAGGTTAGAGGGGGATAGAGAGAGGGATAGGTTAGAGGGGGATAGAGAGAGGGAAAGGTTAGAGGGGTATAGAGAGAGGGGTGGGTTAGAGGGGGATAGAGAGAGGGATAGGTTAGAGGGGGATAGAGAGAGGTATAAGTTAGAGGGGAATAGAGAGAGGGAACGGTTAGTGGGGGATAGAGAGAGGGATAGGTTAGAGGGGGACAGGTTAGAGGGGGATAGAGAGAGGTATAGGTTAGAGGGGTATAGAGAGAGGTATAGGTTAGAGGGGGATAGAGAGAGGTATAGGTTAGAGGGGTATAGAAAGAGGGATAGGTTAGAGGGGGATAGAAAGAGGGATATGTTAGAGGGGGATAGAGAGAGGGGGATAGAGAGGGGTACAGGGGAAAGGTTATAGCGGGGGATAGAGAGAGGTACAGGGGATAGGTTAGAGGGGGGATAAAGAGAGGGATAGGTTAGAGGGGGATAGAGAGAGGGATAGGTTAGAGGGGGATAGAGAGAAGGATTGGTTAGTGGGAGATAGAGAGAGGGATAGGTTAGAGGGGGATCGAGAGAGGTATAGGTTAGAGGGGGATAGAGAGAGGGATAGGTTAGAGGGGGATAGAGAGAGGGATAGGTTAGAGGGGGATAGAAAGAGGGATATGTTAGAGGGGGATAGAGAGAGGGGGATAGAGAGGGGTACAGGGGAAAGGTTATAGCGGGGGATAGAGAGAGGTACAGGGGATAGGTTAGAGGGGGATAAAGAGAGAGATAGGTTAGAGGGGGATAGAGAGAGGGATAGGTTAGAGGGGGATAGAGAGAAGGATTGGTTAGTGGGAGATAGAGAGAGGGATAGGTTAGAGGGGGATCGAGAGAGGGATAGGTTAGAGGGGGTTAGTCAGAGGGATAGGTTAGTGGGGATTGAGAGAGGTACAGGGGAAAGGTTAGAGGGGGATAGAGAGAGGGATAGGTTAGAGGGGGGAGAAGACACGTGAGGGCAAAGTCTGTTTTAAGTGGGCACCAATGTGACTAGGGTGAGTGTGAGGCAACAGTGTTTACAGTAAAGAGGGAAGTACATTGGGTCAGGGTTGCGTAAACCCACACGCACACACATCCTCACAAACTGCACACATACTGCCTCCCTCCATTCAACACTCCAAAAAGTGAATTAAATGACATTTTTCTTTTCACAACTTCAAAATCAAACAGCATGCAAACTGTTCTTCACACTCATGTGCAACCCAAAACCTAAACCTGATCGCTGACGAGATGTCAGAGCTCAAACTGGAGGCCTTGTTCATGGTAATGAGGATCTGTGAAGACCACAACAACATTGACCACCGCTGAGGGGGACCACACCCCCACCCCCACACACACACAGAAGGAATGTACTAGACAGGCTCACGACCTTTGGAATGCTGCGGTCGCCAGACAGCGGTCACAGGGGGGAAGGGAGGCCCTTATTTCCTTATTTGGGGTCAATACTTGTCTCGGCCCTGACGGACGGTCATTGGGTTTGTTTCTATCTATAAGGGGCTCACATGAGCATCTGTCACTTTGACCTCTGACCTCCTCTGTTTGGTATCCATGATGAGAAGGTCAGAGTGGAGGAGGGAGTGGCAAAAAACTTCATAAAAGGCATCTGGCAGATATAAATTCATCCACAGACACAAATAGATTTAGATAAGATTTTACATTTTAGCAGACGCTCTTATCCAGAGCGACTTACAGTTAATGAGTGCATACATTTTCATACTTTTTCATACTGGCCCCCCGTGGGAATCGAACCCACAACCCTGGCGTTGCAAGCGCCATGCTCTACCAACTGAGCTACACAGGGCCAAATAGAATAGTTTTTATTAAATGAACGATTTTTCCTGAATTTGATAATATAATCGTCAAGCCCATTCAAAAGATTAGGGCACAGGAGCCGGAAGAATGATGTAGTAGGACGACGTCACTTGCACATCGTATATTTAAGCAATAAGGCCAGCGTTGCATCGTGCATAAGAACAGCCCTTATACCGTGGTATATTGGCCATATATCACAAACCCCCGAGGTGCCTTATTGCGATTATAAACTGGTTACCAACATAATTAGAGGAGTAAAAATATATGTTTTGTCATACCCATGGTATACGGTCTGATATACCACAGCTTTCAGCTAATCAGCATTCAGGGCTCGAACCACCCAGTTTATAATGGTAATTTTAATGCTAAGGCTGTGCTTGCCGTGGGCTCTGTTTTGAGAAAACATTTTTAGTTAAATCCCGACTCGCCCTGTTTCAGTCTGTCCCCTCTGTCTGGTACAATTAAAAAGAACAGCCAGTGCTGAACAGTGGTTAGATCACAGTGCCGGTCACATTCCCTCATGGGGTTGTGGTGTGCCTGTCTGTTGATGTTTGTATAAGCAGCACAATGGTAAGGCTGTGGAAGGAGCACATGTCTATAGTTTCATTATGATCTAATAATGTGTACAAAACTTTAAGAACACCTGCTTTTTCCATGACAGACTGACCAGGTGAAAGCTAGGATCCCTTATTGATTTCACTTGCTAAATCAACTTCAAATCAGTGTAGATGAAGGGGAGGATACAGGTTAAAGAAGGATTTATAAGCCTAGAGACAGTTGAGAAATGGATTGTGTATGTGTGCCATTCACAGGGTGAATGGGCAAGACAAAAGATTGACGTGCCTTTGAATGGGGTATGGTAGTAGGTGCCAGGCACACCTGGTTGTGTCAAGAACTGCAACACTGCTGGGTTTTTCACACTCAACAGTTTCCTGTGTGTATCAAGAATGGTCCACCACCCAAAGGACATCCAGCCAACTTGACACAACTGTGGGACGCATTGGAGTCAACATGGGCCAGCATCCCTGTGGAATGCTTTTGACACTTTGTAGATTCCATTCCCCGATGGGGGGGAGGTGTTATTAATGTTCTATACACTCAGTGTATGTCCATTCCAATGGTGTGTTGAAAGGGTATTGGAACATTTACCTTCTTCATTGTTCTTTGTCTCCAATACACGTTATAAAGCTCTTCTGCCGACTAGTGGTTGAAATACAGACTAGAGTCAGCAGATCGGTAAGACAAGTCTCCTATCACCCCGAATATTCAACAGGCGGACCGCCATCCTGATAGGGACCCAGAACGGGGTCAATACGGACCGGGATTCCAGACAAAAATAAATAAATAATACAAAAACGTGGGCGAACTCAGTCGGGCTTCGACCCCTAGTATCATATGAACACACGTAAGACATGGCAAAATGTGTAGAATTGCTAACAAAAGGGGTGTGAACAGTTTGGGATTGCATGGGTTGCGAAGTGGGGACATGTTACTACACTGATAAATGACAATATCCATTTGGATCTTTGTCAAATAATACTTGACCCTGGCCATATCGGTTTCATGGTTCCACTCAGACTGTAGTGCCACCATGTGGCGAGAAAGAGCATAGCCCAAATGAAATGTAATTTATTAAACGCTCAAAGTCAGCCACTGCATTTAAACGTCAACGGTAAATATTTTTGAAATACAAATAGATCACCTGAAAGACAATCACTTCAATGGAGGACGGGTTCAATATAACACCTATAAAACAGAATAAACCTCAAAGAAAAATACATTACTGCAGTGACAGTAATGTATTTTTAACTGATAAAGCAATAAATGATAATGCAATAGTCTGTCAAAACTCAATAAACAAACACTGACAATCAAAGTAAACACACATTAGTACAATTACCTTACCCCACCCAAAACCTTTCTTCAAAAACAACATGGTTCTCAAAATGGTTCTCAGACACAGCATAGCATCTACACCAGTCTCTACAAACATTTGGTACACAAATTCTCACCTGCACAGGTCTAAGGGATGGTTTTTTGTTACTTTTTAACCGGTCCCTCCCTAATTATGATCCAAGGGGAAACACTGACCAAAACTAAGGTTATTACCCTGTCACAACTATCACCAAAGCTATATTTTTGCATGGACTATGTGATAGTGTGTAAGATATATAATGCAAAGTCAACATGAGTTGAGTATATTAATAATCTTTATTAATATGACATAGTTTAAAACAATAAAGTGACATTGAAAAGGCAAGCGCTTGAATTAAACACAACTATGTCTTACTATACTTCTGAAGACTTTTTGGGACCAACAATGATTCCCATTCAAAATACTATTTTGCCTAACCCTAACCCAAAACCTTAACCCCCAACCCTAATATATCATTTTTATAAGTGAGGACCGGCCAAATGTCCTCGCTTCTGAAGTTTTGTTGGTTTACTATACTGGTACTCACAAATCTAATAAAACGTACGTACACACACACACACGACTAATGGCTCTCCAAATAAAACACTGATAGGAGTTTCAGCTAAATGTTAGGCAGTACAAAATATCCTCTCATGCTTGTGCTCTGTTGTCTCCCCATTTGACTTGTAAACAGTTCCACATTTCACAACACTATGAGCAATACCCACATTCACCAACCATCCACTGCCCTCACACCTGCTAATGAATTCACCTTAAATAACACCATCACATTCTGTATCTTTCAACATCCACATTCAATCGTCATTCTCGTGTAGTCATGTCCCCACTGAAATCAAATGGGGCTTTTTTTTTTTACCATGGGTGGCTGTTATAAGACATTGTTTGGAGGAAACCCTCTCCCTCCTCTGCTCTCTTTTTATGCATTTCTTCAGAAAGACTGTAGTCATATGTATATAAAACACACAGTGGACAAAACATTAAGAACACTAATATTGAGTTGTACCACAACCTTTTGCCCTCAGAACAGCCTCAATTCGTCGGGGCATGGACTTCACAAGGTGTCGATAGCATTCCACAGGGATGCTGGCCCATGTTGACTTCAATGCTTCCCACAGTCATGTCAAGTTGGCTGGACGTCCTTTGGGTGGTGGACCATTCTTGATACACACAGGAAACTGTTGAGCGTGAAAAACCCAGTAGCGTTGCAGTTCTTGACACAAACCGGTGCGCCTTGCACCTACTGCCATACCCCGTTCAAAGGCACTTCAATCTTTTGTCTTGACCATTCAACCTCTGAATGGCACACATACACATTCCATGTCTCAATTGTTTCAAGGCTTAAAAATCCTTCTTTAACCCATCTCCTCCCCTTCATCGACACTGATTGAAGTGGATTTAACAAGTGACATCAATTAGGGATCATAGCTTTCACCTGTTCAGTCCATGTCATGGAAAGAGTCCTTAATGTTTTGTACACTGTGCATATCCTTCATTTGACATTCAAAATAACAGTCTGATAGAGACTTAAAGTGACATCTTTCCATTATTGTTAAGACATAAAACATATTGTACATTACCGGGCACTGCAGGGGCGTGGTCTCTGATTCATATAAACTCCTAATATGAGCTACCTATTTAATGCTAAAAATTTACAAATGCAATATTAGGAGAGAATTTCTATTGAACAAAGCCCACTCATAAAAATGACAAAAACAACAGATTAAAAAATAAGATCACTTTATAAATTTGTAAAAATAATAATAATAATAATAATAACCACCTCGCTCAAAGCTGAAACACTGAAATGCAACTTACACAGTTTACATTTGACATTTTAGTCATTTAGCAGACGCTCTTATCCAGAGCGACTTACAGTTAGTGAGTGCATACATTTTTCATACTTACCATTGACAATAATTACTTAAACGATCTGGTCTATATACATATTGCTAATAACACTATCATCATATGTTATTAATTTCTGTCTCGGTCTGTATGTGTATATATACACACAATCTTCCTGAAGCAGCGTTTATCTGCTTAGGGAATGCCGTTTCTCCAGTTAACGATCCTCACATTCACCACTACCTAAAGCCTATAGAACACACCCTGTTCCAATACTTAAGAAATGCACCCATCCTTCCTCCCTTTCTGAAGTGTCAGAACAGCGTACCCAGGGGTGTTGACCATGTGAAAGGTCGTCCCTCAGCCCATATGGACCGCATCATTATGTGAGACCTGTCTTTGCTGTTTGGAGCTAAATGAATAACAATAGCTTGGCAAAAGGATCGTCAGAAGATGGCTTTACACATGCAGTGCAGTTGGAGTGTTGGTTAGATACACTGGTCAACATTCTAAAGTGCTATAGCATATTTGTTGACATTAGCTGGTGTTAGTCTTGTGTTGAAAATAAATGGCTGATCTGGAATAGGTGGTTGATTTCTCACGTCTTCCATATGGCTTAAATGCACCGAAGTGGATATAAGGCCACAGAATGTCTGCTTGCATCGCTTTAATTCACCTGTTCAGTTTCAATCTCTGAGTACTCCATCTTCCACATACTTGTCCCATCGAAACGGCACCTCTTGGCATATTTGTCGCTCTTGGCTTTCAATCCTTCAATATAGAACCTCCTGGAATGCATCTAGTCCCAACCTTAAATATCAAAAGAATCTCCTTTCCAATGACGAGTCAACCACGTTCTGGTGCAGAAGCTTCATAATGTGTTCACAATGCAAGTTCTCAGGCTGTATAGCCAATTAATGGCTTAAATGTGCATTTCTACTGTCCATCGGCAGCTAGCTCAGTTCCTGTCCACATACAGTGAACACACCATGGTTCCAGTGGGGCACAATTCCATTTCCCCCCCCCCTTTTTTTTGTTGCAGTAGTAGTTCTCCCTCCAGACCAGGAGGTGGCGCTGTGGCTCTGTCTACTTGGCGTGGCGTGCCCTGGCCTGGGGCCCGGGGCTAGAAGAAGTGCCCAGGCATCTGCTGTGGCTCCTCCAGCGCTGGCGGAGGACAAAGTCGTAGTTGGCTGAGGTGGACATGGCGTAGAACACGTTGGCCTTGTCAGGGATCTGAAGTTCTGGTGGGAGATGGAGGGGACATATAGATCAGTATGGGTTGTATGGGGATATTACTGAGTGCCATACACATTTGGGGTGTATCTCAATAGTCTATGGTGGCTTCTCCTTGTCTCCTCTCCTTTATCTGCACTGATCAACAACAGAGGTGAAAGCAATGCAAAATGCAGTTTAAAAGTGCAGAGGAAGAAAGGAGACAAGGGAGAGTAAGCTTTTTCCTACTCTGACTGAGCTCACCTTTGTCCTGGGCCAGCAGCTGTGTGAGGCCGAAGTCTGTACAGCTCATGTTCTCCAGGTTGTGTTTCTCCAGGGCCCTCTGGATCACCTGGGGAGTGTGGTCCTGACTGGTCAGCTGAACAAGAGGCACAGAGAGACAGGGTTAGTAGAACACACTGGACATATCAGCTGCTTGAAGTGTACACTCTTATAAGGTGGAAATTCTGCAAAAATAAAACCCCAGTTATTATTATTACTACAATCTAGAAAATCAACTACCATCCCTAACCAGTGAGGAAAGATATGTGCATTTTAAGGGAGTATTTGCTTTGTCAACTCACAGATGAATAGTTCTTAAGAGTTCACTCACCAGAATGCTCTTATAGACGTTCCCGTTGTTGCCACACTCCACGCTGACCCTCACGATGCAGGAGTCAGCTACCTGCTTGTTATAGACAGGCTTACAGCACTGAGGAGAGGAGGAGGGGAAACAGGAGGAGGCTGAGGAGGAAGAGCAGTCAGGGCTCATGGCCATAGAGGAGTAGGAGAGGTCGGGCTGGGAGGAGCTGCAGGAGGTGTTGGAGGGAGTGGGGGAGGAGTTGTTGGAGGAGAGTTCTTCAGACACGTTGTGGAGCGAGCCTGACAGAGACTGGGAGAGAGGAGGAGAAAGAGATTAGATAAATGCTCCACGCTAACTGGCTAATAACGTAATTGATATACATAAACAAGGTCAACATGTAACTTCAGACCTGGATTCAAACAGTACTTTAGCTGTGCTTTATTGAGCTTGCCTGGCACATTGGAACCAATAGAATACTCCCCAAAGTGTAAACCCTACCCAAACGGCTCTCCAGGCAGGCTCAATCAAATGCTAAAAATATTTGAACGAGAACAAATAATACTTTAACCCAGATCTGATTGAACCCTGGACATGGTATAGGACAAGATAAATACTGAACAAGGGTATGTACCTTGAGTTTGTCTCTGAGGGGCTGTGGTGAGGACAGATCCTCCATCTCAGAACCACTGGAGCCTGATGATGACACACTGATCTGGTCTGAATGGGTCTTTCTGCTGGAGACGTCAGTGACCGACAGCAGCCTACACACACAAGAAAACGGAAAGAGTTACTTCAAGTGCTCACAAATACCTCAAAACACTCACATGTTCAATAGGGTTTAGGTTTAGACGGACGCCCTGATGACGGCGTTAGCCGATACGCGCTTGTGTATTTTAATAATGATTTAGCCCACACAATAAAGGCTTTTTAACTTTCAAACCCACACGAGTGCCTTGACTATGATTTTTTACACCACTTAACACCCATTTGTGGTTATCATTTTTCCTTTTCAATGACTATTCCCCTCCAAGAGCACCTGTGGGTGTTTGGGAATACCTGAAGCACTCTTGCTACTTCTTTTTCCTCAATAGATTAGGAACATTCCTAAAATGGCAAAAAAATTCAATAACAGACTGCTACACTATAGCCTGGGTACCAGTCTTTTTAATTAACATCCCACTCCTTGCCACTCTTTGTATTTGGCCAATGACAGGAGTATATTTTGTATTCAAATATATATTTTTATTTTATTTCTCATTAAAATACTAAATACACTCCTGTCATTGGCTGAAGACAAAGAGAGATGACAGGAGCGGAATGTTAGCTAGAAAAGACCGGTACCCAGACTAGCTGGGGCGGCAGGTAGCTTAGTGGGTAAGAGCGTTGTGCCAGTAACCGAAAGGTCGCTGGTTCTAATCCCTGAGCCGACTAGGTGAAAAATCTGTCGATGTGCCCTTAAGCAAGGCACTTAACCCTAATTGCTCATGTAAGTCGCTCTGGATAAGAGCGTCTGCTAAATGACTAAAATGTAAAATGTAGCTACAACACAGTGAAGTTTTGTATATGGTTAGAGAGTGAGTGGCACAGGGTAAATAATACACAATGTTAGAAAGGATTCTTGACATTTCAGCCATAGGAAGGTCAGACTTACGAGGCGAGCTTCTTGGCGAGCAGGCGGTGGCTCCAGGAAGAGGGGGAGTTTGGACACGGGTCGACCGGATGCTCCAGAGCACGGGACAGCTCATAACTCTCCTGGTCATTGAGCATGGTGTGGTTCTGCAGCCAGGCTGAGATGGTCTGGTCTACTGGGAGGCTGTAGCAGGAGCAGAACGCCTGCAGCTGGCCAATCTGAGACAGGATCTCAAACTCCTGAGGGAGGGAGGGAGAGAATGTCACGATACAGCCAACTCACACAGTACTGTATGGTTACTGAGATCGGTTGCATTTATTTTAAAAACCACTAGGGGGTGACACTTACCCGTCTACGTTTCTCAAAGTTGATGAGGCCACCCTGTGAATTGGGATACAAATAGGGTTGAAATGATCGCACATGTATCAGATCATTGTAAATGCAGACAAATAATAGACAAGGAAAGTGGCTCATATAAATATGAGTGAAAAGTTGTGTGATGTTCTGACCACCAAAAAGTATAGGAAGGCCACATCACAAAGCCACACTCATACTGATTAAATTGGGTTAGATATTAGTATTTTGATCTCACCTCTACTGTGTCTGTGAGTGCAGTATCCAGCATGGTGAGGACTGTCAGGTAGGTGCCCAGGTAGGGGACGACACCACTGGTAGGGCTCTGTTTGAGGGACAATAAGACTGTAAGACACTACGTCATAGAGCAGCCTATGCTAGATTATTTTAGATGCGTCCCAAATGGCACCCTATTCCTGCCTAGTGCACTAATTTACCAGACCCTTGGTCAAAAGTAGTGCACTAAATATGGAGCCATTGGAACACATATGTTCTAAACAATGTAAACAGTTTATATTGTGTGAGGGACAACGGGATAGTGGTCATATAACAGTTCATGGCGATCATGTTCATACACAAAGCATAGACAGAATCATCATCACCTAACCTTTATACAACATTGACACAATGCTGAACTATGATGATCCACGATGACTAAAAGGGTCTAAGTTAAGTCAACTTTGTACAACGTAAATTCAAGTGTCATTAAAGTGTGGAAAAGGCAACTGTTGTGATTTGAGCTGACTAAGAGTTTCCACTTCACGAGAGGATGGAAATTAAAAAGGAGGAAGGTTGGAACGGAGAGAGATCTATATTAGGAAATCTCAGCTGTGGTCGATCACTGTCTGACCCAAATGGCACCCTATTCCCTAAATACAGCACTACTTTTGACCAGAAAGTAGTGCACTATATAGAAAATAGGGTGCCATTCGGGATGCACCCAGTATCACAGCCTCAGGCTGCATGTGACTTGTTACGGAGAAGTTGAAACTAGGACGGGTCAGGACCATTAAAGGGTATTCCTACCTCACTTCCTCTTTCCTCTCTAAAGCATTAGGAAGAGACTTGTTTGCTGAGCTAACAGTATTATTTTAGTCTTTTTCCGCGTCTATCGTGCTCTGTGGTCCAAAGTCAAAGAATAAGGAAGCCACATAATGTCGGCTGATTTTTCAATGGATTCGCACGATTGTTGTGGGCAGTAACTGAATATTACCAGCATGCTAGCTGTTCACCCAATATACTGAAGGTGCTCATAGACAGAAGTTATATCATTTTAGTACAGTACAGATCATGTTAGAACACCTACAGCACAGACAGGAAGTAGTCTTACCATCTGTTTAGACATGGGGCACAGCCGGGGTGACTTGGGGGTGGCGTTGTCATCTGGCTGGCTGCCATCCTAGAGAACAGCAAAAACAACAGTCACATTAGGCTTGGTACAAAAGGGGCAGAGCAAATCATTCAATTGCCAGCCATTAGCCAAGAATCAATAAAAGCTTCTAAAAGGTTCTTACATGTGAGACTGCTTTGGAATAGTGCGTATTATTCACAGTCATGCTACCTCATTCTACTTGTTTTGGCTTAAACAAGTACATGGAGTTTGATATGAGATGGGTAGGGCAATCATAGCAAGCCAAATAGCTGTTAAATAATACTTATTGTACAGTGAGTGCAGTACATAGTTTATTAATTAATTAATGAATAACTACTTAGTTCTTGTTATTATTGGGTGTGGTGTCTGATTGGGTGTCCCCCTGTCATGATAAGGCTGAGATTGACCAATGAATCACCTATAAACACAAGCACACACCCTTCTTTAGATTCAGCCAGTGGTGGCACTTTAAACCGGGGAGGACGGGCTCATAGTAATGGCTGAAACTAAATGGAATTGTATCAAACACCTGGTTTTCCCATGTATCCCATTCCATTCACTCCATTCCATCCATTATTATGAGCCATCCTCACCAGCGTCCTCTGCTCAACACACACCAAGTCACCTCCGCCTGGTAATAGATGTTGCTGGTTTTACCCAGAGGTGTGTGTGGGTTCAGTCAAAGCGGTGTGACTCATTATGTGCCCAGCCCGAAACTGGCAGTCATATTGAATCCGCCACCTTTAGATGTGGGCCGTCAACAAAGCCAACAAGTAAAAGTGAAAATAGATAGACAGTGCTATCGGATATGACTGACCCTATTTGATTGTGTGGCCATCTGCTAGCCATATACAGTACAATGGCTCTTTTGTGCTGAAGTGTACACTTCAGATATGATAACAGCCCTATCATTATACTGTATTAACACCCATATCAGTCTTTTAGTTGGCGGCAGGTAGCCTAGTGGTTAAGAGCATTGGGCCAGTAACCGAAAGGTAGCTGGTTCGAATCCCTGAGCTGACTAGGTTAAAAATCTGTCGATGTGCCCTTGAGCAAGGCACTTAACCCTAGTTCCTCTTGTAAGTCGTTCTGGACAGTCTGCTAAATGACTAAAAATTAAATGTAAACAATTAATAACAGCTCACGGAACAAAGATGGAGGTACAGTAAATGTTACTACTCAGGTGGAAAAAGCCTTTTTAAGTGGTAGAATTAGAACTCTATGGTTATTGTTCCGTTCTATGGTTCCATTCTGTGGTTCTATGGTTATATTCTGTGGTTCTTACCTCCACCAGGATCTCTCTGCTGGTCATAACACAGTTCTCATCTGGGAACGTCTCACACAGCTGGTCGAAACAGGCCATACAATCCCTAAAATAAAATAAATTGTCAGTTTTCAAAAATGTGCAGTATGCATCTCAGCCACCATATTCAGGGTTGTTTTCCGCTCAAAGGAGAATATCCGAGTGATTTTCAGTCCAGAAGTAGAGTAAATCTGGGTCTGAGAAACTTACCCTCAGAATCACTGGCTGACAAAGTGTAAACCTGCTGCGCCTCTGCATATCTCACCTGTTGACGGCAGCCCAGGTCTTCTTGAGGCGGTACACAGCGTTGGACTGCAGGGCTGACAGGATGGCTCTCAGAGAGGAGAAGTTCTTCAGCGTTCTGCATTCCTACAGAGGACACGACCAAACACAATGTCACATTTAGCCACTTTTCCTGATTTTCATTGCACAATAACATTGATAAATATATATTTATTTATTTTATAGCTAAACATGTCTCTAAAGATCTCAAATGTAGATTAGTATACATTAATGTATGTTCTATCTGGCTTTGCTGACCTGTGCTATGGCAATCCACCTCTCTATCACCCTGGCCCTGAGGGTGGGGCTGGTGTGGGGGAGGAGAGGGGAGCTAGGGGCCGTGGATAGACTCGGGGTTGAGGAGGAGACCGAGTTCGGAGACGTTGACGAGGGACACAGCAGGGAGGTGATGACCCGGTTGGTGACGGCGTTGAACTGGGCGATGGTGGCGCGGACAGTGGGCGCCACGTTGCGGCTCTCCTTCTTGTCCCGCTGAGACCAGACACAGCCCAGGCACTGGAACGGGACCACCTTGATGAAGAGCTCCTATAGGAAGAAGGGCGGGAGGGAAATAAACTTTGTAAGCTTTGTCATTCATGCAGAGTGATTGAACAGAAAGGGTCGAGTTATAAAGATGATTGACACTTACAGCGTCCAATCGTGTCAGCTGCTCTGCCACTTCTATGACAGGGAAGTCCATAAAGTCTCCAGTCTCCTCCTCCTTCGGTACTTCCTCTCCTGACCCCTCCTCTTTCTGCTGACAATCACTATTATCTATTGGTGCAGACTGATCCAGACTAGTGCGATCTAGGAAGAAAATAAAATAGTTACTAACTACCGTACCACCATCCTAGCAAAATCACAACTTGTAAGACTTCTACTGGTGAGATAGGATGCCGTTTTTTGCTTGTGAGAAAAAGGGGCAAGGATAAAATCTTGAAACAGTGATGTACTACCTACATTCGTCCAATAAAAACCCAGTTTGTTTTCTGTTGAAAAAAATTTCTCTACGGTGTGTCTTACTGAACGCTACCAACCTTCTTCCTGGAGCTTCTTGAGCAGCGTCTCAGCTGTGTGTGCGAGGCGACGGAAGGCGAGGCGGTGGCGCAGGTGTAAACAGAGCAGCCTCAGGGAGGGGTGCCGAGGGGGTTCCCTGAAGTCCTCCCTGTGTTCCTCTAGCCAGGTTCTGATCAGGGGCACAAGGGTGCTGGGGGGGGTGATGATTCATATCAAGGGTGTTTTTTTTATGAATTAAAAGTACACTTGTATTTTATGGTGAGAAGACATTGTAGAAGGAGTAGAGAGAGTGAAGTTACTCATACCTCCTTGGGCAGACAGTGTTGTCCAGGTTGGCAATCATATCATCCCTATGGAAATAGAGATATGCAGTAGTTAGAAAATAAACTAATGTTTGCTCACTGGTTACTGCTCCTACAAGGGATTTAGTGGTACAATGCAATGTTTTGACCAACATTGTCGATGTCACAGAAATAGTTAGCCCTCTGCTACTCTCCTCCCACACCATGAGTCTGACAAGCAAGAGTAGCCCTTTACTGACATATAAACTACAGAGATCTGACCGTCGGTGGAAAGCCCATTGCTGTCGATTACAATCTATGTGCCCTGGAGCTAGCTCATGGTGACGTCAGTTTCAGCCTAAAGGAAGACTATTGCTACCAGCGCTGCAGAAATGAGGGTGACTGTTTAACAACCAATAAATCCTTATCTCTAGGGTTCTAAATGTCATGGATCAGAGCAGATTGCATTAAACTCCAGTAAAAAGCTAACTACTGAACTGGTAAAGGGTCTTACTAGTCGATAGCACAGAAAAGTTAAATACAATGTTATTGCAGAATAAGGTTTCCAGGTTTTCCAAAAATCCCGGTTGGAGAATTCCTGGATTTCCTGAGGGAATAAGCAGAAGATCCAGGAATCCTCCAACTATGATATCTGGAAAACCTCAGAATTTTTGGAAAGTTAACATAATTTAGCAACTTTATTGCAGAAAATAATATACTTAATAACCTATGAGGCAGCTTTTTTAAAAAGGAGTCTGTAGACATTGTTGTTGGATCCGTCATGTGGTAGGTAATTAGGAACCGGTTAGGCAAACACATAACTGAGGGATTGTCGCCTCCCACGACGTCACACAAATATGTATGGGGTGACACTGAATTATTCAAACTAGGACAGACTTAGAACATTAGAATTCCTGCATCACGCCAAATGCCTTCCAAATATTGTTGAAAGAGGTGTAACCAAAGGGCAGCCTCAGAGGTTAGTCAGGGGTTATTAGTCTGATAAGATTTCAGGTCATGTTGTATGGTTCCCATCTAGTCCAAGGACTCCAGGCAAGACTCAAGGGTTTACTTTACAAGATGTCTTCAGTCACAACTGTTTTCAATGACTTTTCCCATTTACAAAAACACATAGATTTAAAGTTTTCTACTTAACACTTAATCCGTCTAGCCAACCTATCTTGACAGTAAGTGTCTGCTAAATTACCATTTCACAAAACATTCAGAAGTAACATAGTCTCTGTAACCATCTCACCTCTGGAAGACCAACAGCACTGTGCCACATAATTAATTACATTTCTGTTAAATGTATGTTTCTCTGAATAACAAAACACAGCAACCACCATATAATAATATTCTGTGTCTCACCTCTGGAAGAGCAGTTCTATGAGTGTGTTGGTGGTGGTGAAGGCTCTGTAGGTGGACAGAAACACTCTGACGTAGTCAGCTTCCTGGTGTTTTGAGTCCAGCAGGTGGGTTACCAGGCGCTCCAGGGTCCCCGCCTTCAACCGACGCACCTTCAATCAAATGCAATCAACTTTGTTCATAATGAACTTTTTACATTAGCAGTTGTCGCAAAGTGCTTGTCTCCCTCTATCTTCCCTTTCTCCACCTCTCTCTGTCTCGTCCTTTATCTATCCCCAGTCTCTCCCTCTCCATCTCTCTCTCTGATCACGCTTTCTCTCAAAGTGCTTTTACCTTCACTGTGTGGTACTGGATGAAGTTGAAGGCCGATGGAGTGGACGGGGACTCTGCGAGAGGGTCTGAGGGGTCCTGGGTGGAGGGGCTGGGGAGCACAGGCTCCCTACACAGGGTTATGCCGAACACGGCCCCCTCTTCCACCTCCTCCCCCCACTCCTGCACTGGGTCCTGGTGAGAGACAAAGAGAGTGGAGGTGAGGCTTCAATAGAATAGACAAGTGATTGCACATCAAGGGTTTTGTTGACATTAGCCAAAAGTGCCATCACACACACAATTAATCAAAATGGGTTTGCCCGTCCTACTAAATTCACATCGACATTTAACTTTAACTGCAGTGAAGTGGCCTACATTTTCCTCATGCTTTGTGACAAACACCACAAGCCAAATGTAGAGATCATCACATTCAAAGCATTCAAGCAATGAGCAGTTTAAGCACAGCTACGTCAATAGCATCATTCCACAGATGCTGCTTTCAAACAACCTTGAACTGAGAATTATATCTATGCTGGCACTGCAGAGGCATCTATTAGTCTGTCTAGCTGGTATGAGAGCTTTTTAAACATTAATTGCACATCTCACAATGTTAAGGGACCGAAATGTCAAACGTATGGCACATCCTTAGCTAGACATCGATCTATGCAAATGTAAATGCTGCAGAGGCACCTGCTATTAGACTGCATGCCTGTACAGCAACAGGTATGTGATGTCATTAAATAGATAATACACATTTCACAACGTATGGGGACCTAAATGTCAACGTGTGGCATGTTTTCAGCTAGACATGTTTTTGGTAACAGTGGAATTTCCTATATGATTATATCCCATCTGACCGGTATACGAGCACATTAATTAGCAATTATAGATTTAAAAATGGATAAGGATCTATGTCAAAAATGTGACAAGTTTTTAGCAAGACATGTGCAACATCGATGCTCCCTCCACTCAAGCTATACTGCCTTTCCAGCCCAAACTGCATCAACTCCCTTTCCATCATCCGGAGCCGAGTAGAGATAATATTCAATCTCCATCAAAGAGGACCACAATGGGAATACGTTTAAGTTATCCTCAACGTTTTTAAATGCATTGCATCCATGTGTTGCTGAATTGTGTTATTAAATGGTCAAATAAATACAATTAAATAAAAACACTATGGCATTTCCTTTTTTTTCTCTCAGAGTAGAGGCCATTGTATGGGGTGAAACCCAACCAAACACCATTTCTTACAGAGGGTACGTCCCAAATGGCAGCCTATTCCCTATGGGCTCTGGTCAAAAGTAGTGCACTATATAGTGAATAGGGTGCCATTTGAGACAATCAGACACTTCCTGACATACAGAAGGCGCCCAAATAGCCCATATTTGCCCATAATCCCATAGACTAGACAGAGGTGATACCCTGACCATGTAACCAGAGAATCCAGTTTCAGTTTCACTGAGAGGGCAGAGAGTGGCGCTACCAGCTCTGTAGCCCCTAGACTTTGACCCGACTGGGTGGGTAGCCAGAAGACCCTACCAAGACCTGTAACTTTTAGGCAAAGCAGAACTCACTGTATCCATGCGGCCTACCTACCCATGCATTAGAGAGTGCTACAGAACCTCTAAGTATGTCTGTGTTCTGTTCACGTCGCTAACGGAATTGGAGTAACACTTTTCAGTAACATCTAGCAGTTCTCAGTCCCTAGAGAGAGCCCATGAATGCTAAAATAATAACTTCTAGGGTGAAAATTCTAGCTAGTATCCCACTAACACACAATGGAGAACTAAGCCATATACAGAGAATGAGGAAACAAGGAAGTTTCCACACTATCAGACATATTGGATCTGAGAGTCATATAGACGGCAATGTCCAAACTCTCTCTCCGTCTATCTATCTATATGGCTCTAGTTGATGCTATTCACAGCCACTAAAAGCCTGTCGATATCCATAGCCTGTCGTAAAGAACATCGATAGGCTCTAAATGAGTGTTTTGTTGTCATTATACAACACCTAATGGAGACAGGCTGGCTGCTGAGGGAACGGGAACAGGAGCCACTATTTACTGCCCCCTCCATGTCTTTGTCGGTCTCCTCCATATGCCAGACATGCAAGTTTTGTTGATAATTCTCCATGGTACACTGGTCTGGACTGGACCATTAGGCTAGCTCAATGTTCTGTCCCTGTCTGGTGTGTGTACATATACACATAAACAAATACACATGCATGCATATGGACCTTCAAAAGAATCAAAAGGACATAAAAATCGAAATATTACATCTTGAAGACAATATTGAGTTAAAGCTGTTGTGATATCACAATATGGTCCTATAATAATACTTTTGATTATTTGCTTTGTTATTAAATTAATTATTTATTTGATAAGTCAAGTTATGAAGGTTTTAAATTATTGTAGGCTATTGTTTTTTTTAAATAGTAAAATCTCACAGGATAAAAAAGGCTGTGTAATTGATAGACAGACATTTCAAAAGAAGTACAGTAAGCAATGAATAAAGGTAAGACTAATACCATTGACAAACGCCATTTCCCCATATTTCCCAGTCGTTTTAGTTGATGAAAGAAGGTAAAGTTTCTAGTAGTTTAGGGAGCCATTTCTTCTGTTTTGCTGCTGGTAGATACTGATATTCCAATGAAGTAATCCGTGAGTGACCGAAATAAGTAATGGATGACACAGCCAGTAGCCTAGTTCCGCAAATTACCTGGGATGTCGCTGATCCGACCAAACGAACAATTCTTGATGAATTGCGTATAATGTCGAGTTCATTTTATATACTTTATCAACTCAAACGACATTAAAAAAAATTGATTCATATACTTCTTAGCAGGCTTCAAAACTCGATAGCCTAGCCACGACACAGCTTGTCTGTGCGAGTTTCGATGTGCGACAGCTGGATTCTGTGCGAGTCGCAGTGACAGCACCTGAGCGCGAGAGCAGACGCTGTACTAGCAGGTGAGGGTGGGGCGGTAGTCTCGATACCACGCGCTTTTACGTCAACACAGATTTGGTGACAGCAGTGTCACAAACTGACAGTGACAGCCATGTCATTCACAACTTTCACACTTGTAATGTTTTTTTCTGACTATTTAGGCAAATGACAATAATTTAAAAAATAAAATAAAAAAAATGTGCACCATCTTAGTAGGTATATATGCTGTCTGATTACGGTAGGCATACTATAGCCTATAGCCATAACAGGAACATTGGAAATATTTTCTTAAATGCATTAATTCACTTTCTACTCTCAAACACTGGAGGCACTATGATCTTTTTGCCATCAGTGTTTTGGGAATATTCAACAGTCTTACACTATCACAAGTCTGAGAAAATGCTTCAGGCAAGAACAATAGGCCTGTAATGTGCTTCTCAGGTGACTGCAGCTGGCATCTCCGTCATACCTTCTTACTGCCACTAATCTGAAATCCAGTCGGGACAGTTCTCAGGACTCCTCTCAACCCATGGTGTCTGTAAGGGGTATGGCGTGGTTGGAAATGCCACAGAAAAACAAGTCTGCTCTGTTCCTATTGAGTGTTCCAAGCCAGTGTCACCTGTTGCTGTCCTTTCCTACTGACTGACAGTTCCAAAATGACGTAGAAGCAGACCATATTTATCATTTGGTGAAGAGAAACATGTAGGGTTTTTGTTGAGCTGAACATTAGCTCTTTAGTCCCAATGTTCTCATAGCCTTGCATGAGCCTTGGCTTGTGCGAGCCAGAACGGCTCATATAGCAGGATCCTATCTCCTGTTTCTGTAGCGTGAGGCAGCTTAACATACAAGTACACCCCCTGGACAGGACACTAGTCTATCGCAGGACCTTACCTCCAACATATCTCCTTAATTCTGAGTGCCAAGCGAGATGCATCGGGTCCCATTTTTACAGTCTTTGGTATGACTCGGCCAGGGATCGAACTCCCAACCTTTCAGTCTCAGGGCGGACAAGTGCACTAAAATCTGTTGAAAAAGTTGTCACTGTAGTCTAATCTACTTTTATCCCTAAATTGGCCCAATGATAAAGCGCCGCGACCGCCCAATGATAAAGTGTCAACCACCACTAGCTCAGCAGATGGCTTTTGATCAATGGCGGTTTCCATTCTAAACTCCCCTCATCAGCAAACAGTGGGTTTCAAAAGGGGAGAATGGGTAACTGTTGCTTAATGAGTTTATTTTCCCTCTCTCTCTCTCATCTGAATATCTGAACCATGACCATCCAATGCCACACTGTCAGTCCAGAGAGGCACGACAAAGAGAATGAGAGAGGGTAGCCGAGGGGGCAGGGTGAATAATTAACGTTAATGAGACACACACACACTGAATTCACAACAACTGTCCGATTTGATAACATCAAACCAAATTCATCTCGATTTTGTATTCTCTTTAACATGAGTAAACTGTCTTTTTGGAACAATATTTATGTTCTCATGAAAACTGTGGGACATGTCCAAATGATAGCGCTTATCAGAAGAGACACGTTAAAACAAGCACGCTTCAGAAATGACAGATAGACACACTTCCTGGTGGACTTCCTTCCTCCTCAGTGTCAAAAATAGCTACTGTGTTGCTGAAAACAAAGGAAACAAAAGCAGCAGCCTACATGAGAACAACCACTGCTCTGACATAAAACCACCTCACACTGAGGTACATGACAGCTGTTATACAGCACACTGATGACCCCTCCCTCTTACCATTTACGCAGTAACCTAACCTAGACAGTAAAGTTGGCCCCTATAAATCTCAACCCTAGCTCTGCAACTGACGTCACTGGAGACGTCAGGCTCTTGTAAATCAATCCTGGTAAGAGGAAGATCCAAAAGTAAGGCAAAAAATATATATATCCCACACCAGTTTGAGTTCAACTGGATATTCTGACTCAAGAAAAGTGTTTTCATGTCATATTCAGGAAGCTCCCACTCACTGGTTTCACTTGCCAAGTCCCTGTAGGTCCAATACCTCACATGTATGTGGTTGCAATGGAGCTACCAAGCTAAATGACTGCTCAAATGTGTATGCACAATAACTAAATAGGGTGTCAGTCAGTCAAAACCATTCGGCCTCTACACAGAGACTCAAGCAACTCTTTTACCCAACTGGAAGGGGAAACGCCATGCCTCCAAATCTACCCTCCTAAATGATACATTACCATTTGATAGGTACTTTACACAATACTGAGTCAGACAGACCTTTAATCCTCTACGCATTGACACTCAGGCAACCCAGTCACCCACTTGAAAGGGGAAACACCATGCCACCACCAACTCTACTCTCTTTGGCCCTTAGCTATAACGAAAGGGCAAACATCACCTTTCCACCAACTCACCTCAGTGACCTCCGTGTCCAGCAGCTGGAAGTGCCTCAGCCAAACCCCCGGCTCCATGTCTGTCAGGACGTCCACACGGTGGGTATGTCGAAGGCACAGCAGTCTCTTCATCCTGCCTACCCGGGCCCTCAGGCCCCTGCCGTCCCCTTCTCCTCCACAGAGAGATAGTGTAGACCGCATCCTCATCCACAGGTAGTAGAGTCCTCAAGGTTCTCACCTGACAAGGGGAGAGTAGAGAGAGCCCTTACAACCACACTAGAGTACAACCATGTATGAGAAGTGACAATGATTGAATGATAGGTCTACAGAACAGAATGAAAGTCATCCTTTTTTATGTTACTTTATTGCCAATTTTCTAGGAAATTCAGTAATCTTATATTGCAAGGAAGAGGTTAAATAAAAAAGACAAAAGAGTAATTCAACAGTACAGTACTTTATGGGAATTTCTTAATGACATTTAGAGGGCTAGATAGCAAATATTTTGGAACATTGAATTCCTGTACATTACCCTAACATATTAATTGGTTCATAGAAGCACAATGACATCCATTTTCTGAACCAATTCCATGAAAAGGGAATGTTGTCTACTTTTAAGAACAGGAAAAATACCTAAAATAATTTTCAACAATTCCTCCAGTCAATCTATGAAATCATGACCAAGTCAATCATGAAGCCACCGTCTGTCTACGTAATCACTGCTCTTTCCAGGACCGACAGGCTTTGTTCGCTCTTAACCCATATAATCCTTTGTTGACTCCACACCTCTACATCTTTGAGGCATTAACATAAGTGACAAAATATTATGGTTACAGTTTCGTTGTCACTTAAGTTGATCTAAATAATGGTCCACAATAGTGTACTGTATGAACATACCAATCTGATTCTCTATAGTCTTTTACATGCATCTCAACCCGTCCCTTCACCCAAAAGGTGTAGACAACACATACAGTGGGGGAAAAAAGTATTTAGTCAGCCACCAATTGTGCAAGTTCTCCCACTTAAAAAGATGAGAGAGGCCTGTAATTTTCATCATAGGTACACGTCAACTATGACAGACAAAATGAGAAAAAATTTTTTTCCAGAAAATCACATTGTAGGATTTTTAATGAATTTATTTGCAAATTATGGTGGAAAATAAGTATTTGGTCAATAACAAAAGTTTCTCAATACTTTGTTATATACCCTTTGTTGGCAATGACACAGGTCAAATGTTTTCTGTAAGTCTTCACAAGGTTTTCACACACTGTTGCTGGTATTTTGGCCCATTCCTCCATGCAGATCTCCTCTAGAGCAGTGATGTTTTGGGGCTGTCGCTGGGCAACACGGACTTTCAACTCCCTCCAAAGATTTTCTATGGGGTTGAGATCTGGAGACTGGCTAGGCCACTCCAGGACCTTGAAATGCTTCTTACGAAGCCACTCCTTCGTTGCCCGGGCGGTGTGTTTGGGATCATTGTCATGCTGAAAGACCCAGCCACGTTTCATCTTCAATGCCCTTGCTGATGGAAGGAGGTTTTCACTCAAAATCTCACGATACATGGCCCCATTCATTCTTTCCTTTACACGGATCAGTCGTCCTGGTCCCTTTGCAGAAAAACAGCCCCAAAGCATGATGTTTCCACCCCCATGCTCCACAGTAGGTATGGTGTTCTTTGGATGCAACTCAGCATTCTTTGTCCTCAAAACACGACGAGTTGAGTTTTTACCAAAAAGTTATATTTTGGTTTCATCTGACCATATGACATTCTCCCAATCCTCTTCTGGATCATCCAAATGCACTCTAGCAAACTTCAGACGGGCCTGGACATGTACTGGCTTAAGCAGGGGCACACGTCTTGCACTGCAGGATTTGAGTCCCTGGCGGCGTAGTGTGTTACTGATGGTAGGCTTTGTTACTTTGGTCCCAGCTCTCTGCAGGTCATTCACTAGGTCCCCCGTGTGGTTCTGGGATGACGTTTGTGATAATTTTGACCCCACGGGGTGAGATCTTGCGTGGAGCCCCAGATCGAGGGAGATTATCAGTGGTCTTGTATGTCTTCCATTTCCTAATAATTGCTCCCACAGTTGATTTCTTCAAACCAAGCTGCTTACCTATTGCAGGTTCAGTCTTCCCAGCCTGGTGCAGGTCTACAATTTTGTTTCTGGTGTCCTTTCACAGCTCTTTGGTCTTGGCCATAGTGGAGTTTGGAGTGTGACTGTTTGAGGTTGTGGACAGGTGTCTTTTATACTGATAACAAGTTCAAACAGGTGCCATTAATACAGGTAACAAGTGGAGGACAGAGGAGCCTCTTAAAGAAGAAGTTACAGGTCTGTGAGAGCCAGAAATCTTGCTTGTTTGTAGGTGACCAAATACTTATTTTCCACCATAATTTGCAAATAAATTCATAAAAAATCCTACAATGTGATTTTCTGGATTTTTTTTCTCAATTTGTCTGTCATAGTTGACGTGTACCTATGATGAAAATTACAGGCCTCTCTCATCTTTTTAAGTGGGAGAACTTGCACAATTGGTGGCTGACTAAATACTTTTTTTCCCCACTGTATCCTGGTCCTAGACTGTATGTTCTGTAGCCAACTCTTCATGGCAATGAACACACAGAGGAGTTGACTGAAGAACAAACAGACTATATTACCAGGCTAGGAAACAAATATAAAGTACAGTAATTTACTGCATTTGATTGGTGAGCTTCTCTTTAACCGCAGTTTGACAGATCAGCCCAGATTCATCTTTGGAGCCATGGTGGTTGTACAGTTTCTCTCAGTGATGAAAATAACATTCCATACAGGGAAACTGTGTTGAGATGCCATATGATTTGGCAAGACAGTACAAACAGATCTGAGAACAGCCCAGCCTTTTCTCGCTAAGACAGAGGAAGTAAATACAAAAAGTACAAAAGAAAGAAAATATCTGTTGTGCCAACAAGAAGATGCCAGACAACATTTGTGTTGGCACAACATGCCCTGTTATAAATGGAGTTTCTTTTACCAGCTTTACAGAGAAATAGGGAAAGGAGGCATAGCATGACTTGGCCTACCTATAATAATAGCCATTTTTACCCATATAATCATTTGACCACGCCTCCATCTTTGAGTCATTAACATAAGTGGTGCCAAAAATAAACACAATCAAATATTTAGAAGACAAAATCTCAGTGATGATTGATTGTACTGGTTGGTGCTTTAACAACTTATGGTTACATTTTGGTTGTCACTTATGTTGACGTAAATAATGCTCCACAATAATGCATGAACATGAATGACACTATTGGTCATACCAATCTGATTCACTTTAGTATTTCACATGCATCTCAACCTGTCCCTTCCTCAAAAAGGTGTAGACAACACATAGGCTGGACCTAGACTTTCAGGGTTCTGTAGCCAACTCTTCATGGCAATGAATGAACACAGAAAGGAGTTGGCTAAAGCAAAAACAGACTATATTACCAGGCTAGGAAACACAAATATAAAGTACAGTAACTTACTGCGTTCGATTGGTGAGCTTCTCCTAAACTGCAGTTTGACAGATCAGCCCAGATTCATCTTTGGAGCCATGATGGTTGTACAGTTTCTCTCTGAGTGATGACAAGAGCATTCCATACAGGGAAACTGTGTTGATGGGGAGCTTGGAGCTGAAGAGACTGGCACTGAACAGTCACTCAGTGATTGTTGATTGTACTGGTTGGTGCTTTAACAGCTGAACTATGGAGAGCAAAGGAAAGAGAGAAAGAAGGGCGGCTGGTTCCCTTTCTTCTCTTTCCCTGCTCTCCTCTTCTCCATTGTGTAATGTTCTAATACGGTACTGTATAAGTAGTCTGTTGATTACAGATCTGTCAGGTCCAATATCTTTCCGCTTAACTTATCTCTTCATTAAAAGTGACCGAGCCCCCAACTCTGCCGCCTCTCTTTTGTTTTCTTGTTGGCAAATCATCAACACTGGAGAGATGAGCCATGCTTCTGGCTTTCTGTGTCCATCGTACCTGTATTTCTGGCAATTAATATATAAGGAAATAATAGGCCTACAGCTATTAAGATAAAAACGTTTTTGACCATCAACTATATAGAGACAATAGTTTGTTTCTTACCTGCGAATATCCCCACATTTCATGTTTGCATTGATTTTTAACCAGGGCTGATAGCATGTTTCATTATCATTTCACATGATGGTCATTTCATAAACGTTGTTTTGATTAGAAGTCCATGGCAACTGGCCTCATTGACAGAGTGTGTGGAGTGGAAGGGTAGTTCAATTTAGGAAAACACTGTTGTACAATGACTAATTGATTGCCTAGCTAATTATCTTAAAGAGGCAGGGTACCTGTTAGTCTCCCTCTCGCTCTCTCCCAAGTCATCAGGTTGGATAAGGGCATGAGGTACCTTGCCTTGAATGATGTTCAGACAGGTTGTTAGAACATTCTCTTCAAGAGAACGAAAAATGTAATTGGGGTTGCTATGTGGACAGGTACAGAGTGAAGAGAACAAACAATGTGGATTTTGAAACCTGAAACATGTGTTCTGGAATGTCTGCTGTGTAAAATAGTTTGGGAGGTATGTCTCGTTGGCTACTTTCACACAGGCAGCCTAATTCACATAATTGGGCTGCCTGTGTATATGCAGCCATTTAACCTCAGGCAGACAAGTGTGCATTTACACAGGGAGCCTAACTCTGACCTTTTTCCACTAACTGGTCTTTTGACCAATCAGATCAGCTCTTTTACCACTAATTGGGCAAAATATCCGAATTGGGCTGCCTGTGTAAACCAATGTAAGCCTATGAGTTCTGCCACTCCCTCGGACCAGTCGGCCACCTCGGGCTGGGCGAAGTCGGCCGTGGGGGCGGTCCACTATATCAATATCTTATCAAATATATATTTTTATATACTTACACTTTTAAGAATTAAAAGCCTGTTATATTAATGAAGTGCCCTTTAACACAGACCACATGGAGAATTCAATAAAACTGCAAAGTTGTATGTCACATTCGATCTATACATTTAATATGTAGGCTAATGGGTGTGGATTGTGTGAGAGCAACCAATTGAAATCTAGCCCTAGGTCTGTATTAGGCCCTTTGAAATGAGGTCAACATTGTTCCCTGTTAGGAGAACAAAAGTAAATGGTGTATATGTGTTCACCTGACCCCCACCATTAAATACACACCCATTATGCCCTGCCCTTTGTTCTGTCTCTCTGCTTGGCATTCACCTCTTACTTTCTGTAGCTGCATTTAGTGATACTGCGTCATAACTTCAGCAACTTCAAACGCCCAATCTAAAGCAAACACATCCTTTTCTTTCTTGTTGCGTCTGTGGAAAATTGTTTATTGCTTAAACATTGGTCGCTAAGGCTTGTTACAGGCCTTTGAGTGTCAGTAGTGAAATATCTGATATATTTGCAGGGGCTGCAAAACTACAAAAACGACTAATTCTCATTAACCAAGCAGGCTAAAGCGATTTCCAAGTATGTTCCTTCTCAGTACTATTACAGTACACTGTCTGAAACATTATGTTGTACACCATGCATGCCAGGCATTCATACTGTCAAACTCACACAACAAAGAACGCTTAATCCCAATGACTCATTCCGCTGGTTTGTAAAAGCTTTTGTCCCCCTGCCTGTCCCTCACCCCCAGCTGTCACTGTCTCGTTACATAAGTCACAAAGCCAGCATCATGTGAGCGAGCATGGAGAGAAGAAGGGAGAGAGAGAGGGAAGGAGGGGAAGAGAGAGAAGGGGGGGGAGAGAGAAGGGGAGAGAGGAGGGGAAGAAAGAGAGAGAGACGGAGAGAGAGGGAGGTGGCAAGAGAGGGAGGGGAGAGAGAGAGAGAGTTCTTGGTTCATATCTCAGATTCTACAATATGAGGAAAGATTGTCCCATCAACAAGGTGTTGGAAGTAGAGGACAGTATCATTAGTCATAGTTCAACTGAAGCACTAACTGGGTCGTTACACCAAATGAGTGCCTTTTGCATCCCTTTGATATTTTAAGTAGAAATTGTGCGTCAATATTGAATTTTAAAATCCTGTTAAATTAAATGAAATGCCCTTTAATATAGAATTCAATTAATCTGACTTGCTAGTGGCAAAATTCAGCATTTTGACATGTGCATCCTCTGTGACTTCTAGGAAGATTTTAACTCACTTAACCCCAACATTTCTCCAAGTGTCTCTGGTTTTAATATGGTGAAACTTTCCATTTTTAAATATATATTTTTCTCTCAAAAGAAACATTGAACATCTAATAGTGTGGTCCTCTGTAGCTCAGCTGGTAGAGTATGGCGCTTGTAACGCTAGGGTAGTGGGTTCGATCCCCGGGACCACCCATACACAAAAATGTATGCACGCATGACTGTAAGTCGCTTTGGATAAAAGCGTCTGCTAAATGGCATATTATATAAATAGTCAAATCAGTGTAAAAGTAGATGAGCTTGTTCTACTCTTTTTGGCAAATTTTCAGGTGTTTTGTGGTAGAAAACTGAGCGGGTCAAGCATAACACGTCAACCCTGTTACCCAACTTGCATTCAATTGCACCTCCCTGTTGTTCACAACAAGCTTCCATTCCCACTGTCACAAGGGAATTTATGGCTGATTTAAGATGAAATCGTTAACCCTGTCACGGTCAACTCTGTTACTTTATTTGGCACTTAATAGGCACTTAGTGTATAGTATTTTATTTTATTTAACCTCTTGAGATGGGAAAATGTGTTTTTATGAAGTTGAACATGTGCTCTTTATGACAGAATGTAAAAATTAGGTGACCAAGTTACACTTCTGAAAAGGCAATGAATTGGTGGAACGACCCAACTAATTGAATGTCAGGCATAAAGGAGAAATCAAAAAGAGAAAAAACTTTTTCTTAATTAGGTCAATAGAAAGTCTAATCATAGCACAAGGGTGTAGGCTATGGCTCAGACTGACAGAAAGCATGACCTTAGATCAGTAGCGTGAGGTTCCCTGTAGTTCCTCAGATGTGAGGTGTGTCTTTCCTGTAAGCCAACTTATGTTACACATTATCTCATGTCAAAAATGGACAATGGCACTCGTTTGTTAAGTAGTGTAGTGTATTGCATCGTAAGGTGACCCCTTTATTCACAATAGATGGTTTTGGACCATAAAGAGAGAAAAACTAAAGAACAGAGACAGGTGACCTGCTCTTACAAAACCAAGTGATGCTTTCATACTATTCCCAATACCTTAGGTATATAGCGGATGTGTCAATACAATTGGTACCGGTAGTTTCATTGAAATACACTTTATTGTCAGAGGAAAAAGTCTTCTCAGTTTCAGGGTGTGTACAGTACACCAATTAAAGTTGGTGTTTGGTTTCATATTGTAAAGACGTACAGTACAGTATGGCGTGATTGATGTGTAAAGACAGTAGTCATAAATTCTAATGAGACAGAATATTAATGTGAGTAATAGTGAAGGAAATGTTTTGGTGGGTAGGCTACTATGTTTGGCATGACAATGACCATATGATTTGGCAAGACAGTACAAACAGATCTGAGAACAGCCCAGCCTTTTCTTGCTAAGACAGAGGAAGTAAAAAATACAAAATAAGAGAATATCTGTTGTGCCAACAAGAAGATGCCAGACAACATTTGTGTTGTCACAACATGCCCTGTTATAAATTGAGTTTATTTTACCAGCTTTAGGTAGAAATAAAGGAAGCATAGCATTACTTAGTAATTCAGCACTTTGTTCTGTTGTACAGCACCAGTCAAAAGTTTGGACACACCTACTCATTCAAGGGTTTTTCTTTATTTTTACATTGTAGAATAATAGTGAAGACATCAAAACTATGAAATAACACATATGGAATCATGTAGTAACCAAAAAAGTGTTAAACAAATCAAAATATGTGTAATAGTTGAGATTCTTCAAATAGCCACCCTTTGCCCTGATGAAAGCTTTGCACACTCTTGGCATTCTCTCAACCAGCTTCACCTGGACTGCTTTTCCAATAGTCTTGAAGGAGTTCCCACATATGCTGAGCACTTGTTGGCTGCTTCTCCTTCACTCTGCCGTCCGACTCTTCCCAAACCATCTCAATTGGGTTGAGGTCGGGTGATTGTGGAGGCCAGGTCATCTGATGCAGCACTTCATCACTCTCCTTCTTGGTAAAATAGCCCTTACACAGCCTGGAGGTATGTTGGGTCATTGTCCTGTTGAAAAACAAATGATAGTCCCACTAAGCCCAAACCAGATGGGATGGTGTATCGCTACAGAATTCTGTGGTAGCCATGTTGGTTAAGTGTGCCTTGAATTCTAAATAAATCACTGACAGTGTCACCAGCAAAGCACCCCCACACCATAACACCTCCTCCTCCATGCTTTACGGTGGGAACTACACATGCGGAGATCATCCGTTCACCCACACTGCGTCTCACAAAGACACAACGGTTTGAACCAAAAATCTCAAATTTGGACTCCAGACCAAAGGACAAATTTCCACCGGTCTAATGTCCATTGCTCGTGTTTCTTGGCCCAAGCAGGTCTCATCTTCTTATTGGTGTCCTTTAGTAGTGGTTTCCTTGCAGCAATTCGACCATGAAGGTCTGATTCACACAGTCCCCTCTGAACAGTTGATGTTGAGATGTGTCTGTTACTTGAACTCTGTGAAGCATTTATTTGGGCTGCAATTTCTGAGGCTGGTAACTCTAATGAACTTATCCTCTGCAGCAGAGGTAACTCTGGGTCTTCCTTTCCTGTGGCGGTCCTCATGAGAGCCATTTTCATCATAGCGCTTGATGGTTTTTGCGACTGCACTTGAAGAAACTTTCACGTTCTTGAAATTTCCGTATTGACTGTCTTAAAGTAATGATGGACTGTCATTTCTCTTTGCTTATTTGAGCTGTTCTTGCCATAATATGGACATGGTCTTTTACCAAATAGGGCTATCTTCTGTACACCCCCCCTACCTTGCCATAACTCAACTGATTGGCTCAAACACATTAAGAAGGAAATACATTCCTCAAATTAACTTTTAACAAGGCAAACCTGTTAATTGAAATGCATTCCAGGTGACTACCTCATGAAGTTGGTTGAGAGAATGCCAAGAGTGTGCAAACCTATCATCAAGGCAAAGGGTGGCTATTTGAAGAATCTCAAATATAAAATCTATTTTGATTTGTTTAACACCTTTTTGGTTACTACATGATTCCATATGTGTTATTAGATTCAGTCGCAGGCTGATTTTTTATTTAACAGATGGCCAGGGGACCGGAACATAATTACAAATAATTTGTAGAGCCGCCAGTTGGGGAACCATGTACTAAATCATTAGAGCAGGAGTGCCGCATTCGGTCTTCCACGAGGTCCGGAAGGCCTCACTTTAAATTGATTATATTTCCTCGCCGTCAAAATGAGCAACAAATGGTCCTCTATCCATTGCTTTTGGAATTTCCCCATGCTCCCTGACTGTCTAGCTTTCGTTCCAATGACGGTTAGGAAGCTGGACAGAGTGAAGAGACTGTAAATGTAGGTCCATTATAATTTCCAAGGCTCGACATTAAGGGTTTTCCGCTTGTCTGGGGCAAGTAAAAAAAAATAATTGGACAACCAGAATATATAGATTTCAGCAACAAAAATCACAATATCAAACAATTACTCCGATCAGAATTGGATCAGGCAGCGCACAGCAGGGCAGTGCATGGTTGACATTGAGTAAATTGCCTATATTCCTATTTGCTATTGCCTATTTCAATAAATATGTTATATTTACACAAAGCAAGTTGCTCTGCTGCCCATGATGATTTACAACCCATCACAAGACACACAGCCAGCGAAGCTCGTTGACTGTGTCACTCGCTCCATTTGCATGCTTCGGCACAAACAGGTTAACATTTTGTTTTTTATTATTATTATTTATTTTTATTGTGATTTATCAGGGAGTGCTGCAGCACCCTCAGCACCCCTAATTCCCGCGGCTATGTGTACTTCACTCATTTTCAGTCTCCCTTTTGGCCTATGGTGTTACAGACCTTTTTTGGGTGGGGACAAGTGACTTCAGCTTTCGGACAAGTAAAAAATCTGTACTACTTGTCCCAAGGACAAGTGGCTAAAAAAGTTAATGTCAAGCCCTGATTTCTACACAGTTTCAATTTGGCTTTAGTCATTTCAATGGCGTAAAAAAATATATACAACAAAAAACACCTGCGGACCGGATTGAATGGGCTCGCGGGCCATAGAGCAATCTTAAATATCCAAAGATTGTGTAATTCTTCAAATCAAGCTTTTTATTGATTTTCATTCCTATTTTGATTACAATTTTAGAATCTACAAATCAGTGGTGTAAGTGGGAAATCAATTATTTTGTGATCAACTGCTTGTGTAAGTCGCTCTGGATAAGAGCGTCTGCTAAATGACTAAAATGTAAATGTAAAATGTTGTGACAAAATCAAGTCTTGCATCCCTAAAGTAGCTAATGTGGTGATTGCATGGTACTATATGATCTGCCACCACAAAAAAAAAACGTTCCCCTAGCTACAGTATCATCCCTAAATATACACTACCGTTCAAAAGTTTGAGGTCACTTAGAAATGTCCTTGTTTTCGAAAGAAAAGCAATTTTTTTGTCCATTAAAATAACATCAAATTGATCAGAAATACAGTGCAGACATTGTTAATGTTGTAAATGGCTATTGTAGCTGGAAACGGCTGATTTTTTATGGAATATCTACATAGGCGTACAGAGGCCCATTATCAGCAACCATCAGTCCTGTGTTCCAATGGCACGTTGTGTTTGCTAATCCAAGTTTATCATTTTAAAAGGCTAATTGATCATTAGAAAACCCTTTTGCAATTATGTTAGCACAGCTGGAAACTGTTGTGATGATTAAAGAAGCAATAAAACTGGCCTTCTTGAGACTAGTTTAGTATCTGGAGCATCAGCAATTGTGGGTTCGATTACAGGCTCAAAATGGCCAGAAACAAATAACTTTCTTCTGACACTCGTCAGTCTATTCTTGTTCTGACAAATTCCATGCGAGAAATTGCCAAGAAACTGAAGATCTCGTACAACGCTGTGTACTACTCCATTCACAGAACAGCGCAAACTGGCTCTAACCAGAATAGAAAGGGAGTGGGAGGCCCCGGTGCACAACTGAGCAAGAGGACAAATACATTAGAGTGTCTAGTTTGAGAAACAGACACCTCACAGGTCCTCAACTGGCAGCTTCATTAAATAGTACCCGCAAAACACCAGTCTCAACGTCAACAGTGAAGAGGCGACTCCAGGATGCTGACCTTCTAGGCAGAGTTGCAAAGAAAAAGCCATATCTCAGACTGGCCAATAAAAAGAAAATATTAAGATGGGCAACAGAACACAGACACTGGACAGAGGAAGATTGGAAAAAAGTGTTATGGACAGACTAATCAAAGTTCAAGGTGTTCGGATCACAAAGAAGAACATTTGTGAGACGCAGACCAAATGAAAAGATGCTAGAGGAGTGCTTGATGCCATCTGTCAAGCATGGTGGAGGCAATGTGATGGTCTGGGGGTGCTTTGGTGGTGGTAAAGTGGGAGATTTGTACAGGGTAAAAGGGATCTTGAAGAAGGAAGGCTATCACTCCATTTTGCAACGCCATGCCATACCCTGTGGACGGCACTTGATTGGAGCCAATTTCCTCCTACAACAGGACAATGACCCAAAGCACAGCTCCAAACTGTGCAATAACTATTTAGGGAAGAAGCAGTCAGCTGGTATTCTGTCTATAATGGAGTAGCCAGCACAGTCACCGGATCTCAACCCTATTGAGCTGTTGTGGGAGCAGCTTGACCGTTTGGTACGTAAGAAGTGCCCATCAAGCCAATCCAACTTGTGGGAGGTGCTTCAGGAAGCATGGGGTGAAATCTCTTCAGATTACCTCAACAAATTGACAACTAGAATGCCAAAGGTCTGCAAGGCTGTAATTGCTGCAAATGGAGGATTCTTTGACGAAAGCAAAGTTTGAAGGACACAATTATTATTACAATTAGAAATCATTATTTCTAACCTTGTCAATGACTACATTTCCTATTCATTTTGCTATATTTCCTATTCAAACTCATTTCATGTATGTTTTCATGGAAAACAAGGACATTTCTAAGTGACCCCCAACTTTTGAACGGTAGTGTACATTTACTGTGCATTCCATTAGTTAATAAGGAATATAATTATTTAGCTAACTGAATAATTATGAGAGGATTAACATTTCACTCAAGTCCCCTATGCCATCTCAAGCAAAGGCATTTTCACTCAATCCAGGGCACAAATAAGACCTATGACCTCACACTAAACACAAACTCAAGGCCGCTCTCGTCATAGAAATATAATTACTAGAGCTGACATCCCCATTCTAGTAATTGTATTTCTTGAGACCTCTAGCCAGCCTAACTGATCTAGGATCAGAGCTTGCCCTTTTTCTTCTTGGTCCTGGTCTTCCTTTTAGTCTTGGAGTCGATGATGAGCTGAGACTGGTGCTTCAGTATCGCCCTGGTGATAATGTCACCCTCGTCGTCCCCGCTCTCCTCCTCTTCTGAAAGAGAGGGAAAAGAGAAAGAGGGATTGAGAGAGCGAGCGAGAGAGAAAGTCTCATAGTCATTGTTTTTTAAAATGTTACTGTGTTTGGGTGTGTGCGTGTGTACATGTGTCTGATCCTATCTCACCATCATATGGGTCCTGTCTCTGAGCCTCAGGCAGCTTGATGCGGGTGTTGTAATGGGGCAGCTTCCCCTCGATGCTGGCATGGAACTGACACAGCACCACAGACACAGAGACACACAGAGACAAATCAGACAGTTGTTCTCAGTCTGACCTCATAATAAGATGTGAAAGGGAACATTTTAGTCAAGCAGGTCTGTTTATTCGACCATAGGAGTTGGCTATAAAGCACCAAGATCTGGGACCAGGGCTTATGCCTTCAAAATGCAAAGGCATACAACTTGAGACCAGTCAAAGTCAATGCCATTAGAGAATCCCAGACAGACATTGTTATATCACAAGCGCTAACGGTGTACCACCACCCGTACCCTCTGACTCTTGGACACAGTGTTCTCAAACACTCACCAGGGGGTGACTTCAAGGTGGCCGGCTGGCTGTGGCTCGTTAACAATCAAGATCAAACACCTAATGGCTGTATTTCCATCCAGGTACAGATAAGCTATTCAAGCACCAGTGCACAGATTAAAATAACATGGGCTGTATGTAGCATCTAGTCTGGCAGGTGTGGCTGGCAACCTTGGAGTAGAGTAGTGAATGGATGGAAAATAACCTGATGGTATTCAGGTCATAAAGCTTTACCCTGGCAGGACCTATTGGAGTAGGTGCTCCATATACTGTCTAAAACACCTGTCTGTCTCTACAATACCCAATTCACTGATGGGAGCAGCAATCACTGAAAAATAATGAGTGTACACATGAGTGTACTGTCAAACTGCCGTGGTCTAAGGGGCTTATTCCCATTCATTCAATTTCTATGGCAGCAACAATCAATGTTTAACGAATAAGGAAGAGTCCTATCCCTGATCCTCTCCTCCTCCTCCATCTCCTTCATGATGGCGGCCAGGTCCTTTCCCTGCCCCTCTCCCTCTCCCTCCTCCTCCTCCCCTTACCCCCCATCTCTCCTCCCCCTCCTCCCTCCTCACCTCCTCTTCCTCCATCTCCTTCATGATGGCGGCCAGGTCGTTCCCCTGGAGCTCCTCCTGCAGTAACAACAGCTTCTGTTCTGACTGGGACAGCAGCTCCACCACGTACTCCTCTGAGCCGGGGGGCAGCTGGGGGTCCGGGCCCTCACCCTGGAGGAGGGGAGAAGGTGTTTGAGGACAAAATTGACATAATGTTTCTGAGCATTTTTTTACAAGGTTGCCCAATGCAACTTCATCTAAACATTTAAAGATCTAAACAATTTGACAGGTCTCGGGTCAGTGTACATTATATTGTTAATGGGGTCTTCTCTGTACCAGTTTGATGTGCTGCAGTTTGTCAGATAGGTGTTCCACCCCGGCCCGGACCGTGTTCAGGGTCCGGGTCAGCCAGTCCAGACGCTCCTTGGCGGCGTCGCGCCTCCCCTGCTCTGCCTGCAGGTGGTGCTTACAGTCTTCCAGCATCTGCTGACCACTGTAGAAGACAGGACAGTAAGAAATATCCATCAGAATTACATTACAGACACACTCAACTCTAGGAGAGGAAACTTTCAGACCAACTTTTGTACCACAACTTGACAGTTAGTTGCTTGATTGGTCTTCTCCCACAATTTACAATCCCCCAAGATCGGTTCTGAGGTTCATTGTTTTAATAAATAATCAGCATCCGCTTACAACTTCTCTGGCCTGCTATGTTTGCTATGTAATCCCTAACCCTTGACCTCTGACCCCTGTCCACTGACCTGGAGAGCTTGGCCTCCCCGGAGTACTTAATGTCCTGGAAGTGTTTGTGCAGACGGTCCCTGTCCTCCTTCAGCTGTAGCAGGGTTCTGTGGTTCTCCTTCTTCAGATCCTCCAGGTGCTGCTGGGTGTCTCCCTGGGAGATGAACCTCTCCACCACCTCCTGCATAGGGACACAGAGATATATGAACACACACACATGCGCATACACACACAGGCAGATATATACCACAATTCAGAAGTTTGGACATACCTACTCATTCAAGGGTTTTTCTTTATTTTTACTATTTTCTACATTGTAGAATGCTGGAATGCTTTTCCAACAGTCTTGAAGGAGTTCCCACATATGCTGAGCAATTGTTGGCTGCTTTTCCTTCACTCTGAGGTCCAACTCATCCCAAACCATCTCAAATGGGTTGAGGTCGGGTGATTGTGGAGGCCAGGTCATCTGATGCAGCACTCCATCACTGTCCTTCTTGGTCAAATAGCCCTTACACAGCCTGGAGGTATGTTTTGGGTCATTGTCCTGTTGAAAAATTAATTGATAGTCCCACTAAGCGCAAATCAGATGGGATGGCGTATCGCTGCAGAATGCTGTGGTAGCCATGCTGGTTAAGTGTGCCTTGAATTCTAAATAAATCACAGACAGTGTCTCTAGCAAAGCACCCCCACACCATCACACCTCCTCCTCCATGCTTCACGGTGGGAACCACACATGCGGAGATCATCCGTTCACCTACTCTGCGTCTCACAAAGACACGGCAGTTGGAACCAAAAATCTCAAATTTGGACTCATCAGACCAAAGGAAAGATTTCCACCGGTCTAATGTCCATTGTTCGTGTTTCTTGGCCCAAGCAAGTCTCTTCTTCTTATTGGTGTCCTTTAGTAGTGGTTTCTTTGCAGGAATTCGACCATAAAGGCCTGATTCACGCAGTCTCCTCTGAACAGTTGATGTTGAGATGTGTCTGTTACTTGAACTCTGTGAAGCATTTATTGAGGGTGGTAACGCTAATGAACTTATCCTCTGCAGCAGAGGTAACTCTGGGTCTTCCTTTCCTGTGGCGGTCCTCATGAGAGCCAGTTTCATCATAGCGCTTGATGGTTTTTGCAACTGCACTTGAAGAAATTTCAAAGTTCTTGAAATGTTCCGTATTGACTGGCCTTCATGTCTTAAAGTAATGATGGACTGTCGATTCTCTTTGCTTATTTGAGCTGTTTTTGCCATAATATGGACTTGGTCTTTTACCAAATAGGGCTATCTTCTGTTTACCAACCCTACCTTGTCACAACACAACTGATTGGCTGAAACGCATTAAGAAGGAAAGAAATTCCACAAATTAACAAGGCACACCTGTTAATTGAAATGCATTCCAGGTGACTACCTCATGAAGCTGGTTGAGAGAATGCCAAGAGTGTAAAAAGCTGTCATCAAAACACTTGTTTTGGTTACTACATGATTCCATATGTGTTATTTCATAGTTTTGATGTCTTCACTATTATTATACAATGTAGAAAATAGTAAAAATAAAGAAAAACCCTTGAATGAGTAGGTGTGTCCAAACTTTTGACTGGTACTGTAGATGAATACACACATACATGCGCACTCACAAGCATAAATAGGTGAAAAACACACCAAACTTGCATACACCACACATGGATACAGTAGGTGCATAAATAAACTAACACACGTACACACCTGCATACAAAGACACACAAACCCACTCAAAACTAAAGAATCATATATATTACAATGACCTCCTCTCCGTACCTGTGTGTCAGTTACCCCTGTGGCCTCCTTAATGCGTCTGAAGGCTTCTTCGAAGGTGGAGATGGCCCTCTCCTCCTCCCCCAACCCGGTGGCACTGCGCTGGGCCTCGCTGCTCAGCTCGTCTGGCTGCATGGCTGCACGCTGGGCCTGGAGGGAAGGGGACAGACATCAGGACAGACATTTACTCTGTAGACAAAGTGAGATGTAAGAGGTGTAGATATATAGCTAAATAGAATGGACACAGCACCTCGTTTTATTTTCCTTGATATGGGTACGCCCAGTGCCGTTTCTAGGCATAAGCGACATAAGCGGATGCTTATTTGTATTTTTTTTAGGAAGTCAGTCGGGGTCTCAACTTACTGTTAGTTAGAATAGTAGAATACACAAGGTGCAATTTCAAAATGTGGTTGTGCATCAGCAGTTTGTCTCGTGTTATGTCAGTCACCTGACAGTCACTCAATTAGCCATGTCAGCTAACATGTTATAGATTGCTAGGTAAGTTGCTATCTAAACCTTGTAGTATTCCTGGCCGAATTACTGACTGGGCAAGCAAGGCACCTGCCCAGGGGCCAAAATGAGTAGAATCACATATGTTTTAATACTGCAAAATGTTCTATCTGCCCCAATTTGTAGAATTGCAGGACATTAACTTGACATTTTTTCAAGAGGGTGGCCACTGAAATGTTTTGCCCGCTAGGTGGGGGAGGCCCCCAACCAAATCTCACTTAGGGCCCCCAAAATACTATAAACAGCCCTGGCTACACCTAATATGGCGGCCGGTCCATCCATCATGGAACTTTGACTTGAATAGGAATATCCATTCTTGTCATTGTTATTCTATGGATGTAACTGTAAAGTGGTGGTGACCCACCCTTCTCTCCACTCTCTCAGCCTGGGCCTTGCGCTCCTCTGCCTCCTTCTTGTAGCGGGTGAGGATACACTCTCTGTCCTTCCTCTCCCTATACATCTGGTCTTCTTGACGCTGCAGCTCTGCCTGAGAGAGAGCGAGAGAGAGAGAGAGAGAGAGAGAGAGAGAGAGAGAGAGAGAGAGAGAGAGATAGAGACAGAGAGAGAGAGAGAGAAAGAGAGAGAGATATAAAGAGAGAGAGATAGAAAGAAAGAGATAGATAGAGAGATCAAGACAAAAAAAGCATTAAACTCACAACAAATAGCTGTAAATGCAGACAGCTGGACTTCACATGATGGACACATCAATGACTATATGGTGATGCATGAGGAGGAGAGGTACGTGACGGTCCTCAGTTACAATAATAATAACCATGCTGGTCACCTTGGCAGTGTTTTTGGAGAGACGTGTGTGTGTGTATGTGTGCTGGTCACCTTGGCAGTGTTTTTGGAGAGGCGTGTGTGTGTATGTGTGCTGGTCACCTTGGCGGCGTCTTTGGAGAGGAGTGCGTCACTGTTCATGACCTGCAGGTCCTTCAGCTCCTGTCTCTGTCTCAGGATCTCAGCCTCTAGTTTATCCAGCTGGGACTGGAAGGTCAGGCTCTCCTCCTAATTATAATATATGCCATTTAGCACACTCTTTTATCCAAAGCTACTTACATCAGTGAGTGCGGGTATGGGTAGCCCCAGCGGGAATCGAACCCACAACTTACCCACTGAGCCAAACAAGACAAAGAGCGAGGTAGGCTACTTTATCATCTATTAGGAAATTAGAGTAGGTCATGGAAAAGGATTCAACTACCCAAAGAGCACATTGGAGAGGGTTTGCGGCCATGGCTTGGTTAAATAAGGTTAGATGTGGGGCGAGTTAGCGAGACAGCACAAAGAGATCTGGGACCAGGCTAGGACTAACCTGTAGGTGGGCCTTTAGTTTCAGATAGCCCCTCATGATGTGTTCAGCCTCCTGGCACTTCAGCTGGGCTTTCTCCAGACGATTCTCCAGCACCCGCAAGTTCTGGAAGATGACACACACACACACACACACTTATAGATGGTTGATTGATCCTGAGCTGGGCATGCTAAGTGTTTGAAAAGTTTCTGATTGTGACTAGACTGGCTAGAATCAGAAGGGTGAGGCAGCATGGAAGGAAGGAGCGTAACCTTTTGGGGATGCTCCTCAGCCGCCTTTCCTTCACTCTGTGGACCAAGGGCAACACATCAGTCACCTCCACTATATTCATACCACTATATTCACTCATTTGTGTGTGTCAGTCAGTCAGTCAGTCAGTCAGTCAGTCAGTCAGTCTGTCTGTCTGTCTGTCTGTCTGTCCTGCACTATATAGGGAATAGGGTTCCATTTGTCTCTATAATTGTACCTTGGCCTCCTCGTTGCGTCTCTCCGTGTCTCTCTCTGGTCCCCTGTTCTCTAGCTTCATCCTCTGGTACTGTGTCTGTAGGTCCTCCAGGCGACGGCGGTACGTCTGGGTGGTGTGCTTTAGAGCGTTCAGCTTCTTCATCTTGTCACACACCTTCTGGTCCAGCACCTTGAGAGCAGCCTGCTCACCAGGATGCAAAGTAGAGTAGAAAAGAGTAGATCATCTTCATTATCCCCAACGGGCAATTTGCTTTACATCAAAATATACATACAACAAACGAATATAGCCATGTGTTAGCGATGTCCCCACCTTCCCTGACATGTTTCTGAAGGCAGCTTTCTCATTGCCTCGGCTTTGGAAGGCCTCCTTTATCACATGCTCGTCCCCCTGGATGAGAGAAAGAAAAAGCTCTGTAACAGGGAAGGACTACCTCAACTTGTCCAATAATAAACACTCCTTTTCATTTTCAGTTCCAAAATGTTTTGTTACGATGCACACTAATGAATACAACCCTGCACTCCAAAGTTCTAACAGGGAAAAACAACCTGGGATGTACAAGTTGAGTATTGAAACCAATACATTTTTGATAGAATAACCAGTTTTACTTACAGCAAGAGCGTCTGCCAACTTCTTGTGTAGTCTCTTGTTCTCCTGCCTCAGCTGAAGGATGGAATCCCTGTTTTTCTTGATGCTGGATTGAGAAATTTCATAGTATGCACTTCTGTCGCCCTCTGTTGGACGAATTCACAATTTAATTATTTCAGCATCCCCTGACTGACTTTTGGCCATCTCTTAGTCTTATTTAATGAAACAGTGAATTAGCTACACTACATTACCAAAAGTATGAGGACACCTGATCGTTGAACATCTCATTCCAAAATCATGGGCATTAGTATGGAGTTGGGCCCTTTGCTGCTATAACTGCCTCCACTCTTCTGGGAAGGCTTTCCACTAGATGTTGGAACATTGCTGCAGTGACTTGCTTCCATTCAGCAACAAGAGCATTAGTGAGGTCGGGCACTGATGTTGGGCGATTAGGCCTGGCTCGCAGTCAGCGTTCCAATTCATCCCAAAGGTATTCGATGGGGTTGAGTTCAGGGCTCTGTGCAGGACAGTTAAGTTCTTCCACACCGATCTCGACAAACCATTGTATGCTGTAGCGTTAAGATTTCCCTTCACTGGAACTAAGGGGCCTAGCCCAAACCATGAAAAACAGCCCCAGACCATTATTTCTCCTCCACCAAATTGTACAGTTGGCACTATGCATTTGGGCAGGTAGCGTTCTCCTGGCATCCGCCAAACCCAGATTAGTCCGTCGGACAGGCAGATGGTGAAGCGTGATTCATCACTCCAGAGAACGTGTTTCCACTGCTCCAGAGTCCAATATGGCGATCTTTACACCCCTCCAGCCAACGCTTGGCATTGTGCATGGTGATCTTAGGCTTGTGTGCTGCTGCTCGGCCATAGAAACCCATTTCATGAAGTTCCCGACAAACAGTTTTTGTGCTAACGTTTCTTCCAAAGGCAGTTTGGAACTCGGTAGTGAGTGTTGCAACCGAGGACAGATGCGCTTCAGCACTCGGCGGTCCCATTCTGTGAGCTTGTGTAGTCTACCACTTCGCGGCTGAGCCGTTGTTGCTCCTAGACGTTTCCACTTCACAATAACAACATTTACAGTTGACAGGGGCAGCTCTAGCAGGGCAGAAAGTTGACGAACTGACTTGTTGAAAAGGTGGCATCCTATGATGGTGCCATGTTGAAAGTCACTGAGCTCTTCAGTAAGGCCATTCTACTGCCAATGTTTGTCTATGGAGATTGCATGGCGGTGTGCTCGATTTTATACACCTGTCAGCAACGGGTGTGGCTGAAATAGCAGAATCCACTAATTTGAAGGGGTGTCCACATACTTTTGTATATATAGTGTATTTCATAAAAAGTTTAATATCATTGGCATTTTTGGTCCCAAACTGTTCCCCATTACTCAATTAATTTTAATGGATAGGAAGATAGCATTTGACTATTTCTAGCAACATGGCCTACCCATCACCTGACCTTGCAAAATGATTGCAACAAAGTAGATAGCTAACATTCTATCTTTCATCATAGCTTCATGTGGTCATATATTTCCCAGTGAGAGTAAAGTAACCTCACAGATGGAGGTAGCTAAGAATCTTTAGTATAATGTTAGCAAGATAGTGCTAATGCAAAGTCTGAATTTGCTATTCAACATGGCGTTCACACACGCACAACTAGGCCTAGCTATTTAACTAGCATTCGTACGTTACCGGTACCAGCCTAGCTAGCCTGCTGCAACTACTTAACCTACCAAGAAGTTGAATTTTCCTCTGCAGTTCTGTTATTTGGTCATGAAGGGGCGGCTTAATGACCTCGGCGCTGAACGGCATTTTCAGTGTGCACTAATCACAAACTAATAATCGACTTTAGAAATAGCTCTAGCTAGCATTAGATTCAAACCGACGCACTTTTAGGTAGTTTTGTCATTGTATGGGCGGATTTGGCGTGAAAACACCTTCGGTCAGAGCCTCTCGTTGCCTAGCAACCTGTACACTGACTTTCCTATCAGGTCGAGGCTCGAGACGGAACACAAACTAGAGCAAACCGAGCAACAAAGCAGCACCGACTAGACTTCAGTTCACTTTAATTATGCATTTTTCTAGATACAACAACTTTCAATAATAATTTAGTATGTAGCAGTAAAAAAAAAAAAAAAGCTTTATTATTTACAACACATCCTGCTCGAAAAACACACGTTTACACAATCCTCTTGAAAATTAAATATACAAAAGCATGCATTTGAGATAAAGTCAATGGTCCATGCCAGCAGGCCAAATTTCACATATTTGTCTACTTTGGGGTGGCAAAGTCTAATGATGATTTTCATTTAGGTCCATGTCTGTGGGTTATATTTTGGTATGATACCCATGATTCTGAGGTAGTTAAATGTGGGTATCACTGCATTTTATGTTATGACCCTGTTAGTTGGGCCAACAGGATTGATGGTATGAAATAATTTTGTATTATCAGGGAACAATCTTCTCAAATTAGGGAATTTGCTATGTTATTAACTTCATAATACAACATATTAAGGTATGAAACAACTGGAATGGTAATGACATCTCTATGGGCCCATCTTTGGGGGTCAAAGGTCATAAATGTATGCATTTAGGGGTATATCAATACAGAATGGGAAGTATACAAATATATAGTTATGCTATTTGTAACATTGTTGTTTCAATGATGAGTCAGTCTAGGTAAATAATTTGATGAGAAGGCAAAAATGTACCAAATACCATGTTTTAAAGATGAGATCCACCCAATAGAATGTTCCATTGTTGTTTGATACAGTCATTTTCAATGAGCATGTGAACATTCCAATTTGCCTTAACATTTATTTATCCGCCTGCGAACATTCTATTGCATAGACTATGTGTGGTCCTCTGTAGCTCAATTGGTAGAGCATGGCGCTTGTAACGCCAGGGTAGTGGGTTCGATCCCCGGGACCACCCATACGTAAAAATGTATGCACACATGACTGTAAGTCGCTTTGGATAAAAGCGTCTGCTAAATGGCATATTATTATTATTATTATTATACAACAAGCCATATAAAGGTGTGAAAAACATAGAAAGCTACTCTTTTGGAGTGGGTATCATATATCAATGTGTTCATAGGAATGGGGGAAATAAGATGAGACTATTAAACCTGGGGTGGCAACAAACCTTCTGTCCCAAAACTAATACTGCATTCGGACATGTTTTCTGCATATTACAGTAAATATACACTGTAATATGCAGCCTTTATACAACGCTCAACAGTAGCAATAGTGAAAAATAATATTATTAACAAACCTTATGCAAAAATGATTTAGCATTTAAGCAAAACCTTTTTTTAAATGAAATTTCAGAAAATCTATGTAATTCATTCTACATTTGAGAAAACTGACAAAAACCTGGAGAATTCATGTAAAACGGTATTAAAATGGTTTAAATTGAACACATAAAACACTTAAAAGTTCAGAGTCAGCCACAAACAAAAAATTAATAAAAGGAATCAAAGTTTTGTAGGTTTTGTAAGTTCAAAGTGAGTTTCAAGAGGACTGTTTCAAAAGTAAAACAGCCTAGCCAAACAAAAAGGCACAACAAAAATTCTAATAAAACATGAACAGATTTACATCTTAAAAAATTAAAAATATTCTAAGCTCCCACTGTGTCATAGACACCTTCTGTGGGAAACGCAATGGGATATGTTGGCTACTCATTCAGACCGCTCTGCTTGTGACAATGGCATCCTTCTGTAGCCATACAGTATCATGATCTTAAGGCACATTCTATACATACAGCACACTGCGCAGGCAAGGCGGCTTCTCTGTTCTCCTCACACACACATACACGCATGCACACACACACACACACACACACAGTTAGTCTACAGTCTTGGTCTGATCCTCATTGGACTTCTTCAGAATGGTGAGAAGGTTCTGAGACATGAAGTAGGGTCTCTCTGCAGTTCCGTCGTTGCGTTCCAGGTCTTCCACTGGAAAATCAATGAATTTATGAAACAACAATAAGAGAACCAACCATTGTCAAACTCAACATATCTTCAGGTAAAACAGTATCCTATTCCTAACAACATAAAGGGATGGTTTCACAGACACCGTCTAAGCTTAATCCTGTACTGAAAAGCTTGCATTGATGAAAGTGCTTTTTTAGTCCAGGACTAAATTTATTAAGTCTGTATCTGGGAAACTGTCCCAAAGTGAATAGAAACTCACCATTGTGTCACTCTCCCACTGTCCTATCATCATTTGATATGATTACATTTGTCATTTACATGCAAAAAAATGGTCTTGTGATCAATACAACAAACTTTAATCGACAGCTGCATCCAACAGAAGCAAACTGAGTCGAATGTATCATATATAAGTGAAATACTACATCAGCTAACATGTTTACAATGTGACACACACTGACAGAAACAGATAGAAAACATTGACATTAGGTTGCAAGGTTAGTTTTGATTAAGCACTCAATAGGCAATGTTACTGAAACACCATGCAGCACAGAGGTAGGAAGAAGAGAGTGAGAGACAGAAAGAGAGAGAGACAGAAAGAGAGAGAGAAGTAAACAAAGGTAAATAGAGTCAGTAAACATTGAACAGGGCTTGCAGGGTCGTATTCATTAGGCCATACAGCGGAAAACGTTTAAAAACGTTTCGCAACGGAAAACAAAAATAAGTGTTTCTTATTGGACAAGTTCAGGTAGTCCCTCCCCATTTCAGCTAATTTGCTTCCGTTTCGTGCCCAGTTAATACCACTGGAGGCTACTGAGGGGAGGACGGCTCATAATAAGGGCCGGAACGGAGTAAATGAAATGGCATCAAACACGTTGAAACCATGTGTTTGATGTATTTGATACCATTTCACTGATTCCGCTCCAGCCATTACCAAGAGCCTGTCCTCCCCAATTAAGGTGCCACCAACCTCCTGTGGTTAATACGACCCAGATCTGAGAGGTTAAAACAATTGCATCACAGCAACACAATCACAGCAGTTAAGCCAGTCTGAAATTCCAAGACAAGTACAGTGAGGGAAAAAAGTATTTGATCCCCTGCTGATTTTGTACGTTTGCCCACTGACAAAGAAATGATCAGTCTATAATTTTAATGGTAGGTTTATTTGAACAGTGAGAGACAGAATAACAACAACAAAATCCAGAAAAGCGCATGTCAAAAATGTTATAAATTGATTTGCATTTTAATGAGGGAAATAAGTATTTGACCCACTCTCAATCAGAAAGATTTCTGGCTCCCAGGTGTCTTTTATACAGGTAACGAGCTGAGATTAGGAGCACACTCTTAAAGGGAGTGCTCCTAATCTCAATTTGTTACCTGTATAAAAGACACCTGTCCACAGAAGCAATCAATCAATCAGATTCCAAACTCTCCACCATGGACAAGACCAAAGAGCTCTCCAAGGATGTCAGGGACAAGATTGTAGACCTACACAAGGCTGGAATGGGCTACAAGACCATCGCCAAGCAGCTTGGTGAGAAGGTGACAACAGCTGGTGTGATTATTCGCAAATGGAAGAAACACAAAATAACTGTCAATCTCCCTCGGCCTGGGGCTCCATGCAAGATCTCACATCGTGGAGTTGCAATGATCATGAGAACGGTGAGGAATCAGCCCAGAACTACACGGGAGGATCTTGTCAATGATCTCAAGGCAGCTGGGACCATAGTCACCAAGAAAACAATTGGTAACACACTACGCCGTGAAGGACTGAAATCCTGCAGCGCCTGCAAGGTCCCCTGCTCAAGAAAGCACATATACAGGCCCGTCTGAAGTTTGCCAATGAACATCTGAATGATTCAGATGAGAACTGGGTGAAAGTGTTGTGGTCAGATGAGACCAAAATCTTTGGCATCAACTCAACTCGCCGTGTTTGGAGGAGGAGGAATGCTGCCTATGACCCCAAGAACACCATCCCCACTGTCAAACATGGAGGTGGAAACATTATGCTTTGGGGGTGTTTTTCTGCTCAGGGGACAGGACAACTTCACCGCATCAAAGGGACGATGGACAGGGCCATGTACCGTCAAATCTTGGGTGAGAACCTCCTTCCCTCAGCCAGGGCATTGAAAATGGGTCGTGGATGGGTATTCCAGCATGACAATGACCCAAAACACACGGCCAAGGCAACAAAGGAGTGGCTCAAGAAGAAGCACATTAAGGTCCTGGAGTGGCCTAGCCAGTCTCCAGACCTTAATCCCATAGAAAATCTGTGGAGGGAGCTGAAGGTTCGAGTTGCCAAACGTCAGCCTCGAAACCTTAATGACTTGGAGAAGATCTGCAAAGAGGAGTGGAACAAAATCCCTCCTGAGATGTGTGCAAACCTGGTGGCCAACTACAAGAAATGTCTGACCTCTGTGATTGCCAACAAGGGTTTTGCCACCAAGTACTAAGTCATGTTTTGCAGAGGGGTCAAATACTTATTTCCCTCATTAAAATGCAATTCAATTTATAAAATTTTTGACATGCTTTTTTCTGGATTTTGTTGTTGTTATTCTGTCTCTCACTGTTCAAATAAACCTACCATTAAAATTATAGACTGATCATGTCTTTGTCAGTGGGCAAACGTACAAAATCAGCAGGGGATCAAATACTTTTTTCCCTCACTGTAGTTGGTGGCGTTTCAATACAATACATTGAGTCTAAAAACGTGTTCTTGGCTGGAGGGAGCATCTATATAATTGATACAAAAAATAAATACCTACATACATATGTAATAAGACATAATAAGCATACAAATTAATAATTACATCCTGTACATACACATTGATTCCATTGGAAATCCCATTTTCATATCAAAGGATATCAAAGGATTTTACCATTTGGTGTCAGCTGGTATCAATGTAAACATTGTTAATTTTCACCGTTAGTTGAAGTTCTGTTTGGATTGACTGTAAACATTGTAATAGTGGATTCATAGTGCATTCATTACTCATTAACTCATGATATTAAGACAATTAAATATTAATAATGACATTTGTAGTAGTCAGGCACAGGTTCAGCACTCACAGATCTACAGATCCTCACGATAAAAAAACAACACTGTCTAAAACCAAACCAACACAATAAATTAATAATAAATAGATAAACATAACAATATTTTCAAGCTACAGAGATGCACTGGGTTTTTGATCAGCCTTTTACAACCACAGGACCTTGTTAAAACCAGCTACCTTTACGTTAAAACAACCCTATGTGTGAATACAATAAATGAGCACTGTGAAAAGTCTTGCATTTAAAAGCTGGTCATACATTTAACTGTTTCAAATCACACAGTCGTTAGCATAGAATTACATATTAGCATAGAATTACATATTAGGTCGTTAGTAACAGGTACTGTATACTGGCTCCATACGGCACATGTTATATGAGTAGGGCCAGGAGTTTTTCCTGTCCTAGTTATGAGGTTTACCAAGCTTCACGTCTCCATGACAACATTAACTACTACTCCTGGGGTGTAGAAGGAGGGTCTTTAGGCTCCGCCTCTTGAGGTTTCTTTTCCTCTGTCTCTTCCTTTTCAGGTTCTGTCGGCTGGTGATCCTTCTCTTCAGGCTTGTCCTCGTTTGATTCCTTTTCTTCCACTCGTTCCTCCTCTTCTGGTCCCTTCTTTTCTAGTTCCTTCTCTTCAGATTCCTCCTCTTGTGGTTCTTCCACTTTCGCAGCTTCGGTCTTCTCCTTCAGAGGTTGCTCCTCTTCGTTGACCTGCATGAACACATCTTGGCGTTTCAGTTGTATCTCTCCATCTTGTTCTTTCAGTGGTACCTCCTCCTCCAGGCGAACTTCGTCCATCTGTGTAGGTTCACTTGGGTCAGCGTCTGGCTGTTGCGTACCATCTTTGTTGTCCTCTTCCTCCGCCATTTTGGTTTTGGAGAGAATCTCGTGAAGCTCCGGAGACATGAAATACGGCCTGTCTGGGGAGCCGTCGTTTCTCTCCAGGTCTTCGCCTTCGTTGTGTGTGTGTTTAATGTGTATTATGGGGTTAATGTTTGTTCGGGTTAGTGGAAAAAAAGAACAGAACCAAAAAGTGTGGAATAAGAAATAGTGAAGTGTGAAATAAGGAGGGAAGAGACAAACAGAAGGAAAAGTCAGAAACATCACAGGCAAAAGAGGAATCTCAGGTAAAAAGAGCATTTCAGGTTTGGAAAGTTGTGTGAGTGATTAAAGAGTATATTAATAAAATAGGATATTACTCACAGAAGCAGAGGAAGAGTGTGTCCACACACATGGCGTACACACTGAAGAATCCATGGGCAATCAGGTAGGATCCCACCACCACCGTCTAGGAAGAGAGAAACAGTTACACACACAGTGTTGGAATCAATACAAACACCACTTACAGACACGCTATGGCAGTGTTTCTCAGCATTTGGATCCGTAGACTGGTCCTGGGATAATGCTGACCAGTTTTAATGTAAGGGTCCTATTAATAAGTATGACCTTAGCTTACCAATCCCTAGCACAATGAACGTTGAGAAACATGGCTCGATGTAACAGTATAAGAGTTCATTCAGGCCTGTCTCTCACCAGAATGGGAACCCAGTAGTAGTTGAGAGAGGGTGCAGTCTGCTCCACAGCCTTGATCCTCCCAGAGAAGAAGAAGAAAGAACAGATTCCTAGAAAGAGAAGAAGAGATGCATATGATTAGGATATGAGGGCTTACTGAAAGGCAGGTAGCTTAGTGGGTAAGAGCGTTGTGCCAGTAACCGAAAGGTCGCTGGTTCTAATCCCCGAGCCGACTAGGTGAAAAATCTGTCGATGTGCCCTTAAGCAAGGCACTTAACCCTAATTGCTCCTGTAAGTCGCTCTGGATAAGAGCGTCTGCTAAATGACTAAAATGTAAATGTAAATGTATCACAGATGGTGGGCAAACTGTACTAGGTGTAAATTAAGTCTCTCTGCTTGTGTTTCTGAGGATCACTTACCCACAATTCCAACGATGAGGAGCTTCCCCAAAAACAACAGAAAGTCAGTCACCTTGTCCAAGACAGCCACCCTGAGAAGCCAACAGAGAAAGGAATCAAAAGAGACAGAAAACCAAAGAGATAAATGTATACTGTATATATGAATGGAGACGTGGAGTTGTTAAAGATGCTATTGCTCTTCAGAAAAGGTCCCAAAGGCTGGGGTTTATGAAGGGTTTATGGAGGGTGTCTCAGTAGTCAACAACACTCACCTGATTATATTTCTCATGAGGAGGAAGAAGGCATCTCTGGCTGAGGTACAGAAGGTTTTACCGTATATCGCCACCTAGGGGAATCATGTGGTGTTACATACAGTGTCAACACAGTCTTTAATTCACACTGTTCACACAGTTTTTAAATCAAACAGTTCACACAGTCTTCAATTCACACAGTTCACACAGTCTTTAATTCACACAGTTCACACAGTCTTCAATTCACACAGTCTTCAATTCACACAGTTCACACAGTCTTTAACTCACAAAGAACTTCAATTCGCACAGTTATGTAGATGAACTCACCATGATGTAGGCATTTCTGTTGAGGAACTTGATGAATTTCTCCAGGCACCAGAAGCAGCACTTCAGGCAGCTGAGTAGGAACTTGGCAAAGCGATTCTGGGCAGCTAGTGGGTTAAATAACAACAAACAGGAGATAATAATCTGTTCCTATTCATTTCGACAACAACCATCTATTAAAATGTAACAGTTAGTAGTGACATTTTTTGGTCCATTTCCCACTGTATGATGTCAATGAGGAAGTATCCCAGTTATCCACGTCTGAGAATGGAACAGGATATGTGAGAACACCACCTCACCTTTCAGCTTGTGGTCCAGGTACTCCAGCAGAACCCTGATGACCTGAACCAGAGACAAGATGAGGGAGCCGAAGGCCAGGGAGCCTGTATGGTATCTAGACAGGGGGAAGAAGGTCAAAGATGGTGCCCAAATTATAGGTCTCTCACTAACTCTCCACGCACCCCTCTCTTTCCTTCACTCACTCACACACACATTCCCCTCCCCCACCCACATGCACTGTTCCCACACACACACACACCACACACATGCACCCAAACCCCCCCCCCATCCCACACACACACTGCCCCTCCTACCTGAGGGCTCGACCGAGCGAGGAGAAGATGGGGTTGGCTGGGATGTCGTCAGGCTTCTTAAAGGCCCAGTAGTAGGATGCGAAGGCACCAGCCAGGGTCACCTGACCCAGCGCCGTCACAAAGTTAGCGCACCAGAAGAAGAGGAACACGTTGTAGAACTGGAACACGATGAGGTATTTATGGTAGTTGGTCTCTCCTCCGTAGAAGGCAAACAGGCACTCGGCGTCCGGGCACTGTGCTGTGATGTTGGTGGTGTTGAAAGTCTGAGGAAAGAGAGGGGAAACTCTCTGTGATATTGGCACTTCTGCTGGTATTAAAGGAGTAGTCCACTCAAAAATACAAATTCATGGTTATTTATATTCAATAAATGAGGAAAAAAGCCTTTTTTGAACACTATATACATATAGAATAGAAGGAACATATACACGTTTTTTTTATTAAGTCTGACATGTAAACAGGCAGATATGTAAGAACAGAGACATCTCATGGCTCACCTCGGGATTGCAGGTGTCTCTGGAGTACTCACACACAGTGGTGTTGAACACTTTGTACACCTGCTCATTGGAGGTTGACAAGAAGCTGGGAAAGGCGGTCAAGGAGGTTCCATCACTAAGGAAGTAGATACTGAGACATGTCATACAGACGTGATCATCTGTATAGAAACATTATGGATACATTTAGTTTCTGCAGCGATGACTTGTGGAGGAGTTGTCCCAGTTATTTATTTTCCTTGACGGTCTCAGTCTGTCCACATTTCAATCTGCACGGTTACGTTTATCATCTATAGCTATCTAGAGTAGCTCTACAACAAAACCTAGACCTAAAAGTAATCTAGTACATTTTACACCATTACAAGAACACTTATTTTCCCTTGACAGACAAGTAAACATGAATAACATGACTGACAGCTGAAGGATACACAGCAGTGATGGCCCAGTAGGCAATGACCAGGGCCAGGAGGGCAAAGGTCAACAGAGGGTAGAACAGTGATGACATCACATGGCCAACAGCCCTGCTGGCCTCCTTGATGAGGGCGATGGCGATTAGGACTCTCTTCCTGAGGAAGATGAGCAGCAGGATGATGACCACCTCCACAATGGACAGGATGATTACTGACGGAGGAGAGGAGCACTGTTAGAGTGTGTGTTTGTCTCAACTTGAGAGGAAGTGAGAGAGTGAGAGGGAGAGAGAGAGAGAGAGAGAGAGAGAGAGAGAGAGAGAGAGAGAGAGAGAGAGAGAGAGAGAGAGAGAGAGAGAGAGAGAGAGAGAGAGAGAGAGAGAGAGAGAGAGAGAGAGAGAGAGAGAGAGAGAGAGAGAGAGAGAGAGAGAGAGAGGGGGAGGGAGGAGGGAGGGAGGGAGGGAGGGAAAGGAGGAGGGAGGGAGGGAGGGAGGGTGGGAGGGAGGGAGGGATGGAGGGAGAGACAGAGACAGAAAAAGAGAGACATCCTGCCAAATGTATGACCATATTAGAGACACATATTTCCCTCAGATTACAGAGATCCACAAAGAATTCAAAAACAAACCCAATTTTGATAAACTCCCTTATCTACTGGGTGAAAAACAACAGTGTGCAATCACAGCTGCAAGATTTGTGACCTGTTGCCACAAGAAAAGGGCAACCAGTGAGGAACAAACACCATTGTAAATACAACCCATATTTATGTTTATTTATTTTCCCATTTGTACTTTACCTATTTGCACATTGCTACAACACTGTATATATATAATATAACATTTTAAATGACTTTATTCTTTTGGAACTTCTGAGTGTAATGTTTACTGTTAATATTTATTGTTTATTTCACTTTTGTTTACTATCTACTTCACTTGCTTTGGCAATGTTAACATACGTTTCCCATGCCAATAAAGCCCTTAAATTGAATTGAATTGAGAGAGAGAGAGAGAGAGAGGGGGGAGAGAAGGAGAGAGAATGAGTGCATGTACTCACTGAAAGCCAGCCAGGTCTGTCTGATCTGCAGGTAAACAGAGAAGTCTGTTTGCAGTCCCAGGTCACGGATAGTGACGTCAGCACCCGGCTCTCCCTTCAGGTTGCGGTACTCCATGGCACAATGGAAGATCCCTAAACATTTTAAAGGTAAGAGTCAGCGAAATGACGTTGCATGAGCATCACTGCAGATATTGCAATGAGCAAGATGCATGACTTCCCTCTCACACAGTGGCGCACAGTATCTGCGAATGTGTACAGGGTTCGCTTCACGCCATTACAGCCTGGTAGCCATTGGACCAAATCAGCAGAGAAGTTTAGCATTGCACTCCAACGCTCTTAGTGAAATTTACCCACTATGCTGTTTACTTACTGCACCTACGTCATATCCCTCTAACATTTCTTAATGGCTAACTTGACAAAGCACAATGTTAAAATGCTTCTTTTGAATGGTACTTTAAATAGGTAAAACAACAGTGTGTTTTCAGTTAGACGGGTTTTAGGAAAAGGGAGTATCATACCATATCCGATGACCAGTATCACCATGACGATCATGACCCAGATCATGATCCCGGCCAGGTAGCGCAGGAGGACGATGAAGATGAGACTGACCACCATGGCTATCACCAGACCACTGGAGGAGACAGGAAATAACATTCAAATTCACAGACCTTTATTAAGATAATAATATAATAATAATAATAATAATAATAATATGCCATTTAGCAGACGCTTTTATCCAAAGCGACTTACAGTCATGTGGCATACATTTTTACGTATGGGTGGTCCCGGGGATCGAACCCACTACCCTGGCGTTACAAGCGCCATGCTCTACCAATGAGACTGACCCCCCCACTATCACCAGACCACTGGTGGAATACAGATAATAACATAATAATAACACACTTTGTTGTTCCTGTGAGGGAACACCCATCTCTATGGGGAAATGTTTACTCAGCAATACATTATTGGGATAATAGGCATATAGAGCGTGCAACTTTCTTTATTGTCTTGTGTGATGAGTGTGTTTAACACGGAGAGATACTCACAGCAGTATCCAGTACCAGGACACAGTGTAGTCCTCAAAGATCCTCATGGCTACCTGGCGAGCCTCAACAACCACATTGGACTTCCTGTAAGAACAACAACAAGTCCACTTATCACTTTGCTAACAATTGACGGACAGACGGATAGACGGACGGACAGACAGATTGATACGTTGGTTGGTAGGTTGAGTGATTAATTAATATATCGACGATGCATTCAGGTTGAGGCATGAGGACTCACTTTGCCGCGTCCAGGAAATCCGTGGCGTTCACATTCTCCCCCTCCCCGTTGTCAAAAATAGTCTCGTTGCCAACGACGACCACACCACCTTTCATGGTCCTGAGAGCTGGGAGGCACCGACGAGTGACTGGAGGGAGAGGAGAGAGAGTGGAGATTAAGAATCATTGACCGTGTGGTCAATGCATTTACTAAATCTTCATCAAAACACACACGCGTGCTCCACACACACACACACACACACACACACACACAACACACACACACACACACACACACACACACAAACACACACACACAAACACACAAACACACACACACACAAACACACACACACAGTGCACACAGTGCACACTATGGCTCGTGAGAAGACTTACAGGGTTTGCTAGACATGAGCATGGAAGGACACAGGCCATCCCTCAGGATCTCAGGAGCACTCTGCAAAACACAACAAAATCACCCTTAGTTACACATTATTTCCTTAACTACCTACTTTGCCACTGCAAATGTGTCTCCTCTGTCGCCCACCATTTTGGAGAAGTCCACTTCTTCCTTGCAGAACTGCTTGTAGTACTCCTGGTCTCCTTTGTTCAGATAGGCTTTCAGCAACGTCATGTGTTTGGTAGGACAGCTCTCCACACATAACTGAGTGGTGGGGCACTGGAACTCCAGCAGGGTCAGGGGACTGGCACACTTCAGGATGTTGAAGTAGAACAGGAGAGGCTTCTTCCTGTTAGAGACAGTTATATAGTAGTTAATATGTAGAGACAGTTATACAGTAGTTAGTATGTAGAGACAGTTATATAGTAGTTCATATGTAGAGACAGTTATACAGTAGTTAATATGTAGAGACAGTTATATAGTAGTTAATATGTAGAGACAGTTATATAGTAGTTAATATGTAGAGACAGTTATACAGTAGTTAATATGTAGAGACAGTTATATAGTAGTTAATATGTAGAGACAGTTATATAGTAGTTAATATGTAGAGACAGTTATACAGTAGTTAATATGTAGAGACAGTTATAAGACAGTTATATAGTAGTTAATATGTAGAGACAGTTATATAGTAGTTAATATGTAGAGACAGTTATATAGTAGTTAGTATGTAGAGACAGTTATACAGTAGTTAATATGTAGAGACAGTTATATAGTAGTTAATATGTAGAGACAGTTATACAGTAGTTAATATGTAGAGACAGTTATAAGACAGTTATATAGTAGTTAATATGTAGAGACAGTTATATAGTAGTTAATATGTAGAGACAGTTATATAGTAGTTAGTATGTAGAGACAGTTATACAGTAGTTAATATGTAGAGACAGTTATATAGTAGTTAATATGTAGAGACAGTTATACAGTAGTTAGTATGTAGAGACAGTTTAGAATTATATAGTAGTTAATATGTAGAGACAGTTATATAGTAGTTAATATGTAGAGACAGTTATATAGTAGTTAGTATGTAGAGACAGTTATACAGTAGTTAATATGTAGAGACAGTTATATAGTAGTTAATATGTAGAGACAGTTATATAGTAGTTAGTATGTAGAGACAGTTATATAGTAGTTCATATGTAGAGACAGTTATATAGTAGTTAATATGTAGAGACAGTTATATAGTAGTTAGTATGTAGAGACAGTTATATAGTAGTTAATATGTAGAGACAGTTATACAGTAGTTAATATGTAGAGACAGTTATATAGTAGTTAATATGTAGAGACAGTTATATAGTAGTTAATATGTAGAGACAGTTATATAGTAGTTAATATGTAGAGACAGTTATACAGTAGTTAATATGTAGAGACAGTTATATAGTAGTTAATATGTAGAGACAGTTATATAGTAGTTAATATGTAGAGACAGTTATATAGTAGTTAATATGTAGAGACAGTTATATAGTAGTTAATATGTAGACAGTTATACAGTAGTTAATATGTAGAGACAGTTATAAGACAGTTATATAGTAGTTAGTATGTAGAGACAGTTATACAGTAGTTAATATGTAGAGACAGTTATATAGTAGTTAATATGTAGACAGTTATACAGTAGTTAATATGTAGAGACAGTTATACAGTAGTTAATATGTAGAGACAGTTATATAGTAGTTAATATGTAGAGACAGTTATATAGTAGTTAATATGTAGAGACAGTTATATAGTAGTTAATATGTAGAGACAGTTATATAGTAGTTAATATGTAGACAGTTATACAGTAGTTAATATGTAGAGACAGTTATAAGACAGTTATATAGTAGTTAGTATGTAGAGACAGTTATACAGTAGTTAATATGTAGAGACAGTTATACAGTAGTTAATATGTAGAGACAGTTATATAGTAGTTAATATGTAGAGACAGTTATATTATATGAGAGACAGTTATATAGTAGTTAGTATGTAGAGACAGTTATACAGTAGTTAATATGTAGAGACAGTTATATAGTAGTTAGTATGTAGAGACAGTTATACAGTAGTTAGTATGTAGAGACAGTTATATAGTAGTTAATATGTAGAGACAGTTATATAGTAGTTAGTATGTAGAGACAGTTATACAGTAGTTAATATGTAGAGACAGTTATATAGTAGTTAGTATGTAGAGACAGTTATACAGTAGTTAATATGTAGAGACAGTTATATAGTAGTTAATATGTAGAGACAGTTATATAGTAGTTAATATGTAGAGACAGTTATACAGTAGTTAATATGTAGAGACAGTTATATAGTAGTTAGTATGTAGAGACAGTTATATAGTAGTTAATATGTAGAGACAGTTATATAGTAGTTAATATGTAGAGACAGTTATATAGTAGTTAATATGTAGAGACAGTTATACAGTAGTTAATATGTAGAGACAGTTATATAGTAGTTAATATGTAGAGACAGTTATACAGTAGTTAATATGTAGAGACAGTTATATAGTAGTTAATATGTAGAGACAGTTATATAGTAGTTAATATGTAGAGACAGTTATATAGTAGTTAGTATGTAGAGACAGTTATACAGTAGTTAATATGTAGAGACAGTTATATAGTAGTTAGTATGTAGAGACAGTTATACAGTAGTTAGTATGTAGAGACAGTTATATAGTAGTTAATATGTAGAGACAGTTATATAGTAGTTAATATGTAGAGACAGTTATACAGTAGTTAATATGTAGAGACAGTTATATAGTAGTTAATATGTAGAGACAGTTATACAGTAGTTAATATGTAGAGACAGTTATATAGTAGTTAATATGTAGAGACAGTTATATAGTAGTTAGTATGTAGAGACAGTTATACAGTAGTTAATATGTAGAGACAGTTATATAGTAGTTAATATGTAGAGACAGTTATATAGTAGTTAATATGTAGAGACAGTTATATAGTAGTTAATATGTAGAGACAGTTATATAGTAGTTAATATGTAGACAGTTATACAGTAGTTAATATGTAGAGACAGTTATAAGACAGTTATATAGTAGTTAGTATGTAGAGACAGTTATACAGTAGTTAATATGTAGAGACAGTTATATAGTAGTTAATATGTAGAGACAGTTATATAGTAGTTAATATGTAGAGACAGTTATATAGTAGTTAATATGTAGAGACAGTTATATAGTAGTTAATATGTACAGGAAGTACATATACAGTGAGGGAAAAAAGTATTTAATCCCCTGCTGATTTTGTACGTTTGCCCACTGACAAACGTACATGACAAAGACATGATCAGTCTATAATTTTAATGGTAGGTTTATTTGAACAGTGAGAGACAGAATAACAACAACAAAAAACAGAAAGACGCATGTCAAAAATTATATAAATTGATTTGCATTTTAATGAGGGAAATAAGTATTTGACCCCTCTGCAAAACATGACTTAGTACTTGGTGGCAAAACCCTTGTTGGCAATCACAGAGGTCAGATGTTTCTTGTAGTTGGCCACCAGGTTTGCACACATCTCAGGAGGGATTTTGTCCCACTCCTCTTTGCAGATCTTCTCCAAGTCATTAAGGTTTCATATTTTCTATGGGATTAAGGTCTGGAGACTGGCTAGGCCACTTCAGGACCTTAATGTGCTTCTTCTTGAGCCACTCCTTTGTTGCCTTGGCCGTGTGTTTTGGGTCATTGTCATGCTGGAATACCCATCCACGACCCATTTTCAATGTCCTGGCTGAGGGAAGGAGGTTCTCACCCAAGATTTGACGGTACATGGCGCCGTCCATCGTCCCTTTGATGCGGTGAAGTTGTCCTGTCCCCTTAGCAGAAAAACACCCCCAAAGCATAATGTTTCCACCTCCATGTTTGACGGTGGGGATGGTGTTCTTGGGGTCATAGGCAGCATTCCTCCTCCTCCAAACACGGCGAGTTGAGTTGATGCCAAAGAACTCGATTTGTCTCATCTGACCACAACACTTTCACCCAGTTCTCCTCTGAATCATTCAGATGTTCATTGGCAAACTTCAAACGGCCCTGTATATGTGCTTTCTTGAGCAGGGGGACCTTGCGGGCGCAGTGGGATTTCAGTCCTTCACGGCGTAGTGTGTTACCAATAGTTTTCTTGGTGACTATGGTCCCAGCTGCCTTGAGATCATTGACAAGATCCTCCAGTGTAGTTCTGGGCTGATTCCTCACCGTTCTCATGATCATTGCAACTCCACGAGGTGAGATCTTGCATGGAGCCCCAGGCCGAGGGAGATTGACAGTTCTTTTGTGTTTCTTCCATTTGCAAATAATAGCACCAACTGTTGTCACCTTCTCATCAAGCTGCTTGGCGATGGTCTTGTAGCTCATTCCAGCCTTGTGTAGGTCTACAATCTTGTCCCTGACATCCTTGGAGAGCTCTTTGGTCTTGGCCATGGTGGAGAGTTTGGAATCCGATTGATTGCTTCTGTGGACAGGTTTCTTTTATACAGGTAAGAAACTGAGATTAGGAGCACTCCCTTTAAGAGTGTGCTCCTAATCTCAGCTCGTTACCTGTATAAAAGACACCTGGGAGCCAGAAATCTTTCTGATTGAGAGGGATTCAAATACTTATTTCCCTCATTAAAATGCAAATCAATTTCTAACATTTTTTACATGCGTTTTTCTGGATTTTTTTGTTGTTATTTTGTCTCTCACTGTTCAAATAAACCTACCATTAAAATTACAGACTGATCATTTCTTTGTCAGTGGGCAAACGTACAAAATCAGCAGGGAATCAAATACTTTTTTCCCTCACTGTACATCCTTCAGGGCGTTCTTTTTTATTTTCACACAGCAGGGTGTTACAGGCTCACCACAGGGCATCAGGATAATACCACAAAATACATTAACACAAAGAGACAGATAATAACTTGACATGTGAATGGACAAGAGGAATTCTAAAGGATCAGAAATGAAGAGAGATGTTCAAAGGCAGAATAGCTAGGGGGGTAATTGAAGGGACTTACTCCAGGGGGGTCCCGGCCTGGCCACAGAACTGTCCTCTGCTGTCAGTGGGGTAGATTACCTTCCTGGGGTCCCCCTGAGACCAGGCTGGAGTAGGAGGAAGTATAACAACACTGTAGTTCAGATACAGTCCAGTTATCATAACAACACACAATTGAATAGAATCACTTCAAATAGAATAGAATATCACTTTACAGTGTCTTGTTAGGGCCTTGTGTTTTGGTTAATCATGTCACATGACCTGGATTTTAACCTTTATTTAAAGCTTTTTCATCAAACTGTCCCCTTTCCTTTTTCTGTCTGATGGCCGAGCACCATCCTCAGACAATTGCTTTCATTTTTGGTCCAATTACCATTTCTGGAAAAGGCTTAAAATAAAAGTTCAAATCCAGGTCATGTGACATGATTAACCAAAACACAGGGCCCTTGGACTGATGTAACGGCCAGTAATAGTGTAGTTTTGGAGACACTCACCCAGGATCCCAACAGCAAAGTATCCCAGTATGGCCAAGATGAAGAGAATACAGCAGAACACATCTGTGCAGCCCCTGGCAATCACAAGAGAAGAGAGAGAGAGAGAGAGAGAGAGAGAGAGAGAGAGAGAGAGAGAGAGAGAGAGAGAGAGAGAGAGAGAGAGAGAGAGAGAGAGAGAGAGAGAGAGAGAGAGAGAGAGAGAGAGAGAGAGAGAGAGAGAGAGAGAGAGAGAAGAGAGAGAGAGAGAGAGAGAGAGAGAGAGAGAGAGAGAGAGAGAGAGAGAGAGAGAGAGAGAGAGAGAGAGAGAGAGAGAGAGAGAGAGAGAGAGAGAGAGAGAGAGAGAGAGAGAGAGAGAGAGAGAGAGATGGTTAGACTGCTATTTTTTGACGTTGAGCTTTATTGAGCTTTGCTATGTGGGTAATTGGTAGAGTGAGGATTGGCTGTCAAAGCTGATAATGAGATGATTACCTGTTGTGGATGGGTCCTTTGAAGGTGGGGTCAAACTTCCTTGCTTCACCTGTGAACAAGCAAATCGAGAGAGAGCTTAGTTTTTGTTTAGATTTTACATTTATACACAGGTGTGTGTACGTGTGCATACGTGAGTGTGTGTCTGTGTGTTTATATCTGTGTGTATCAGTATATCTGTATGTGTGTGTACACATTGACAAAGCTGGGACATATTTTCCATAACAAAAGGATTCTCCCGCGAGACTGACATGCCTAGCAACCCACAAAATGGCTCCCCGGTGACTCAGAGCTCCCGGTGGACATTCCTAGGTGCCATAGTAATGCTATGGTAACATCTCAGAGACTAGAGAGATGCCACATCAGACAGCGCATCTACTCAATTCACCATAGTCTGTTAGCAGAGCAAGACAGTTATAATGTTGTGTACACAGTCTACAATGTTCCTGATACAATGTATTCTACATAACATCTGGAAACCAATAGAAAAAGCTCAATCAGCCAATAATTTTTTATGTCATTTAGCAGATGCTCTTATCCAGAGTAACTTACATTTTCGTGATTTTCCCCGTACTGGTCCCCCGTGGGAATCGCATGGGACCACAGTATGCAAATGATGTAGGGCAACATTGTATTTCCTGTTTTGCATCTAAGATCTTGAGACTTATCCTGTTATGACATTTGGCCATGTGTCTTGTTAATGAACACGTCACATTATTTTCCGAACATAGAGCACAGTGTGACTGAGAACATTGTTGCAGACCTTCCATCCTGCTCAACAAAAAAATAAACACCCCTTTTCTTCAGATGGCAGAACAGTTAGTTTGACTGTACAGTATCTAAGAACATTTTTGTATGAGCGTTGGAAATCCCATTGTACACAATGGCTGCAATGTGATGACACACTGTAACCTACACTCTTAGAAAAAAGGGTTCCAAAATGGTTCTTCGGCTGTCCCCATAGGAGAACCCTTTTTGGTTCCATGTAGAACCCTTTTTGGTTCTAGGAGTGTACACAATTTCACTGTGTCATCCGATCACACACATGTTGCAACCATCGAACACCCAGTGTACCATAGACTAAACCAGATTGAGTTGGCTCAATCTCAACCACATTAATTTACTGTGTCTTTAATTACAGTCTATTATGTTCAGTTCAAAACATAAACAACAACACATCTGAAAAGGCTTTTCCCATCATGCCATCAGTCATCACAGTGAGAAGTGAAAGAAACAGGCACAACAACAAACGTTACAACGCTGACCTGAATATTTACAATACCTTTATTTGTTGCCATTCTCACTCCTCAGTCACTCCTTTTCTGTCTTTTTCATCAACAGGTTGGCTGTATTCATGTGTTGAGTTGCCTATATTTCTTTCAGAATAATTTTACTGCATTAAGTGTGTCTATACTCTAGACCACCACCTTAGACTTCACTTCCTTCTTCCTGTATGTTGCAAAATAAAGAACGAGTCAAATCTTGTATCTCAGAGAGTTCTGCCTTCCTTTACCGTTATGCTCTCTCCTTTCACTCGCTCTCGCCATTCCTCCCTCTCTTTGCCTCTTTTACTAGGCTCTTATCATGGGAATGGGTGGCACACAGGAGGGTTGGAGAGGAGTGGAGAGAGAGAGAGAGGTAGCAGTGTTTCTCTATTCCCTCGGTGGCACTACTTAACCTTTTTCACTCCTAAAATGACTTTGGTGACAAGTTCAGCCTAATTCAGTGGATTTTAAAAGCTACACAGGACTTGAATCTATCCTGAAATAGATGGGTGTGGATACAAAAGTTGGGGTGACTAGAAATGAAACATCTATCACTCTCATGTAGGTAAAGTATGTAGACACTGATATAATAGCTACAGTGATGATCTTTCGTTAACACTCAACTGCAATTTCCTTCCTATTCAGGGGATGGCAACAGGCTATGCACCTAACTGGGTCGACTGCAAACATACAGTATATGGTGCAATGTGCAGGACTTAGTTAGGTCTAGTGGTTCATACAGAATGTTCCTTCAAATAACATATGCAACATTATATCTGTAAAATGCCTACAGGAAGAGGATCCTTCATATGATTCAGCAGTTCTCTCGCTGGCCAGCAAAAATGATGGGACTTATTTTCAAACGTGTCACTCCTCTGAATGCCTTCACAACCGTACTGGAAGTATCTCTAACTAGGCTACATATGATTTACAAACAATTTCTTAACTATCAAATATATGATCTATAAATCATCCAATTCAGAATGAGCTCAAAATGAGTTTTCAGCAAAACATTGACGTGACTATGTTTGTAGTCTACCCAGCATACTCTGACATGTATTTTATATTGTATTATATATTGTATTATACAGGGCGCATTTGGAAAAGAGACATAGGTCTCAATAGGTCTTCCCTGTCAAAATAAAGGTGAAATACAAAAAATGAAAATGCAGCCTGCATAGACCACCATACATACATATCTGAGACGGACTGCGTCTGATCTGGAAGGATGATAAGCCCTCCTACATGTTCTCTCTGGTCTGGCCATGACACCTTCCCACCTCCAAGGCCATGTGATAGACAGCATGGTATAGACAATACTGGCTAGTGTGTATTGACAGATTTCAGTCTGACAATGGGACCTAGAGTGGGAGTAGCCTGGCTGCAGATCTGTTTGTGCTGTCTTGTCAAATGGCATGGCATGACAATGACGTAAGCAAGAGAGTTCAAACAGATCTGGGGCCAGGCTAGCAGAATCTTTTATCCAAAACGACAAGCTCAGTGAGTCCTTTTAGTATGTGACCTCAGCGGGAATCAAACCCACGACCCTGGCGTTGCTGGCACCATGCTCTTACCAGCTGAGTCACACAGTGATGTCATGATGGACATGTTCCACTTCCAGACCCATTGGGACTATTGAATGACCTCTACCCAGACACTCTTAATGGGGTTAGTGGTCTAGTGATCTAATGGTTTAATGGTGTCTGCTGTTCTGTTGTGGTCTAGCACACAGAGACAGGGCATCGCTGCCATGGCTGGATTGTCGTCATGGCAGTAGCTGCAGATAGGTGGTGGTGAAAGAAGCCTCTTGTTCCAATGTTATTCAAAAACATGGCATTTGAATGTCGATATTAATCTTGTATATTCATTAGATATTACTAATTCCATGTGTGTACAAGCATAGGTTGGAAGGACTTCGCTAATAATATAGGCTACTACAATGGCAGGTAGCCTAGTGGTTAAATCATTGGGCCAGTAACCGAACGGTCACTGGTTCTAATACCTGAGCAGACAAGGTGAAAAATATGTCGATGTGCTCTTGAGCAAGGCACTTAACCCTAATTTGCCCCAGGGGTGCCGTACTACAAATTTCCTTGCACCTATCTGGTGTAGGTGACAATTAAACAACACATCATATTGATGTGGAAAAGGTCATGGTGTAGTTTATACTGCACAACTCAACAGCTTCCAGAGTAAACTCTTCTTTGGCAGTAGACTGGAGAAACCATCAGATATTCCTGGATGGAGCCTGAAGGGGGGGGGGGGACATGTCCAACTCCCTTTTCTGAAGTGTCTAAACTTGTCGCTGGTTGCCAAATAAATCCAGCCCAAATCCTGCCTGCCGCTCCCCTCTCATTCCCCTACATGGCTCACTACGATCACACTAAGCAAATCTTTCTAACAGTTTTGCTGTGACCTGACAGCCAGAGACAGCATGACAAAGGATCATTGTGAAACAACACACACACTCAGATGCCGTGTGTGTGTGTATGTGTGTGTGTGTGTGCCCGCCACTGGAGTTAATGAGTTGACTCAGTGCCCCTAGACTCAGTGTGTTGAGTGGGTACATCAGACACTCAGCAGCCGGCCTGTGCATGCTGCTACCGGCTGGTGCTTTAGACTAGACAAGACATCCAGCCAGCACACTGGCCTACTCATACACAGTCAGAGGATATTACTATAGACAACATGGCAGGATACTAGCCTGCTCCCTAGGCTGTTTGGGCTGGTTTGCTGTCTCCAGGTTGTTGGCAAAACAGTACAAAGAGACATGATACCAGGGCCTGTATGTGTCTCAGAGTAGTGCTGATCTAGGATCAGTTTCAATACTCCTCCTCCTGGATCAGCACTCCTACCTCCTGGATCAGCACTCCTACCTCCTGGATCAGCACTCCTACCTCCTGGATCAGCACTCCTACCTCCTGGATCAGCACTCCTACCTCCTAGATCAGCACACCTACCTCCTGGATCAGCACTTCTACCTCCTGGATCAGCACTCCTACCTCCTGGATCAGCACTCCTACCTCCTGGATCAGCACTCCTACCTCCTGGATCAGCACTCCTACTCTGAGACACTATGAATACAGGCCCTGGCTAGCAGGAAACTGGGATCCAGGCTTTTACTATCTATAGGTACCTGAAACATTGGTTTAAATGCCTTCCGTTCAGTTGATGACCTTTCTGGCTGATGTGTGATGTGAGGGCGGGGAGCTGACTGAGGACAATGCCTGTTTACATGGCAACAGGAAAGTCACAAGGATACTGTACTGACATCAGTGGCTCCTAAGATAAACCATAGAGCAGGGATCATCAACCAGATTCAGGCCAATTTTTTCTTGAGCGGATGGTCGGAGGGCCGGAACGTAATTACAAATCATTTGTAGATTGCAAATTGACTGCAATAAGCCCAAACAGATAATATTTGACTAAAACATAATAACATGATAATGTGTCTCTCTATTATGCCTGGGAATACTTGGGAACAGATTTCCGAAATTAAAATCACTTGAAGCTGATTTTCTGGTGTTTTTACAATTATTATTATTCATATACATTTTTGTTGGGCTCAGAAAACTTGGGGGGCCAAATAAAATCACCTGCCAGTTGGGGAAACCTGCCATAGAGAATGTGCCTATAAGTCAACTATTGTCCGTCTCTCACTCCCTTTCCTACAAACTAGTAATACTGGATGGATTTCAGTGAATCCAATTTAGCATTAATTAAATTACATTGGAATTACAAACTTAGGCCTCCATCTTCTTCATAGTATGACTAGGGTGGGGCCTAAAAGCTGAATTACTGACAACGTGTTGTAAGCCTGCTATGTTGGTAATCAGTTGAGGTTTGAAGTGTAGGTCTATTCTAACATGTGATGACATTGACTGGAGGGATTAAGGTAAGATAAACAGGATGGAGGAAACTCGATGACTCAACAGATCTTATGAACAACAACCCAACCCAAAGTCCAACCACCATTTGGAAGTACAACTGCAGCGATGGACAGGCTCACCATCAGTCTACCTCTTGAGAGACATATGTGACATGCCACGCAATGAGTGCCGTTTTAGAAAGTCATTATGGCAAAACGTAAATAAATCAGTGTCAATGATGCACCATAGCTGAGTGCCAAATGTTTCTGCTGCGGTGGTGTGTGTGTGTGTGAGTGTGTGTGTGTGTGTGTGTGTGTGTGTGTGTGTGTGTGTGTGTGTGTGTGTGTGTGTGTGTGTGTGTGTGTGTGTGTAATAACCATATGGCATTCTACATATCACCACATGGGTGTTGTCACAGCTGATTTTTGCCAGGAGGAAAAACACACAAACAACTTCTGCTTCTGTGAGAGAGCAGACTGAGCCAACCTCAGAGTTATAAGCTGTCAATTCATTCATTGTATTGATTATTCTGTTGTGGAAATTAATTGGCAATGAATTATACATTGCCTGCAAAGCAACATTTGACTAATAGCTTTGTCTAATATACTTGTTCAAGTCAAATGGACAAAAGCCTACTGCTGTAGAATAGACTATCCGACTTTGCTGTCTGATTCTTCTGATTCCAATTTGTGGGAACAATGGACCGTGTGGGAGACATGTAGGCCTAGGTGGTTATTTATTTCCATATGATCAGTGTACAACAATGAATATCACTTAGTCCTTAAATTGAACATAAACAGCGCATCTCTTGAGAGATGTAGGCTAGAGCAGCACGTCTGCAAGCCTTTGATACACGCAAGATTCATTCTTTGTAAAAGGGTATTTTTAATGGGAAACGTAAACTATTATTCTGCACACTGATTAGGATGATGTTTTGCCAAAGATGATGATGCGATTTAAATCTGTTTGGGAGTGGGACACACGCGGCCGGTCCCCACCCATCATTCACGAGTCATTGTTTCCATTTCTTCCACCCACACCCCTTTTTACAAAAATAACGGTGCAAAGAAAATGCGAAGAAAGGGAACATTTCTTACCATATTTCGAGTCCGGAGTCGGTTTCTTCTCGTCTAGGTCCATGGTTGAATACTTGGGTGTTCTCGCTGCTGCCTGTTGATCCAATTTTGGACAGTTACCATGGAAATGTCGGAGAAAAAAGCATCAATAACACTGTTAGCGATTCCCTATTCGCCGTCAAAACCGAACGTACTGTGGCAAGACCATGCCAAATCATGATACATTCCATACCGCGAGACATTGAGACAGGGGCCAATCAGATATAAAAACCAACAACTGACAGCTTGGTCGGCCAATTAAATTACCCTGAAGGCGGGGCCAAAAATGTTTTCTCTTGCAGCTACCTCAAAGGAATGTGAAGAGGGGTTGTGCTACCAGACACTATGAATAGCCTATTTTAATTTCAAAATCATTAGGGAAAATGATTCTTTAGAACATGCAAATAAAATGTAGAGGACTGTAAGTTGTTCAAACTAAAAGGTTATCTCTCACAGTTTGAGTGGATTTTTTTTTTCATTCCAAAAATTCACTTCATATCAACAAAATCGAAAAGAATGCAAACGGTAAAAAGGTGCATGCAGTGAAAGAGAGTAAGAAAGAGAGACTCAATCAAGCTAGTCCTCTTGACTTCTTTCTTATCTCATTCTCGTTGGCACCAAAAGTTTAAAAAGTGTTGATAGGGGACAGAATGCGGTCGGACCATCATATAATTGGCATATACATTACTCTTACTGAATTTCCACGTGGGTGAGGATATTGGAAATGTTATCAAAGCCTATTGGATGATAATTTATTTTTAACTAGGACAAAGGAATTTATAACTGACTTTTTCCGACATAACATAGGTACAGCAAATCCCCTTATTGTATGGGACACCTTTAAATGGGCCTTTAGAGGCCATGCAATTCAGTACTCATCTCGAAAACAAAAGCAATTTAGGTCAAAATAGTTTATACTAACAAAGGAAATAGAAAGTCTAACAGAACAGATAGATGGCAATAAAAACTGTAACATAGAGGCTCAGAATAAATTAGAGGAAAAACAAACAAAAATGGATAAACTTATTCAAGACAGATCAAGTGTAATATATTATAAAAAATAAAGCAAACTGGATGGAATATGGGGAAAAATGCACCAAATTCTTTTTTCATCTTCAACATAGGAATGCTACCAAAAAGAATTTAATGAAATTGGTTACAATTGACGGAGTAACCCATGATTCACCAAATGATATTTTGAAGGAGGAAACAAGGTACTTTAAGCCTATAGCCTCCCGAGTGGTGCAGTGGTCTAAGGCACTGCATCGCAGCGCTAGCTGTGCCATTAGAGATCCTGGTTCGAATTCAGGCTCTGTCGTAGCCGGCCGCGACCGGGAGACCCATGTGGCGGCGCACAATTGGCCCAGCGTCGTCTAGGGTAGGGTAGGGAATGGCCGGCAGGGATGTAGCTCAGTTGGTAGAGCATGGCATTTGCAACGCCAGGGTTGTGGGTTTGATTCCCACGGGGGGTATGAAAAAAAATATATATATATACACTGCTCAAAAAAATAAAGGGAACACTTAAACAACACAATGTAACTCCAAGTCAATCACACTTCTGTGAAATCAAACTGTCCACTTAGGAAGCAACACTGATTGACAATACATTTCACATGCTGTTGTGCAAATGGAATAGACAACAGGTGGAAATTATAGGCAATTAGCAAGACACCCCCAATAAAGGACTGGTTTTGCAGGTGGTGACCACAGACCACTTATCAGTTCCTATGCTTCCTGGCTGATGTTTTGGTCACTTTTGAATGCTGCCGGTGCTTTCACTCTAGTGGTAGCATGAGACGGAGTCTACAACCCACACAAGTGGCTCAGGCAGTGCAGCTCATCCAGGATGGCACATCAATGCGAGCTGTGGCAAGAAGGTTTGCTGTGTCTGTCAGCGTAGTGTCCAGAGCATGGAGGCGCTACCAGGAGACAGGCCAGTACATCAGGAGACATGGAGGAGGCCGTAGGAGGGCAACAACCCAGCAGCAGGACTGCTACCTCCGCCTTTGTGCAAGGAGGAGCAGGAGGAGCACTGCCAGAGCCCTGCAAAATGACCTCCAGCAGGCCACAAATGTGCATGTGTCTGCTCAAACGGTCAGAAACAGACTCCATGAGGGTGGTATGAGGGCCCGACGTCCACAGGTGGGGGTTGTGCTAACAGCCCAACACCGTGCAGGACGTTTGGCATTTGCCAGAGAACACCAAGATTGGCAAATTCGCCACTGGCGCCCTGTGCTCTTCACAGATGAAAGCAGGTTCACACTGAGCACATGTGACAGACGTGACAGAGTCTGGAGACGCCGTGGAGAACGTTCTGCTGCCTGCAACATCCTCCAGCATGACTGGTTTGGCGGTGGGTCAGTCATGGTGTAGGGTGGCATTTCTTTGGGGGGCCGCACAGCCCTCCATGTGCTCGCCAGAGGTAGCCTGACTGCCATTAGGTACCGAGATGAGATCCTCAGACCCCTTGTGAGACCATATGCTGGTGCGGTTGGCCCTGGGTTCCTCCTAATGCAAGACAATGCTAGACCTCATGTGGCTGGAGTGTGTCAGCAGTTCCTGCAAGAGGAAGGCATTGATGCTATGGACTGGCCCGCCCGTTCCCCAGACCTGAATCCAATTGAGCACATCTGGGACATCATGTCTCGCTCCACCCACCAACGCCACGTTGCACCACAGACTGTCCAGGAGTTGGCGGATGCTTTAGTCCAGGTCTGGGAGGAGATCCCTCAGGAGACCATCCGCCACCTCATCAGGAGCATGCCCAGGCGTTGTAGGGAGGTCATACAGGCACGTGGAGGCCACACACACTACTGAGCCTCATTTTGACTTGTTTTAAGGACATTACATCAAAGTTGGATCAGCCTGTAGTGTGGTTTTCCACTTTAATTTTGAGGGTGACTCCAAAATTTCCATTGATAATTTTTGTGTGATTTTGTTGTCAGCACATTCAACTATGTAAAGAAAAAAAGTATTTAATAATATTATTTAATTCATTCAGATCTAGGATGTGTTATTTTAGTGCTCCCTTTATTTTTTGGAGCAGTGTATATAATATAATGTATGCACTCACTAACTGTAAGTCGCTCTGGATAAGAGCGTCTGCTAAATGACTAAAATGTAAATACATTTTCGTTTCAGTCGCCTCCATCTCCTCTAACTGAAGCTAATTGTAGAGATTTTTTTCTTCTATTGATAATGTAAAATGAACAGCCAAACAGAAAGACTCATGTGAAGGTGAAATTACAGAGGAGGAACTTCTGGATGCAATTAAAGACTTTAAGTCTGGGAAAACTCCAGGGTTGGATGGCATACCAGTCGAAGTATACCAAACCTTTTTTTATATACTAAGAGGACCGCTATTAGCATGTTTTAACCACTCCTATGTAAATGGTAGATTATCTGACACTCAAGAATAAGGTCTGATCTCATTATTACTGAAACAGGATACAAGTGGAAAATATAAAGATCCCGTCCATTTAAAAAATTGGAGGCCCCTTACACTTCAGTGTTGTAATGCAAAAATTCTAGCAAAATGTATAGCGCATAGAATTAAAAAGGTACATTACTCTGATATTATTAATTCTAATCAGACAGGTTTTTTACATGGAACATACATTGGAGATAATATAAGGCAAGTTTATTGGAAACAATAGAACATTATGGAAAATCTGACAAACCAGGCCTGCTATTCATAGCAGACTTCGAAAAGGCATTTGATAAAGTACGACTGGGGTTTATATATAAATGCCTGGAGCATTTCAATTTTGGTGAATCTCTTATAAAATGGGTCAAAATCATGTATAGTAACCCTAGGTGTAAAATAGTAAATAATGGCTATTTCTCAGAAAGTGTTAAACTGTCAAGAGGAGTGAAACAAGGTTGTCCACTATCGGCATATCTATTTATTGTGGCCATCGAGATGTTAGCTATTAAAATCAGATCCAACAATAAAGGTGTCATTGTACGCTGATGATTCATGTTTTCTTTTAAATCCACAACTAGAATCACTCCACAGCCTCATAGAGGATCTAGATACATTTTCTAACCTCTCTGGATTACAACCAAATTATGACAAATGTACTATATTACGTATTGGATCAATAAAAAATACAATTTTTACATTGCCATGTAGTTTACCAATAAAATGGTCTGATGGGGATGTGGATATACTCGGAATACATATCCCAAAGGAAATAAATGATCTCACTTCAATAAATTATAATAGAAAGTTAGCAAAAATAGATAAGATCTTGCTACCATGGAAAGGTGGGTGCCTGTCAATTTGTGGAAAATCACCCTGATTAACTCTTTAGTATTATCCCAGTTTACCTATTTGCTTATGGTCTTGCCTACGCCTAGCGAACAGTTTTTTAAATTATATGAGAAAGAAATATTCCATTTTATTTGGAACGGCAAGCCAGATAAAATTAAACGGGCCTATTTATATAATGAATATGAATTCGGAGGACAGAAATTATTAAATATTAAAGCATTAGACCTATCACTAAAAGCTTCAGTCATACAAAAGTTATACTTAAATCCGAACTGGTTCTCTAGCAAATTAGTAAAATTGTCTCACCCAATGTTCAAGAATGGCCTTTTTCCCTTTATTCAGATTACAACCACTCACTTTCAGTTATTTGACAAGGAAATCATCTCCCAGATATCACTATTTCTAAAACAAGCCATAGAAAGTTGGTTGCAATTTCAATTTAATCCTCCAGAAACGACAGAACAAATAATGCAATAAATATTGTGGTTAAACTCAAATATACTAATTGACAAAAAAACTTTTTTTTTGGACAAAATGTTGAAAAAAGGTATAATCTTTGTAAATGATATCATCAGTAGGACTGGTGGAGTTATGTCGCACATGCAGCTAACAAAAACATATGGAAATGTCTGCTCTACCCAAAATTACAACCAAATAATTGCAGCCTTACCGCAAAAATGGAAGAGGAAAGTGGAAGGAGGAGAAAGTAAGGAACTTGTCTGTCGGCCTTGCATTAAAGAACATAATTGGTTAAGGAAAAGTGTGATAAATAAAAAGGTATATCAGTTTCATTTAAGGACCAAAGGATTGACAGCCGTCCCCTATAGATTGCAAAATAGTTGGGAAGAGATTTTTGACGTACCGATCCCATGGCATAGTGTTTATGAACTGATACGCAAAACGACACCGGATTCAAAACTTAGAATCTTTCAATTTAAATTATTATATAAAATTCTTGCTACCAATAGAATGTTATTTATATGGGGGATGCAATCTTCCCAGCTCTGCAGATTTTGCTGCGAAGAGACAGAATCATTAGATCATTTGTTTTGGTACTGTCCATTTGTAGCTTGTTTTTGGACACAGGATTGGCTAAAGGATTGCAATATTTACCTGGAGCTAACCCTGCAGATAGCACTACTGGGTGATCTGAAAAGTCATAGTCAATCGATCAATAACATAATAATACTATTAGCAAAAAAAAAATATTTTCAATTCACAATCTGTAGAAACAATGAGAATAGAAAGGTTCAGAACTTTTGTAAGACATCACAGTACAGTTGAAATATATATGGCAAATAGAAATCCTATATGGATGGTGTTAAAAGATAGATGGGAGGTGATGAATGGAATTGAAGGATGGGACTAATAACAACTAACAACAAACAATAACAAGATAACCAATAATGTAGACACGCTGTGTCCATAATAAGTGTATGGGTTGTAGGTTGGGAGCTTTTGTGAAGGAGCACAGTTAGAAAGATATGGCATATAGAAGCAAACTGGATTGACATCATGAAAATGATCGGAGAGGTTGAGAGTAGAAGAAGTTCAGGAGAAAGAACAAACAAAATGTAAATACTGTAAAATTGACTGTGTCCATAAAATGTAGATAGTGGGTATGGGCTGGAAGTAGAGGCCTAGGCGTTGTTGTTCACTAGTTTACTCCAAGTGGGGAAAGGGTGGCAGGGTTGGAAAGTAATAAAGGGTTTTAAAATAATAAAAGAAAAAAAGAAAAAAAAGAAAGAGAGAACTTGGTTAACTTCAAATGTGTGTCCAAATAACAGAGTTGGTGAGAGAGACTCACACCTACTGTAATGGTCTGGGCCTAAACCACACGAAAATAACACTAGACACTATGGAACACAAAGCTTTTACTATCTCATCCTGGAATATAAAATGTCTGAGATCATCTGCCTTTGGCCTAAAGAGCAGGCACCCAGACTTTACCAAAGAAATCAGAAATACAGACATTGTCATCCGGCAAGAAACATGGTATAGAGGAGATGGACCCACTGGTTGCCCTCTAGGTTACAGTGAGCTGGTAGTCCCATCCACCAAACTCCCCAGGTGTTACATAGAGAAGAGACTCAGGGGGTATGCTAATTAAGTAATAAGGCACAAGGGGGTGTGGTATACGGCCAATATACCATGGCACGGAGTGCCTGAATATAGCCCTTAGCCGTGGTATAGTGGCCATATACCACAAACCCTCGATTTGCCTTATTGCTATTATAAACTGGTTACCAATGTCATTAGAGCATTTAAAATAAATGTTTTGTCATACCCTTTCATCCAATCAGCATTCAGGGCTTGAACCACACAGTTTCTAATTTGGTGTAGATCATACTTAACCCACTACTTTAAATTAATCAAAACAGGAACACATTACATTTGACTAGAAATTCAAAAGAAAATGATCTCATCAGAGAAAAATGTCCTCCTGTGTGCTCCCTATATCCATAGACGCAGGCAAAAGAGTGGAAACTGGAGCAGCAGCACCAGGTGGACTGGGGACAGCAAGGAGTCATCAGGCCAGGTAGTCCTGAGGCATGGTCCTAGGGCTCAGGTCCTCTGGGATGAGCTACACGGGGTAAATTCACTACTCGATTGAAGGACCTTACACATAATTGTATGTGTGGGGTACAGAGATGAGGTAGTTGTTAAAAACTACTTATTATGTGACTTGTTAAGCAAATTGTTACTCCTGAACTTATTTAGGCAAAGGGGTTGAATAGTTATTGAATCAAGACATTTCAGCTTTTAATTTTTTATTAATTTGTCAACATTTCGAAAAACATAATTCCACTTTGACATTATGGGGCATTGTGTGTAGGCCAGTGACCCAAAAAATCTCAATGTAATCTATTTTAAATTCAGGCTGTAACACAACAAAATGTGGAAAAAGTCAAGGGGTGTGAATACTTTCTGAAGGCACTATATATCAATGAATTGGCGAGGGCACTAAAACAGTCTGCAGCACCCGGCCTCACCCTACTGTACTCAGAAATCAAATGCCTACTGTTTGCAGATGATCTGGTACTTCTGTCCCCAACCACGGAGGTCCTACAACCACCTAAAAGGAAGCGATGCCAACACATTCCACCACAAAGCCCTCACCTACAGAGAGATGAACCTAGAGAAAAGTATCCTCAGCCAGCTGGTTCTGGGGCTCTGTTCACAAACATAAACAGATCCCACAGAGCTCCAGGACAGCAACACAATTAAATCCAACCAAATTATGAGAAAGCAAAAATATCATTATTTGACACACTGGAAAGAATCAACCAAAAAAACGGAGCAAATTGGAATGCTATCTGGCCCTAAACAGAGAGTACACAGTGGCAGAATATCTGACCACTGTGACTGACCCAAAATTAAGAAGATCCTTGACTATGTACAGACAGTGAGTATAGCCTTGCTATTGAGAGAGGCCGCCATAGGCAGACCTGGCTCTCAAGAGAAGACAGGCCATGTGCCCACTGCCCACAAAATGAGGTGGAAACTAAGCTGCACTTCCTAACCTCCTGCCAAATGAATGACCATATTAGAGATACATATTTCCCACAGATCACACAGACCCACAAAGAATTTGAAAACAGATCTAACATTGATAAACTCCCATATCTGTTAGGTGAAATACTGCAGTGTGCAATCACAGCAGCAAGATTTGTGGCCCATTGCCTTGAGAAAAGGGCAACCAGTGGAGCACAAACAACATTATAAATACCACCAATATTTATCTGTTTATTTATTATCTTCCCCTACTATTAGTACTACAATTATTTGCACATTGATAAAACACTGATAATATAACACTTGAAATGTCTTTATCTTTTTTGAAACCTTTTTGAGTGCAATATTTACTGTTAAATTCGAATCGTTTTTTGTTGATGTTGTTTAGTGTCTTCTCACTTTTGTTTATTTTACTTACTTTGGCAATGTAAACACGTTTCCCATGCCAATAACGCCCCTTTGAATTACATTTACATTTAAGTCATTTAGCAGACGCTCTAATCCAGAGCGATTTACAAATTTGTGCATTCAACTTAGGATAGCCAGTGGGACAACCACTCCTTTTTTATTTTATTTGTAATGGGGGGAATGGGGGGTAAAAGGATTACTGTTATACTATTCCAGGTATTCCTTAAAGAGGTAGGGTTTCAAGTGTCTCCGGAAGGTGGTCAGTGACTCCGCTGTCCTGGCGTCATGGGGGAACTTGTTCCACCATTGGGGTGCCAGAGCAGCGAATAATCAGATAGATAGAGAGAGAGAGAGAGAGAGAGAGAGAGAGGGAGAGAGAGAGAGAGAGAGAGAGAGAGATCCTACCACAGAAACAGTGTAGGGTGACATGACAAATAGAGGCTATTGTAGTCTGCCCTGACAACCCAATCCTTGCTTTCAGGTGTGTCATGTGGATGAACTATGCCAAGATTCGTCTAACATAACATACCATGAATAATTAATCAGGTTACGCTTCTTATATTTAGTTTCCTGGCCTTTGAATGCTTGGAAGTAAATCATGTCTGCCTAATTAATCATTTCTGCATAATGCATTTTATGTTGTTGTTAATATGCATTGAGAACTGTAATCATTATACAGACATTTCATTCAGCAAACCGATCTATTCAAAGTAATGTGTTGAGCTATTTACTTTTTTCTATATGAAAACGCTCATATATCCCAACCACACTTGTTGTCCACCAAACAAACAAAACTAGGCCTATATTAAATTCTGATCAATGCCACATTGCCTAATATAAAGTCTACATTTCACTTTTCAATGTGTTTAATTGAAAAATTTTAACAAATATGTTTTTTGTTTAGTTTTTTGACAAATATGTGTATGGTTATGGTAAATAAATACTATAATTGCATAATACTTTTAATACTACACTCCTATACAATTGTGGTGTCTTCAGGCTAGTTTGAAGATACAGTATTTTGAACATAGTCTTCAGGAGCACATGGCCATTGGCCACCTGGACCTATTTTTTTACAATCTAGTGGCGCATTCAAGACAACTGGGAACTCAGAAAAATACGAGGTCAAATCATGACGTCAGTGATCTTCAGGTCGGAAAGTCAGTTCCCGAGTTGGAATTGCGAGTTGGATGACCGTTCAAAATTATATTTCCCAGTCGGAGCTCGTTTTTTTTTTAGTTTCCAGTTGTCTTGAGCGCACTGAAGTCGGAGATTTCCGAGTTCCCAGTTCCTATGAAGGCGGCATATGACTTGAACATATTTAACGAATTAGCAAATCTAAAAATTCCGACTTTCCTAGTTCCGAATAGTATTTGACCGCGGCATTTGTATTCTCACAGCCAATGAGATGGGAGGGGAGTGGGCCAACGCCCACGACATGCTCTCGGCCAGATGGCTATACATTAGCGCCATTTTGAGTGTGGCATTCATCACTTTTGGAAAAAGTTTCAAAAAGAAAGATCAATGACGAAAGTATTTAACCCACACACAACTTTATGAATCATTACACTCTAAATAGTTTAATAATGCATTTGTTTTTATGCTTTAGTTCAAGGTTAACAAAATCTAAGTTTCATAACGCACTCCGTTGCATAATTTTCTACTTCACAGGTGTCTTGACTCGCTTATGATGGAGGAAAGCTGTCCCCACGCCCTCACGTACCCATTTGACGTCACACTGCAGCGATTACAAAAGCAAACAGCGGCGCCTGAGATAAGGCCATCATCATCAGATCGGAAATAATTATCAGACAAGAACAGGTACATTAATGATACTTAATTGTGCATGAAGTTGCTCACTGAAATGTTACATTGTTACGGGTGTAGGTTTGTTTTTACTGCTACTGTTTAGAAGTGTTTTTTTTATTTTTTTACCTGCTGTTCAACATGTGTTATAAAATGTTTTGTAACAGGCTTGTGTAACGAAGGGCAGCTACCATAAAACATGACATTTCTTATCTTATTCGTTCAAATAGAGCTCTGGAACATCAGGAAAATGATTAAAACTAAAATCTGTACCATATGATTTTTTTCATTTTGATTGTAACTGCCCTTTATTGGTTTGTTACGGTATTGTCACAAAAATGCTTCAAATGTGATTTTTTTTTACCATCACATAGATTCACTTTATAATATTATAATAGCATGTTTTGTAAATGTATCATTATTACTCCCCTTAGTATACCATTAAATGTGTCTTGTGTTCCAATTTCTTTCAGACTGTGAACCATGGCTCTCCGAGGTGCTGTGAATCGTTTGCTTGCCAACACTCAGAAATGTGCTGCCATCTCTGTCTCCCGAGCACAGGGCACAGCAGCAGCTTTACCAGCCCAAAACGGTGAGTTTACCTGTGAGCATATAATAACAGAATGGGATTGTATTAAAATGAAATTGTTAAGTGTCTAGAATGTAATGTAGCTTTTTTGTTGGTCTCGGTTGATGACTTATTGTGCCGTTGACTCTTTCAGAAGCCGAAGTGGTCGCCAAGAAGCCTCCAAAAGCACGTAAGTCATTTAAACAAGTTAAACTCATAAAGCTACAGTATTGGACAAACCGCATCATGTGTACATTACCAATGTATTACATATGTAAACTTAACCGCTAGGCGCCACTGGCTACACATACAGACATGATGTACTATATTATGAAACGTGGTGGTAGACAGTATGACATCACCATGTCTGCGTTGCCTCATGTTCTAATGATATTCCCATGGCCCTCTACAGCCAAGGTGCAGTTTAACTGGCGTGACGCCCTGGAGCTGGACGGCCTGCTAACAGAGGAGGAGGTGATGATCAGAGACTCCTTCAGGACCTACTGCCAGGAGAAGCTAATGCCACGCATCCTCATGGCCAACAGACACGAACGTAAGCGCTGACAAATGGCCAACAGACACGAACGTAAGCACTGACAAATGGCCAACAGACACGAACATAAGCACTGGCATATGGCCAACAGAGACAAACGTAAACACAGGCTGAGGTGCTATTCCTGGAGAGAAGACTTCTCATGAGAATCTTCTCTGTAGAACCTCTTTTGTAACAGTTCCAGTACACAATAACTTGATACAAGTTAGACCATGAACTTCTCTATAAACTATTTATTGACAGCTGAAAGTGGAAAAGTCATGCTCATTGTCTGTTTGTTTGTCCCCCCCCCAGATTTCCATCGTGAGATTGTCTCCGAGATGGGAGAGCTGGGCGTCTTGGGGCCAACCATCCAAGGTAAACAACATGTGACACATGCATCATCCTGTTATTGATGTGTTCATATTCGATCTTCATGCTCTATTAGTCCACTAATTGTCCTTCTTCACCCAACTTTGTCTCTTCTTCACCCAGGTTATGGTTGTGCCGGCACCAGCTACGTGGCCTACGGGCTCATAGCGAGGGAGGTGGAAAGGGTGGACAGTGGCTACCGGTCAGTCATGAGTGTCCAGTCCTCACTGGTCATGCACCCCATCAACGCCTACGGTACAGAGGAACAGAAGGAGAAGTGGCTACCCAGGCTAGGTATGAAATAACTCTACTATATATTCCATAGTAAAATTATACACAGTATAGAAATTACAGCTGGGTAATATGGACAAAAATCCATATCACGATAAATTGACTGAAGTATCACGATAACGATAAATTCATAACATTAATTTGCGCCAGTTACTTTTTTACATTAGCCTTAAAACTACTACTACTTTGGCTGTTGTGGCTATCAATTGAAGAAAGGGAAAACCCTCACTCACTCCGCTATCAATTGTCCCGTTAGCAATAGCCCATATTAGCAGACTTACTTCATTTCAAACTTCACATTCCTCTAGTAAAGGCTACTTATCGTTATTATCCATATCAGTAAAATGTCCTCGATAAATGGTTGGTTCGGTCAGGATCAATAATTCTCGGTTTAGAAACCGTGTTGGGTTTCAGTTCATAAGTATGAAGAAAAAGAACGTAGATGAACGATCAACAGGTGTTTATACATCACTAATATTGGCAGATAGACAGAAGTCTAAGTTGTTGTACAAAGTAAATGTGGTGAGAAATTGAGAATGAAACTAATGCAGACTGAAGCAGAGCTCATATTCCAGTTAGGTAAAGCCTCTTCTTAATCCCATCTCTCTCTGTGTAATGCTGCAGCTCGTGGGGAGATCTTGGGCTGTTTCGGCCTGACTGAGCCCAACCACGGCAGTGACCCCGCGGGCATGGAGACCAAGGCCAAGTACAACCCCTCCAGTGGCACCTTCACCATCAGCGGAGCTAAGACATGGTAAGGTTCTTCTAACGTGGGTACCAGTCTGTCTATCTTACCAGTCTGCATGTATGTCTGACTGGGTAGGTTCTAGTCTGGGTTACCATACCAGTCTGTCTATCTGACCAGTCTGCATGTATGTCTGACTGGGTAGGTTCTAGTCTGGGTTACCATACCAGTCTGTCTATCTGACCAGTCTGCATGTATGTCTGACTGGGTAGGTTCTAGTCTGGGTTACCATACCAGTCTGTCTCTGCTTTAGTTCTCTTCTTTGAAAGACTTGGTAATCTCGCATTCAACGCAAAAAGTGAAGGCTGGATCAAGGTTTTGCTTAAGCCAACAGCTTTGTCATTGTGGTGATTTGGCAACCAGGCTAGCTAGGTACAGTAGTTTTGCATCAACTATAAAATGTCCCAATGAAGAGACATAGCCCTTCAGTTATATGGCTGCTGAAAATGCAGGCGTAACGAACAGTACTTACACAATGTTTGTTGTCTCCACTGTGGGAACTTTAGGTGGCATGACATGAAGGTTAGATGTACGTGTGACTGTCTCAATATGTAAAGAACGTTATGAGAGGGACCTCATGCACAGCTTCATGCATAGCCATCCATATATAGATGCAGTAACCTTACACCAGTTGTTGGCAAAGCCCACACCAGACTGTTTGCACTGTTACGTCTATATATGTTTCGTAATGCAAGCAGTAACCCCATTGCCCTTGTATTAAAACTCAGGGCCATAATTATGAGCTCTTATAGTTGGCCCATTACCTTTTCCCTGCCTGTGTCCCCAACCATATGATATGCCCTTACCCTCGCATATGATGTAGTTGAACCTATTATACCCTAACTCTCACTATGGGTAACTCATTTACCGTATTCTCTCCCCTATCCCCCAGGATCACCAACTCACCCGTGGCGGACATCGCAGTAGTCTGGGCCAAGTGTGAGGATGGTAGGATCAGAGGTTTCATCCTGGAGCGTGGCATGAAGGGCCTGGCAACACCTAAGATCGAGGGCAAGTTCTCTCTGCGGGCGTCGGCCACGGGCATGATCCTGATGGATGAGGTGGAGGTGCCCCAAGAGAATATGCTGCCCAACGTCTCTGGACTGGCTGTGAGTAGGCCTAACTGTTGGACTCCATCACATAATGCTGTTTAGAAATACTGTAAATTGAATGATTTACTATAGGAACAATTCAGACTGAACCGAAGTTGCTGGCTGAGATACGCCAAAAGTATGTGGTCACCCCTTAAAATTAGTGGATTCGGCTATTTCAGCCAGTCCCGTTGCTGACAGGTGTATAAAATAGAGTACACAGCCATGCAATCGCCATAGACAAACATTGTCAGTAGAATGGTCTTACTGAAGAGCTCAGTGACTTTCAACGTGGCACCGTCATAGGATGCCACCTTTTCAACAAGTCAGTTCGTCAAGTTTCTGCCCTGCTAGAGCTGCCCTGGAAGCGTGTAACGTGTAAAAATCGTCTGTCCTTGGTTGCAACACTCACTACAGAGTTACAAACTGCTGTTTTTCATGGTTCGGGCTTGGCCCGTTAGTTCCAGTGAAGGGAAATCTTAACGCTACAGCATACAATGACATTCTAGACGATTCTGTGCTTCCAACTTTGTGGAACATTTTGGGGAAGCACTTTCCTGTTTCAGCATGACAATGCCCCCGTGCACAAAGCGAGGTCCATACAGAAATGGTTTGTTGAAATCGGTGTGGAAGAACTTGACTGGCCTGCACAGAGCCCTGACCTCAACCCCATGGAACACCTATGGGATGAATTGGAACACCGACTGCGAGCCAGGCCTAATCGCCCAACATCAGTGCCCGACCTCATTAATGCTTGTGGCTGAATGGAAGTAAGTCCCTGCAGCAATGTTCCAACATCTAGTGGAAAGCCTTCCCAGAAGAGTGGAGGCTGTTATAGCAGCAAAGGGGGAACCAACTCCATATTATTGCCCATGATTTTGGAATTACATGTTCGACGAGCGGGTGTCCACATACTTTAGGCCATGTAGTGTATGTTTCGAGAACTCTTGAGATGTGAGATTAGAAAACAAGTCAGTTCTCTAAAGATGAACGTGTTCTGTTAAAATATATATATATACACACATATGTGTCTCATTTCTGGTCAGGGACCCTTCGGCTGCCTGAATAACGCCCGCTACGGTATCGCCTGGGGAGCTCTGGGTGCTGCAGAGTTCTGCTTCCATGCTGCACGCCAGTACACACTGGACAGGTAAACATCTCCCTCACTACTCATTATGTCATCAACTCTATTAATTCAGAGCACTCTTTGGTATGAACGAGGGATTATATTATAGTAGCGCTGACGAAGTAGCTTGTTCAGGAACACGTTAGCTCAGCAGTAAAGAGTATTGAAGGGAGTCAAGCTGCCATCCTGAACCTTATTTCAGCATTTTAGGACCATATTAAATGTTGCTGACATCTGATTCGCTCTCTTTTGTTTTGGTCCAATCAGGATCCAGTTTGGCGTGCCCCTGGCCAGAAACCAGCTGATGCAGAAGAAGATGGCTGACATGCTAACAGAGATCACCATTGGCCTGCAGTCCTGTCTGGCCCTAGGCAGACTCATCGACGACAAGAAGTGAGTGGAGTCCCCACTGAGTGAGCGAAATGAATGAAAGTCTGCTTTTGGATGTGAAGAGAGACTGCATTGGGCTGTGTACTAGTTTCATTTGGAATATGTGAAGAGAGACTGTGTGTCCCCATCTTTCTTCATTATATTAGACACTGACCTCTATCCTGTCTGTCTTCCCTTCCTTTAGAGCGGCCCCTGAGATGATCTCCATGCTGAAGAGGAACAGCTGTGGAAAGTCCCTGGACATCGCCAGGCAGGCCCGAGACATGCTGGGAGGCAACGGCATTTCAGACGAGTACCACATCATCAGACATGTCATGAACCTGGAGGCCGTCAACACATACGAAGGTGAGGAGAAGATTGATTGTATATGGTATTTAAAGGATGGAAAGGTTGGATAGAAGAATGGGTGATTGGAACATGAGCAGATAGTAGTCGGGATTGGAGAGAGAATGAGACTCGATGACCAGCAGAGGTCAGTAGTGTACAAATTAAGTGGTACAGTCACTTGTTGGTTTTGAGGTATAATTCTCAGTCAGGGAAGGGGAAGACGGTTCATAATAATGTCTGGAACGGAGTAAATGGAAACCATGTGTTTGATGTATTTAAAATCAAAATCAAATACAACAGGTGTAGACCTTACCATGAAATGCTTACTTACAAGCCCTTAACCAACAATGCAGTTTTAAGAAAATAGAATTAAGAAAATATTTACGAAATAAACTAAAAGTGCGGATGTTGCCTGTAATCCATGGCTTCTGGTTGGGATATGTACGTATGGTCACTGTGGAGACGACGTCGTCGATGCACTTATTGATGAAGCCGGTGACTGAGGTGGTGTACTCCTCAATGCCATTGGATGAATCCCGGAACATATTCCAGTCTGTGCTAGCAAAACAGTCCTGTAGCATAGCATCCGCGTCATCTGACCACTTCCATATTGAGCGAGTCACTGGTACTTCCTGCTTTAGTTTTTGCTTGTAAGCAGGAATCAGGAGAATAGAATTATGGTCAGATTTGCCAAATGGAGGGCGAGGGAGAGCTTTGTACGTGTCTCTGTGTGTGGCGTAAAGGTGGTCTAGAGTTTTTTTTCCTCTGGTTGCACATGTGACATGCTGGTAGAAATGAGATACATTAAAGTCCCCAGCCACTAGGAGCACCGCTTCTGGATGAGCATTTTCTTGTTTGCTTATGGCCTTATACAGCTCGTTGAGTGCGGTCTTCGAGCCAGCATCGGTTTGTGGTGGTAAATAGATGGCTACAAAAAATATAGATAAACTCTCTTGGTAGATAGTGTGGTCTACAGCTTATCATGAGGTACTCGACCTCAGGCGAGCAATACCTCGAGACTTCTTTAATATTAGATATTGCGCACCAGCTGTTATTGACAAATAGACACACACCCCCACCCCTCGTCTTACCGGACGTAGCTGTTCTGTCCTGCCGATGCACGGAACAATTTGATACCATACCACTGATTCCGCTCCAGCCATTACGAGCACGTCCTCCCCAATTAAGATGCCACCAACCGCCTTTGTTCTCAGTATGTATGTATTATATATCCTACAATATCTAATGTAAATGTAATTTAAATTAAAGTTTAGCCTCACTTGCACATTTCCCTGATCAAATAATCAACCCACAATGTCTTTGTGTTTGCTTGTTCTTCTAGGTACCCATGACATCCATGCCTTGATCCTGGGCCGAGCCATCACTGGACTGCAGTCATTCACTGTTGAGAAATAAACTCTCCTCCTTGTCCTCCTATTACAATGGACTGAATAACGGACTTAAAGTAGCCTGGGAAAGCCTTGAGCTACCCATCTATCTGCCTTCTGAGAAGTAATCACTGATGGTGTGCCTGACTGCTGATGGACTTCTATCCCCAAGTGCCTCTGTTTGGTGAGAGAAAATTAAAGGAAAAGTCAACCTAAAAGAAACACTGGGTCCAAATATGAGACGGTTTTGTTTTGCTTATGTATCTGTACTCAATCGATGATTGATATACAATGTCAGCTTGAAAGTTGATATTGTAGCTACAGTCTCCTACTACGAAGGGATGTCACGATGGTATGTAGCATGTTGATAAGGGATCTGTATAGATTAGAAATATATATATTTTATTGAATAAGTGATTTTAATGGGAAGGAGGATGTATGTGTATCTTTACAGCTTTGTTCACAACCAGTATATTTAATTTCTAAGTGAAATAAATTAACTGTACATAAAGCATATATTGAAATTATGAATTGTCTAATTTCGTAATTGTGATACTGACGGCTGACCTAAATCAGTGCTCTTTTTGAGGACAGAGAAAGTCCCAATTCAATGTTCTGCCAAATCAAAATAGTCATGGGATTAGGGACTCATTTGCAAATTATATTTATCATTTTTTCACATTATCTGGTCAAAAAAGCCATTGACACGCAATCACACTAACTGAAATTACAAGGAAATAGAGGCGAGCCATGGCTTTGTAACACACTCAAGTTTATTACCCAAAACAGCACCTACGAAAGCACCAGTCTTAAACTGCAGAGCAGGTATATTTTATCAGCTAGTTAACCCTTGAACCAGCACAGTTATGCTATAACCAACCACCACATGGGGCTGGCACAGTACAGTGGGTTCATCAATGGCTGTCCAAAGGCTGCCAAACTGCACTCTTAGAAAAAAGGGTTATTCGGCTGTCCCCATAGGAGAACGCTTTTTGGTTTCCATGTAGAACCCTCTGTGTAAAGGGTACTACCTTGAACCAAAAAGGGTTATTCAAAGGGTTCTCCTATGGGGACAGCCGAAGAACCCTTTTAGGTTGTAGATGGCACGTTTTTTTAAAATACAATTGTAGGAAGGGGCTTCGAAAGTGGTTAGTAGTTGGAAAACCTGGGGTATTCAGTACAGACTAGTTAGTCACTATTCTGATTAGAGTCAAGCCAGTCCTTAACAACCCATGAGTGGGATTTCTGAGGGATGAATAGGATAGAGTAGGATCTTCACTACAGACTACACTCTCAGAAAAAATAAATGTTTTCTAGAACCTAAAAGGGTTCTTCTGTCCCCATAGGAGAACCCTTTTTGGTTCCAGGTAGAACCCTTTCCACAGAGGGTTCTACATGGAACCCAAAATAGTTCTACCTGTAACCAAAAAGGGTTCTACATGGAACCAACAAGGGTTCTCCTATGGGGACAGCCAAAGAACCCCTTTGGAACCCTTTTTTTCTAAGAGTGTAGTCACTCAGTACTCTGGTGTAGAGTCAGGGCCCTGTTGAGTCCTGCCAGGGCCTGGGAGACTGTGTGGAGCTCAGTGTTGATCCTACTGCAGCTCTCTAGCACCAGAGTCAGCTCCTGGAGCATGGCCTGCATGGCATGGCTGTTCTCCTCATAGACAGTGTACATGTGCTCCTTCATCCGCCCGCAGATCTCACCCACCTGATGGAGAGCATTGACATGGAATAGTATGCAGAGTACGCTATAATGAAACTGTTGTAGAGTCTATGACAGTGTTTCCCAAACCCAAGGGGTGCACGTTTTGGTTTTTGACCTAACACTACACAGCTGATTCAAATGATCAAAGCTTGATGATTAGTTGATTATTTGAATCAGCTGTGTATTGTTAGGGCAAAAACCAAAACATAGACCACTTGGGGTCCCGAGGACCGAGTTTGGGAAACCCTGGTGTATGACAATGTAGTACAACACAACGGCCTACAAATATAATATACCTATTTATACGTATGTGCATTTGTTTTCTTGAAGTAAATACACATTGGGAAAGTACAGTGGGGATAAAAAGTATTTAGTCAAATCAAATCAAATCAAATTTTATTGGTCACATGCGCCGAATACAACAGGTGCAGACATTACAGTGAAATGCTTACTTACAGCCCTTAACCAACAGTGCATTTATTTTAAACAAAAAAAGTAAGAATAAAACAACAACAAAAAAAGTGTTGAGAAAAAAAGAGCAGAAGTAAAATAGTGACAGTAGGGAGGCTATATATACAGGGGGGTACCGTTGCAGAGTCAATGTGCGGGGGCACCGGCTAGTTGAGGTAGTTGAGGTAATATGTACATGTGGGTAGAGTTAAAGTGACTATGCATAAATACTTAACAGAGTAGCAGCAGCGTAAAAAGGATGGGGTGGGGGGGCAGTGCAAATAGTCCGGGTAGCCATGATTAGCTGTTCTGGAGTCTTATGGCTTGGGGGTAGAAGCTGTTGAGAAGTCTTTTGGATCTAGACTTGGCACTCCGGTACCGCTTGCCGTGCGGTAGCAGAGAGAACAGTCTATGACTAGGGTGGCTGGAGTCTTTGACAATTTTGAGGGCCTTCCTCTGACACCGCCTGGTATAGAGGTCCTGGATGGCAGGAAGCTTTGCCCCAGTGATGTACTGGGCCGTACGCACTACCCTCTGTAGTGCCTTGCGGTCGGAGGCCAAGCAGTTGCCATACCAGGCGGTGATGCAACCAGTCAGGATGCTCTCGATGGTGCAGCTGTAGAATTTTTTGAGGATCTGAGGACCCATGCCAAATCTTTTTAGTCTCCTGAGGGGGAATAGGCTTTGTCGTGCCCTCTTCACGACTGTCTTGGTGTGTTTGGACCATGATAGTTCGTTGGTGATGTGGACACCAAGGAACTTGAAGCTCTCAACCTGTTCCACTACAGCCCCGTCGATGAGAATGGGGGCGTGCTCAGTCCTCATTTTTTTCCTGTAGTCCACAATCATCTCCTTTGTCTTGGTCACGTTGAGGGAGAGGTTGTTGTCCTGGCACCACACGGCCAGATCTCTGACCTCCTCCCTATAGGCTGTCTCATCGTTGTCGGTGATCAGGCCTACCACTGTTGTGTCGTCGGCAAACTTAATGATGGTGTTGGAGTCGTGCCTGGCCATGCAGTCATGGGTGAACAGAGAGTACAGGAGGGGACTGAGCACGCACCCCTGAGGGGCCCCCGTGTTGAGGATCAGTGTGGCAGATGTGTTGTTACCTACCCTTACCACCTGGGGGCGGCCCGTCAGGAAGTCCAGGATCCAGTTGCAGAGGGAGGTGTTTAGTCCCAGGATCCTTAGCTTAGTGATGAGCTTAGAGGGCACCATGGTGTTGAATGCTGAGCTGTAGTCAATGAATAGCATTCTCACGTAGGTGTTCCTCTTGTCCAGGTGGGAAAGGGCAGTGTGGAGTGCGATAGAGATTGCATCATCTGTGGATCTGTTGGGGCGGTATGCAAATTGGAGTGGGTCTAGGGTTTCTGGGATTATGCTGTTGATGTGAGCCATGACCAGTCTTTCAAAGCACTTCATGGCTACAGACGTCAGTGCTACGGGTCGGTAGTCATTTAGGCAGGTTATCTTAGAGTTCTTGGGCACGGGGACTATGGTGGTCTGCTTGAAACATGTTGGTATTACAGACTCAGTCAGGGACATGTTGAAAATGTCAGTGAAGACACTTGCCAGTTGGTCAGCACATGCTCGGAGTACACGTCCTGGTAATCCGTCTGGCCCTGCGGCCTTGTGAATGTTGACCTGCTTAAAAGTCTTACTCACATCGGCTACGGAGAGCGTGATCACATAGTCATCCGGAACAGCTGGTGCTCTCATGCATGCTTCAGTGTTGCTTGCCTCGAAGCGAGCATAGAAGTGGTTTAGCTCGTCTGGTAGGCTTGTGTCACTGGGCAGCTCGCGGCTGTGCTTCCCTTTGTAGTCTGTAATAGTTTTCAAGCCCTGCCACATCCGACGAGCGTCAGAGCCAGTGTAGTATGATTCAATCTTAGACCTGTATTGACTCTTTGCCTGTTTGATGGTTCGTCGGAGGTCATAGCGGGATTTCTTATAAGCGTCCGGGTTAGAGTCCCGTTCCTTGAAAGCGGCAGCTCTACCCTTTAGCTCAGTGCGGATGTTTCCTGTAATCCATGGCTTCTGGTTGGGGTATGTACGTACGGTCACTGTGGGGACGACATCATCGATGCACTTATTGATGAAGCCAGTGACTGATGTGGTGTACTCCTCAATGCTGTCTGAAGAATCCCGGAACATGTTCCAGTCTGTGCTAGCAAAACAGTCCTGTAGCTTAGCATCTGCGTCATCTGACCACTTTTTTATTAACCGAATCACTGGTGCTTCCTGCTTCAGTTTTTGCTTATAAGCAGGAATCAGGAGGATAGAGTTATGGTCAGATTTGCCAAATGGAGGGCGAGGGAGAGCTTTGTATGCGTCTCTGTGTGTGGAGTAAAGGTGGTCTAGAGTTTTTTTCCCTCTGGTTGCACATTTAACATGCTGGTAGAAATTAGGTAGAACGGATTTAAGTTTCCCTGCATTAAAGTCCCCGGCCACTAGGAGCGCTGCATTTGGATGAGCGTTTTCCTGTTGATTAATGGCCTTGTACAACTCATTCAGTGCAATCTTAATGCCAGCATTGGTTTGTGGTGGTAAATAGACAGCTATGAAAAATATAGATGAAAACTCTCTTGGTAAATAGTGTGGTCTACAGCTTATCATAAGATACTCTACCTCAGGCGAGCAAAACCTCGAGACTTCCTTAGTATTTGATTTTGTGCACCAGCTGTTGTTTACAAATATACACAGACCGCCACCCCTCGTCTTACCAGAGTCAGCCGTTCTGTTCTGCCGATGTAGCGTATAGCCTGCTAGCTGAATGTTATCATTGTTGTCGTTCAGCCACGACTCCGTGAAACATAAGATATTACAGTTTTTAATGTCTCGTTGGTAGGATAACCGTAATCTTAAATCGTCCATTTTATTCTCAAAAGCTTGAACGTTGGCTAATAGGATTGATGGAAGAGGCAGTTTACTCGCTCGCCGTCGGATCCTTACAAGGCACCCTCGTTGAAGAAAAAACCAGTCAGCCACCAATTGTGCAAGTTCTCCCAGTTAAAAAGATGAGAGAGGCCTGTAATTTTCATCATAGGTACACGTCAACTATGACAGACAAAATGAGAAAAAAAAATCCAGAAAATCACATTGTAGGATTTTTAATGAATTTATTTGCAAATTATGGTGGAAAATAAGTATTTGGTCAATAACAAAAGTTTCTCAATACTTTGTTATATACCCTTTGTTGGCAATGACACAGGTCAAACGTTTTCTGTAAGTCTTCACAAGGTTTTCACACACTGTTGCTGGTATTTTGGCCCATTCCTCCATGCAGATCTCCTCTAGAGCAGTGATGTTTTGGGGCTGTCGCTGGGCAACACGGACTTTCAACTCCCTCCAAAGATTTTCTATGGGGTTGAGATCTGGAGACTGGCTAGGCCACTCCAGGACCTTGAAATGCTTCTTACGAAGCCACTCCTTCGTTGCCCGGGCGGTGTGTTTGGGATCATTGTCATGCTGAAAGACCCAGCCACGTTTCATCTTCAATGCCCTTGCTGATGGAAGGAGGTTTTCACTCAAAATCTCACAATACATGGCCCCATTCATTCTTTCCTTTACATGGATCAGTCGTCCTGGTCCCTTTGCAGAAAAACAGCCCCAAAGCATGATGTTTCCACCCCCATGCTTCACAGTAGGTATGGTGTTCTTTGGATGCAACTCAGCATTCTTTGTCCTCCAAACACGACGAGTTTTGAGTTTTTACCAAAAAGTTCTATTTTGGTTTCATCTGACCATATGACATTCTCCCAATCCTCTTCTGGATCATCCAAATGCACTCTAGCAAACTTCAGACGGGCCTGGACATGTACTGGCTTAAAGCAGGGAGACACGTCTCGCACTGCAGGATTTGAGTCCCTGGCGGCGTAGTGTGTTACTGATGGTAGGCTTTGTTACTTTGGTCCCAGCTCTCTGCAGGTCATTCACTAGGTCCCCCCGTGTGGTTCTGGGATTTTTGCTCACCGTTCTTGTGATCATTTTGACCCCACGGGGTGAGATCTTGCGTGGAGCCCAAGATCGAGGGAGATTATCAGTGGTCTTGTATGTCTTCCATTTCCTAATAATTGCACCCACAGTTGATTTCTTCAAACCAAGCTGCTTACCTATTGCAGATTCAGTCTTCCCAGCCTGGTGCAGGTCTACAATTTTGTTTCTGGTGTCCTTTGACAGCTCTTTGGTCTTGGCCATAGTGGAGTTTGGAGTGTGACTGTTTGAGGTTGTGGACAGGTGTCTTTTATACTGATAACAAGTTCAAACAGGTGCCATTAATACAGGTAACGAGTGGAGGACAGAGGAGCCTCTTAAAGAAGAAGTTACAGGTCTGTGAGAGCCAGAAATCTTGCTCGTTTGTAGGTGACCAAATACTTATTTTCCACCATAATTTGCAAATAAATTCATTAAAAATCCTACAATGTGATTTTCTGAAAAAAAATGTCTCAATTTGTCTGTCATAGTTGACGTGTACCTATGATGAAAATTACAGGCCTCTCTCATCTTTTTAAGTGGGAGAACTTGCACAATTGGTGGCTGACTAAAAACTTTTTTTCCCCACTGTACATTTTGAATTGTTGAGCAACTGGTGTGATAACTATGCCCTATGTAAATAGTAATTGAACACTGGTCACTTTGATAATGTTTACATACGGTTTTACCTACTTTATATGTATACACTGTATTATTGCCAAGGCTCATCCTATATAGCTACTGCTGTACACATCTTTTCTATTAATATACTGTCCATAATGTCTATACACACCATCATATACATATTCCGGACTCTTGACATTGCTCGTTCTAATATTTCTGAATTCCTTTCTATTTTGGGGATTTGGGTGTATTGTTTTGTATTGTTAGGTTTTACTGCACTGTTGGAGCTAGGAACATAAGCATTTTGCTACACCTGCAATAACATCAGCAAAATATGTGTACGCGACCAATAAAATGTGATTTGATAAACCGTGATGTTGGCAGTTAGCTACATACCTTTTCCACTAGCTTGTCCTGAAAGTTGTCCATAATCTTTTGGTCCATGGTGCGGCTGTCGTTTATCTTCCCAACCAGGTCCTGGACCTTCTTGCCAATGTCATATATCCTGGAACTTAAAGCACATTTAGTACATTTAGTATACAAGAAAGTACATTTAGATCTGTCATCTTAGATCAACATTAACGCATTGGTTGACTTTCCACAGATTACTTGACTTTACTATCTGTCCCCAAATCGCGTGATAAATTAGCAGAAAACTTGACCGGGGTTGGCCTTTAACTAATGACGAATAATTAAAGAGTCCTCACTAGGGACTTCATTACCTTATCTGATGTTCCTGACTCTCATCCGTGCTAATGGTCATGGAGGAAGAAGATCTCTCACTGATTGAGTCGTGGTCAGTGCCTAGACCTTCATCAGGGTCTATCTGGGGGCAGGAGACATTCATCTGCAATCACAAGAACATACAGCGGAACTATTACAACACAACAATATAAAACATGTTTAGCTAGCTAGCTAGATATCTATAGAATGTCAGAAAAGGTCAATCAATAGCTGAACCTGGGAAGTCTCATGTCTGGGTTTAGGAGTTGATTGTGAGGTGGAAGGCAGCTTGTCAAAGAAAAAGGGATCCATTTGCAGATCTTCAGATTACTGTACATATGGGAAATAAATGTCAATGTTCAGACTTTGGCTATGCACTTCGCTTGACAGAACAGTGGGGGTCGCTGTTTCACTAGCTAACGTTAACCAACTGTTAGGTAGGTAAATTAATGGGTGGATAAGAAATTAACTAGCCAACTTTGACAGTAGGTTGGGCAGGGAACATTTTACGATCTGGAATGAAAAACAACGAACCCTATAGAAGACAGCTATTTTAAAAGTCTGCTTCTACAGGTAACATTACCTAGTTGGCTAGCTTACGTTACCGCATTTTAAAACAGGTAGCTACTTTACAGCAACGATGAAGGCTCGTTTACATGCGAACGTTAGCTAGCTAGTTATGCTATCCTGGCTTGCTAGCTAGTTAAATGGTACGACTTTTTATTTAATTTTTTATTTTAAATTCTCTGAGTATAATATTTAAAAAATAGCTAGATACTTACCACAAGCGTCGTGTAAGAAAAATAAGTATTTGATTTTGAGATGTAATATCAAATTGCGCGCCAGGTAGTTTCCCGGGAAAAGTCTCGAGCGTTGGCTTGCTCATGTTTGTCTAGTGGGATAATATTGAGAGCCTTTCAGGGTCAGCTACTAATTTTGAGGGAATTACATTTGATTTGAGTTAACACAACCACAGTCAGACATGATGATGCAGTTGATTGTTAATCTAGATTACCCAGAAGTAAAATTATCTAGTGAAATAAGTAAAACTACAGATAGAACAATGAGACCGATATTTCACCGGATGTATAAATGTGAAGCATCCGCCCAGTGGCCGGCAGTGAGAGAAGATGGAAGGAGATGGATTTTGGCCGAAATTCTGCAAATGTTCTCATCGATGAAACATTTGATCTCAATAGAGTTTTCTGTTCCCAAAACTAGAATCTGTTATTAACAGAGTGGACTACGTTTTGTAGACTTTAACCTTTGCCAAAGTTGTAATTGTTTTTTGTTGTTTAGAAGGAGTGCAAAGGCGAATTAAGTTATTGCACACTCGCACTTCAGAGTGGGCGTTCCCTAACGGAAATATGCAGATGTATGCTAGAACGGGCTAATATGATCTCGTTAGCTCGTGCGTGGCTCTGCCCACTATGACTAATTTGTTCCCATTGGAAACGACAGGCTGTGGTCTATCTTGGTTCAGTTATAAAAATATTTGGTAAAGCATTACCTGTTTTACTTCTGTTGGGGAATAGAGTACCACAGTATGAGTCATAATACCTATAAAACCTAGCGGTCAAACAGGGAAATGGTTCCAATCGTTTTTCCACCATACATTTTTCCCATTGGGGATTTTTAGAAACACTTAAAATAAGGGCTGTGTTTCGTGTAGGCTTACCCTGGCGTGACGTTTTGATAACCGTGTAAATCTCTCTAGGACAAGGTGACTAGTATTACAACTTTCAAGAGTAATTTGAAAGCCGGACTGGGAAACATTGGTCTAGTGGACTGAACTCCACGGTGAAGGAAGTTTCTGATGACTCCACCAACAGAGTGGAGCAGAGACCAAGCTTTGTGGAATCTAGCTCAGACTACATTGATTCGCCCCAAGGTCAATAATAATAAAAAATAAAAACAATTTATGAAATAACCACAGACTGTTTGCTCATTGCTGCTAAAATGGCAACTCAGCACAAATGCACATGTGCAATTCAATCTCAACAAGGAAACAGTCGATGGTTGTATTTGTTTAACGTTTATTGAAAAAGTATGTATTTCAGCAAACAAAGAAAGACACACAACTACAGAGGACAAACATAGGTACAAGGTAGGCGTTACATTATTATTATTCATTTTTTTGTATTGACCTTGGGCGAATTGATGTAGTCAGAGCAAGATTCCACAAAGCCTGGTCTCTGCTCCACTCAGTTGGTGGAGTCATAAGACAATTATTTCACCATGGAGTGGAGTTCAGTCTGCACAAGTGTCTCAACGGAGGACAGCGGAGTCACTCACCACCTTCCGGAGACATTTGAAACCCCACCTCTTTAAGGAATACCTGGGATAGGATAAAGTAATCCTTCTACCCCCCCTAAAAAAAAATCCATATCGCGATAAATTGCCTAAATTGATGCGATAACATACATAGAACGATAAGTATAACAATGTGCACAACAGTTTATTTTTTAAAAAGTATCCTTTAAACTACTACTACTAGTTTGATGGTTGTAGCCATTGTCCCATTAACAATCACACATATTAGCAAACGTATTTAATTTCAAACTTCACATTTCTCTATAATAGGCTACTTATCGTAATGAACGTTATCAGCAAAATGCCTGCGATAAATGATCGGTATGGTCGGTGTTAATAATTTTCACCTCTAGTCTAATTAGCCCCATACTCAACTCTACATAATTTTGACTCGCTCAATTTTGGGACACTTGTGCATATGGCGGAGGCGGGCGTGAACGCGCAAATGGAGGGGGAAGGGGGCGATTTGAGATTGAGTCATTACTATTGTGCAAAGGAAGGAAGCGAAGTCTCATCCCTCGCTAACGGAATCTCTTGGCCAAACCCCTCCCTTCCACTAATTTCACCCGTGTTTATCATATGCAAAAAGACAGTTTTTGTTTTCATGAATTTTTATAATATAGGCAATTTTGAATTTGTAGCTGTGGAATCTAGTGGAAACCGTTTATCATCCACACACGGGCTTGAAAATCACTGCACCATCTTAAGCACCGCCTTCACATTTTTTTTTTTACATTTTAGTCATTTAGCAGACGCTCTTATCCAGAGCGATTTACAGTTAGTGAGTGCATACATTTTTCATACTGGCCCCCCGTGGGAAACAAACCCACAACCCTGGCGTTGCAAGCGCCATGCTCTACCAACTGAGCTATAAATGACGAAAACCCAAAACCAGGAACTACTGCGGCTCGTAATCACAATTCTACGTGAGCCTTGACAGATTCTCGCTGTTTCATCTGTCCATGAGAGATTAGCTGATTGTCAACCGACACTACCTTCTTCTGCATTGACTTCTGTTCTGATCCTCTGGTTTGATCATGGGGGAGTGGATTAGGGGGCGGGACTACCCGAGGTTTCTTGTTCTCACAGTAATCCGCCAATCCTTTCTCGGTGCGCTATTCTCTCATCGCTTTTACCAGAGCGTACTGCCAGAGCGCCTTCAGCACCTGGACAGTGGCCACCACTCGTGCGCTCCGACCTAGGCTAGATCAAGCTCTCCTGCTCAGGAACCTCCCCTGCTAGCTCACCTAGGCAACACTGAAACACTTTTTCAGAGGGTCCCAATATGATCGAACATAAAAGAAAGGGTGGTTGTGAAGACATTATCAAAGTTGAGGATTTTGGCAGACAGTATTCACTTTACAATTGAATAACTGAAATTCAAAAGGTAAGCGTTTGTCTTTTCCCCCCTGCCTATGTGTGTGTAGAGAGGTGGTACTTAAGTCAATCAATTACTCGTTTTCTTATTATGATATTGATAAGATACTATTTTGAGTGAATCATATTTACATTTACATTTTAGTCATTTAGCAGACGCTCTTATCCAGAGTAATATGCCATACTTCTGTTTTTGTGTCTATTTTTGAAATAAATAGTCAGTTAATGTACTTTTATTCTGTGTATTTAGGTCTGCATGCAGCATTGACTCATTGAAAGGCTTGGATAAGAGAATCCTAAAACCTCGGGACATTGTGGAGTAACCTTGTGGACATTGTAACTCAACGTAGAAAACATCCTCCATTACAAAGCAGCGGACGACCACGAACACCTCGAACATGGACGTCGTAAAAAGTTTGAACCTAACAGACAAAGCAGGAAATTTGATAAAAATATTGATTAATGATGAGGATATTCTCTATAAGGAATATAAGCCTCCTCCTAGGGACATTATCCAGCTGCCTAAATCCATGCTATATCTCCTGATGGCAGCTGTCGTGGTGGTGGCTGTGGCTTACGCCATCGTCGGTCACCTCATCAAGGACCTGGCCCTGGACATAGCAGGTAGTTGGGGGGACTTTAAGGACAAGGGATGTTACATGAGATTGGGATTAACCTAACAGGTTACCTGCACTAAGTACTATATTGATCAGAGTTTTAAAAGAAAATCAAGGACCTGGCACTGGACATAGCAGGTAGTTAATCTGTTGGGGGGACTTTAAGGACAAGGAATGTTACTTGAGATTGTGAGTAGAGTAGCCTATCCGGTAACATGCGCATAATAGTGTTCTCCTTTAAAGTTCCAGTACTATATTGATCAGAGTTTTAAGTAGAAAGAACATACTGTATTTAGTGTACACTGGAGTGTGTCAATCTATTGATGGATAATTGTACATTTGAGATAGTTTTTAGCCTATTAGGTTTCTGACTGTATAGCAATTGAAAGGTTAGAGGGGGTTACCTAGGGGATAAGGAATGAGATTCGGATTAACATGTTGACTGCACACATGATTATGTATAACTTCATCAACACTATAGGCTAGAGTGGAGTATTAATAGATCATTGCAATTGCAGAATTTCTTAGAGAAGATACTTTGGACCCATTGACTTTATGTTAGCAGGTCTGTGGAAAATGATTTTGACTTAATGCAAATGTGATGCATTTGTGGGAGAACCTACTGTATAGGAAGGATTGTGTAATACCGGCCCCCATTAGTTTCTATCCTACTAATCACAGAAGAGCCGCAGATAGCCTATGCTCCTTGAGGCATGATCAGCCTAAGTATGTACAAAGTAGGCCCAAAATCACACCATCCACCTCTATCTCTCCACCTCTCTCTATCCACAGACTGCCTGCTGAAGACATGTTGTACCCATTGAGTTTCTATTGTTTAGCAGGCCCCTGTGAAAGATTTGGCTGTGATAAAAGCCTACATTTTATAAACTGGGGGAACCTAAGAGAGAAGAGTCATATCCCTAACCCCCATTAATTTCTATGCTACTAATCACACCATCGATCCCCACTTCTCTCTCTCTCTCCACAAAGACTGCCTGCTGGGTCCCATGGAGCCTGACCCCCTGAAGGATGGTGACCTGAAGCCCCGCGGTCCTTCCCACATGCCCCCCATCATGACCAACTCCCACCACAATGCCTTCCACGTCTGGGATACAGACGACGTCATCATCCCCATGACCCCCATCGAGGGGAGCCCTCAGGCCAGCCCGCTGCTGAATGTCATAACCCACATACCCTCCTTCTTCCCGCACTCGCACAGCGTCAACAGTCCCGCGTTGAGCCATTCCCTACCTGGCCGAGAGATTAGAGTAGAGTCGGACGCCTAAGGCCGACTATAATAACCTGAGGTCAACCACGGGCGGCAGGTAGCCTAGCGGTATGAGCGTTGGGCCAGTAACCGAAATGTCGCTAGTTAACCCTAATTGCTCCAGGGTCGCTGTTGATAATGGCAGACTCTGGCCTTGACCCCATTCTCCGAGTTTGTCTCAGGGAGAGTGGGATATGCAAAAAACACATTTCCAATTCACACGTGTGAAATACGACAAATATAAGCACCCACCCACAAGATACGGTGCAATAACCACAGAGAGAGAGCAAGAGAGAGTCAGAGGCCTAGGGACGATAGGATGATGCAATAAGTACTTTATCAAAGGTGACCCACCTGCTCTGAAGATGGAGAATTGTTTAGCATTTGAGTGTCTTGTCTAGAATAATCTGAAGCCATTCAAGGCACGGTGCAATAACACTCATTTTGTATGGCTAATTTTAGTACAGTACTGGTTCAGTTATGGCGAAACCATATTTAGTTAGCTATTCCATTAGCAGTTATTCTGGTGCTCAACTTAATTTGATTCATATGGCTCATGTAATTGACAGTACCAAACCTGTAGCTTGCTAGCAGATCCGCATGCTGTACCAAACCTGTAGCATGCTAGTAGATCCCCATATACTTCCAGTCATTGCGCTAACGCTAGTTAGCATTGGCTTGTGAAACTAGCTCTAACTTCCTTCATACTGGACACAGAGACATCAAAATGGTATCCACAAGTTCATCTGACTCTGGGGAAGTAGATAAAGGGCCTTATTGCCAAAATCCCAAAGTATCCCTTTAACAGTACCAAACCAACTTCCTTGTTTAGCCTCAACACATTCCATCCCAAAATGTCAGAGGAGCAAAAATAAGACTTTTGAATGTCTTGGGCACATCATTGTGTATTCACCGGGTGAAAAGAAAATTACAGGACATCGTAGGACTGATCGATGGACGGTTTTATGACGCTTTTATAATTTCACCAACAACGTAGTTGGAGAGTTACAGATATCCGTCAAGCTTAATTTATATGGATGGACCTTTTCTGGAGTTGGCCCAAGTGGACGTATTCTCCACAGCTTTCGTATCAAGGAAACCCCTGTTGAACAGGTTTCCCTTGGCAAAGAGGTCTTCTGACCTCAATGGGACCATCTGGCTAACTAAAGGTTAAATAAAAGGGGATCTGATTTAGAACCAAAGTTGGTGGGAGCAGTGCAATGACGGAAACGGAGTGACGGAAGCATTACCTATCATCCCTCTTTAAAGCTTGAGGGGACAGCTTAAGATTGACTGACAGTTGTGTATTAATGGCGATGGGACAAGGAGAGGGATGCCGGACTTCCCCTGTGAACTTTCCATCGGATTTGTGCCAAGTCACCACACTTCCTTCCTCTCTTTGACACCACCAGACTAGTAACTTTTCCTCCTCAAGCATTTAAACCATCAATAAACACATACAACGGCCACATTTGCGTATTTTAAAATGCATCTAATGTTGAATGTTCCGTAGGCCTATGTATCTGTGGGCTATTCTTTCTTTACCAACATGGGTGTCAAAAGCACAGGCAGCTGGTGGCATCTTAATTGGGGAGAATGGGCTCATAATAATGTCTGGAACAGAATTAATGGAATGATATCAACCACATGGTTTCTATGTGTTTGTTACCATTACATTGACTCCATTCCAGACATTATTATGAGCAGTCCTCCCCTCACCAGCCTCATGTGGTCAACATTTATGGTAAAGTGAGTGTGGGACAACATTCAAAACTTCAACTAAAAGAGGATATACAGTACCAGTCAAAAGTTTGGATACACCTACTCATCCCAGGGTTTTTCTTTATTTTGACTATTTATTACATTGTAGAATAATAGTGAAGACATCAAACTATGAAATAACACATATGGAATCATGTAGTAACCAAAAAAGTGTTACACTAATCAAAATATATTGTATATATTTGAGATTCTTCAAATAGCCACCCTTTGCCTTGACAGCTTTGCACACTCTTGGCATTCCCTCAACCAGCTTCATGAGGTAGTCACCTGGAATGCATTTCAATTAACAGGTGTGCCTTCTTAAGTTAATTTGTGGAATGTATTTCCTTCTTAATGCATTTGAGCCAATCAGTTGTGTTGTGACAAGGTAGAGGGGGTATACAGAAGATATCCCTATTTGGTAAAAGACCAAGTCCATATTATGGCAAGAACAGCTCAAATAAGCAAAGAGAAATGACAGTCCATCATTACTTTAGATATGAAGGTCAGTCAAATCGTAACATTTCAAGAACTTCGAAAGTTTCTTCAAGTGCAGTCGCAAAAACCATCAAGCGCTATGATGAAACTGGCTCTCATGAGTACTGCAACGGGAATGGAAGACCCAGAGTTACTTCTGCTGCAGAGGATAAGTGCATTAGTTACCTACTTGGGCCAAGAAACACGAGCAATGGACATTAGACCGGTGGAAATTTGTCCTTTGGTCATGAGTCCAAATTTGAGATTTTGGGTTCCATCTGCCGTGTCTTTGTGAGACGCGTTGTGGGTGAACGGATGATCTCCGCATGTGTATTTCCCACCGTAAAGCATGGAGGTGGTGTTATGGTGCTTTGCTGGTGACACTGTGTGATTTATTTAGAATTGAAGGCACACTTAACCAGCATGGCTACCACAGCATTCTGCAGCGATACGCCATCCCATCTGGTTTGGGCTTAGTGGGACTATCATTTGTTTTTCAACAGGACAATAACCCAACACACCTCCAGGCTGTGTAAGGGCTATTTTACCAAGAAGGAGAGTGATGGAGTGCTGCATCAGATGACCTGGCCTCCACAATCCCCCGACCTCAACCCAATTAAAATGGTTTGGGATAAGTCGGACGGCAGAGTGAAGGAAAAGCAGCCAACAAGTGCTCAGCATATGTGGGAACTCCTTCAAGACTGTTGGAAAAGCATTCCAGGTGAAGCTGGTTGAGAGAATGCCAAGAATGTGCAAAACTGCCATAAAGGCAAAGGGTGGCTATTTGAAGAATCTCAAATATAAAATATTTTGATTTGTTTAACACTTTTTTTGTTACTACATGATTCTACATGTGTTATTTAATAGTTTATGTCTTCACTATTATTCTACAATGTAGAAAATAGTAAAAATAAAGAAAAACCCTTGAATGAGTAGGTGTGTCCAAACTTTTGACTGGTACTGTATGTTCGTGAGAATATGGTATTAGATTTATTCTGTTTGATAACACCTGATACTAAGGTTATTTCCAGGCTTCAGCAGGATTAGCTTAGTTGATTTACAAATTAACTAGTAGGGTTGAGTTAATTCACTTAGTAGGGGTGAGGGTAGGTTAAGGTGAGTGTGTGATACCCATACAGGTGACCTGGGAAGAGGTTAGCGATAGGCCTATCTAAATAGTATTTTAAGTGGAAACACACTACCTTATGCAAACAAATATTAGAGGGTAAGCACACAGTAGTAGAGCACGGCGCTTGTAACGCCAAGGTAGTGGGTTCGATCCCCGGGACCACCCATACACAAAAATGTATGCACGCATGACTGTAAGTCGCTTTGGATAAAAGCGTCTGCTAAATGGCATATTATTATTATTATTATATTAATTCAAGTACAGTGTAGTATATTTCAATGCTCTTCCTGTGGCTAGTTATGTTCCATAATTGTTGTAGTTTTCCAGAAAGGCATAGTGTTACACAATTTAAAACCCACGATTCTTATTTAAACTGGATATTTCCTGATATTGCATGTAGGATTTGAAACTTTATGCTGACTGCGCTCATCTCATCTGTGCGGGTCTTCCAAGTGCCCGTCTTCCTTTATTGAGAGAGCAGAGAGCGGGAGAGGGGGATTAAAGAGAGAAGGTTACACACGCAGTTTAGCCCTCGCTAATACAGACTCCTTTTATTACTTTTCAGCCAGGGAATTAGTGGATCAGAGAGCAGTTTAATCTGAGGCAGAAGCTCAGAAGCTCAGAACCTCACAGACAGCAGTTATGGAATGATCTCATCAGGACAGCAGCTTAGTGTACCAACAGGAAATGAGAAGTTTTGTCACAGTCTTGACAGATCCATCCAGTGTTCTCCCATCTCAACCATTGCACTCTGGTATAGTCTGCCATCCTAACTGACCTGCCAGAGAGGAAGGTAACTAACTGTTCAGGGATGTCACAATGAGACCAATGGTGATTAAAACAGCTGTTTCCTTCCTCTCAGGCAGCGCAGTTAGGATGGCAGAACGTCACACACTATGACTATGGAGACGGAACAGAAGTTCATCTGAGTTAATTTCATCCCCAGCTTTGGAGGACAAAGCTCAACTTCATATAGGTTAAACCAATCAAACTATTAGTGTTACTGTCAATTGGATTATAAGCCTTGACCAGAGGATATGAACCAACTACTCTGTACAAATTTGAATAGGAAACTATATAATGAGAGAATATATTTGTGTATGTTGAATAAAAATATCAAAGACTATACCTGCAGGACCTCTTGGGAGGGTGAGGTATATCACATTGTCTTCAGCAGTCAGCACATGGCTGAAGCTACCTGCCGTATTAACAGCAGATCTAGGCCTAATAACAAGCATAAACCCAGCAGTGACACTGTTAAGACACGTTGGCGTCGGGAATAGGTATTGCCCCACCACCGGTAAAGAGGGCTTAACGCAAGACTGAGGACTTCGCTAAGGTCTTTCTGACTCAGAGACCAGCTGGGACACTGCTGGAGTCCCACTTGAATGTTTGAGAACTGATTCTAGAATTTGTATGTAAAGTTTCTAGAATGTCAATTTGTGCAAGACAGTCTTACTGACTTTTTCTAGGCAGATTTTTTAACCACTCATAAACGTGTTTATACAAGGAAAAGGAATGTTTAACTTGGTTATCCAATAAAGATCAGGCCCGGATGTCAGTCCACAGAGGGAGAGTAGGCCTGCAAGGTAGATACACAGTATAACCAGTGCGGTAGAGGACATTTTGGGATAATCCTAAAACAGATTGGAGATAGGAACATGTGACGCGTGGATTACCGCTCCCTGCAGTTTGGGACATTGTAGTGACTGGCAGGTTTGACCAAACTAGAGGATTCACATTTTTCTAATAGCTACACCTGTGATGGTGCATGCAAAGTCGTGCTGTGATTGAACTATGGTAGGGAGACAGTGACTGCCAAATTACACAAAAAGCACAGCTGGTTTGGGGGAACATTGTGTGTAGACCAAATAGTTTTTTGTCATCCTCAGCTATATGGGTAATATAATGTTATAGTTAACATAACGCTGAAGGAGATATGGCGTTGCAGTAAACATGCAACAGTATCTAATCATGTAAACATGCTACAGTATCTAATCATGTAAACATGCTACAGTATCTAATCATGTAAACATGCTACAGTATCGAATCATGTAAACATGCTACAGTATCTAATCATGTAAACATGCTACAGTATCGAATCATGTAAACATGCTACAGTATCTAATCATGTAAACATGCTACAGTATCGAATCATGTAAACATGCTACAGTATCTAATCATGTAAACATGCTACAGTATCTAATCATGTAAACATGCTACAGTATCTAATCATGTAAACATGCTACAGTATCTAATCATGTAAACATACTACAGTATCGAATAGTGTGTCACATTGAATTAATGTACACAAACCTAATTAATTACATTATTTCAGACATCTCGATACAGTCACGCTATAGTGTCAGTCGGTCTCAGGTTAGTCGAGACAGCATGTTGTAACCAACCCTGACCTACCCTTGACCCTTAAAAGGGGAATATCGCTCAAAACAATATTTTTGTATTTTTTTTCATTAGTCCACTGTTGATACAAAATGCTTATGATGCGTTTTACATCATCATGATGATGTGGCTGGAGACACTTTTTCTTAAAAGTCCAATATCTTGACAACTTGACTGCTGACATACAAAACATTTTATGTCTGTATCAACAGTGGACTAATGAAAAAAATACCAAAATATTAATTTTGAGTGAAATTCCCCTTTAAGGTTTTGACCCTATGCTAAGAGGACCTGGCTCCATGGTGTGACTGACATGGCCATCTGGCTACATGAGCTGTCCTGTCCTCAATAAGTCTGTCCCTGTCCCGTTCTGTCCTGCTCTCAACCAGGTCAGCTCCCTACTGTACCTGCCAATGCCGTGACGTTATGATTGCAACTGGATGATCCGGCCTGGCTACTACACAAATGGCTTATATATTTAGATCTCTAACGTTCTTTATTTTCTAGTGTACTTCATGCATTTGTCAATAACAAATGGATTGCGCAATGTGGCCAAGGATAAGACGTTGGCAAGGTAATGTAGGCTACCTCACACTACCCCACTCAACATGCATTGACGTCAATTCAGGACAATACACACTGTACAATACTGGTGCGGTGTGTTTGAGTTCAATCCTATTGGTGGGTCTTGACAGTGCCAACACCAATCAGCCCTGATCCCTGTTGATCCGCTATTGGCAGCAGACCAAATGGCTCTCTTCACCTATGAACAAAAGAGCATGGTCAGCAGCACAACCAGAGACAGAAGAGAGACATCCTACTCCCTATGAACTAAACAGACCAGACCCAGACGCTAATGCATTGGTGCCTACAGTATGGGAGCGCCACGCCTTAAGCAGGCCGTAACTGTGAGCATTTTGTTCAATGGTAAACGGCGTGAGTGGGACATCTTCATTTATCCACCATCTTTGAAAAGAGCATGGTCAGCAGCACAACTACTGATCTCACAACTCACCCCAACTGAAACAAATCTTGTTAGAAAAGAAGTGGAGCAGACTTCAATCTGTCCAAGTATCTAAGCCCAATTGGATCATTAGTGCCAGTTGGACTAAAGTGAACACCCCTCATTTGGGTTATTACAGTCATCAAACCTTGTCAGAGCCTGGACTTTTTGAGTCAATTCATTTAAGACACTGGCAAATATAATATAAAATGCCATTTAGCAGACGCTTTTATCCAAAGCGACTTACAGTCATGTGTGCATACATTTTTACGTATGGGTGGTCCCGGGGATCGAACCCACTACCCTGGCATTACAAGCGCCATGCTCTACCAATTGAGCTCCTTTGTCACAGTTTCTTTGCTAGCGATGCAGTGAAATAGTCTGGTCACTAGAGGGCAGCATGTACAAGCAGAAATAGATGACTTGCTCGTTCAACCCCAATGTAAAGGAACTAATGCTGAGGCCCAATTACCAATATAGCAAGTCTTGAGAGATCTAAACAGATTGGAGTCATTGTGTAAAAATTACAGGAAAACAATTTCAAAAAGGTTATTTATATATTTTTAAAAGGTCACAAAAATTCTTACATTTAACTTGAAAACATCCATTCTGTACTCAAACCCTTTCCTTGTTTATTAAAATACATTAAATGCATTAGCCTCCTTCAAGCTACTTTCAAGCAAACTCAAAATGCCACAGTTGTTTTCAAAAAAACTCAACCTGAAATCATCCATCCATCATGAGCTTCGATAACTGCCAGTCTGCATCCACACACCTCAGCCATCCATCCTATTGGACATTTAAGTACATGCTCAATATCTAGCCCTTATGAAGGACTACGTTTGAGTAAATTGTACTTTGACAGAATTGAACTGCTAAAGTAGAAGTAATGTAAAATAAATCAATGTAGTCCTTAATTTAAGGGCTAGGTCATATATAAAATGTCAAATGTGACCGTTTATTTTGTAATATCTTCCACTAGGGCTAATCCTTGTCGTCGCTGCCATTTTGGTCATCGTTGAGGTCCCTGCGTGGCAAGACAGTGCGATACAGAGACGTCCCTTTAGCCTGGATGAAGGTGAGGGTCATCTTGTCCTTGGTTACCTTCAATACAATACAACTTTATTGACCCCTCAGGGAACGGCAAATGTGCGTCTGAAATGGCACCCTATTCCCCATGTAGTGCACTATTGACCAGAGGCTCTATATAGAGAATAGGATGCCATGTGACACATCCAAAGTCCATCTACCACACAATCACAAACAGTATACAGAGAATAGACAATTCAATAAAACACCAACTCCATATAAATAGAATTCCTAGAAAGGACACAATTCTATTTCTATGACTGACACCGACCTCTCCGTGGACAAAGCCTCCCAGGGTAGAAGCCTGGCCTGTGAAGAACTTGAGGGTGTCTTTGGGGACATGGTGCAAGTGACGCGTGTCTGGGTCCAGGAAGTTACCGGCACCGCTCACTACATAGCCCACACCAGACTCCTTCAGGTACTGAGGAGAGAAAAGGGAGAGGGGGATCAGTCAGGGTAATGTTCAGCAGAGAGCAAACATTTTAAAACAGTGACACTACCTGAACAGATTTTTTGTTTTGTTGTGAAACGTTTTTCTACAGTTTGCCCTTCCGAACACAACCCTGATGCAACTTAATATTATCCATCAATAAATCGTGAATGCTAAAGTGACATGCTAAAGTAAACAATCAATATCTTCCGTATGGCCTTCCTTTATCTAACAGCAACCCTCTGGTTGATAGAACAGTTGGTTGCACCAGCAATGGGACACTAGTAGTTTAGGAGACGACTATGCGAAATGTAGTTTCAAAGCATCAAAACCTCCACAAACCTGAAGGTTGTGGTCGTGACCACAGAAGTATGCAGTAGCCTTGTGTTTGACCAGAAGGGGGCGTAGTCTCTTCAGGAGGCACTCTGTGGGGCCGTGCTCAGACACTGACCACACCGGGTAGTGACCAGCCACAAGCAGGAAGTCAGCCTTGGACTGGGCCATCCTCTGTTGCAGCCAGATCAACTGGTAGGTGGTTACAGTAAATGAAGACTTTCTTATTGATTAATTTCCACTTTATTACATTCTTGTTTTTTGAATTTCTGATGGAGAACTTGTCAGCAGTTGCAACAAATTAACCATAAGGACAAGAAATGAATAACAAAAGTGTAAAAGTACATCCAGTTGCAACAATGGTCAGGTAGACAGGGTCGGTGGTACAAAGAAAGTTTAATAGAATCTCAAATCTTAAAAAGGGAACTTTTTTCAAGTCCAAGCAAACATTTTATTTAGCAACGCCAAGAATAATCTGTGTACCTGTCGGTTGGCCTCTATGGAGCTGAGGGGTCCGTGGGGCTTCTCATCATCGAAGTCATTAGAGTTACCACACAGCATCACTGTATCCAGCATCATGATGCTCAGAGTGCGCTTGGTGTTGGGGATACGGAAGTTCAGCTCGTAGTAGTAGTGGGGGAACCTCCTGAGGAGGGAGTGAGGCTCAATGAATGAAGACTGATCAATGAAGGCTAAGATAGAAACAGCTCAGTGAAAAAGCCTGCATCCCAAATGGCACCCTATTGCATACATAGTGTACTACTTTTGGGACTCAGACTAGGATTCTGCAGTGAAAATACTGATTCTGCTGCATGTTACATCAAAATTCATGATGAACTGGGATAGGGAAAACTTTTACAGAAGGTTTTATACTATCAAAGACTTTCATAAGGTCTATGCAAAGATGGTGGATAAATGAAGATGTCCCACTCAGGCCGTTTACCATTGAAAGAAAGGGTCACAGTTCCGTTCTGCTTAAAGGGTGGATGTCCAATAGGCACCAATGCATTAGCAGCTGGGTCTTGTCTGTCTTAGTTCATGAACCAGAGAAAAGGAGCGAGTGAGATGTCGCACCTCTGTCTCTGGTCTAAGTATCAGTTTCTTACCATCGGTCAGACTTGCGGCTGTAGTCGATCTGAGCCTTGACGTTGCCCGCATGGTCATGGTTGCCAGCCAGGATGTACCAGGGAATGTTGAGAGAATCAGCCGTGTACACACGCTCAAAGGTATCCTGAGAGGGAAGAGGTCATTTTAGACAGATTGATAAACAAGCGCATTCCCATTCTGTTTGCAAACCTTACACATTTAAAATTCCTCAAGACTTAGACTCAGCAACTAAGCATTAGGATCAGAAAAACATTCACAGCAAAGAAAGTAAAGATATTTGATCATTATGCCATAACTGGAGTCCGGTTGGAGTTACTCTGCCTGACAACTGACCTGGAATCTTGGAGAATCTGCACTGTTCACCCCAGAGTAGTAGAAGTTATCACCCAGGGCCAGAACAAAGTCTGCACCCATCTGCTCCGCTACCTTGCCCATCTCCCAGGCCGTAGCCTTCTCCACCGGTGTAATGTAGGGAGGGTAGGGCACCCCGCCCCAGTCCCCCAGAGCCAGGAACCGGATGGACGTTTGGTTCTCTGGGGGAGAAACAAACACCATACATGTAGCATTTTAGCCATTTAGCAGACGCTTTTAACCAAAGAAATGTACAGTTCAAAAGTGTATGAGGCCCATGCAGGAATCAAACCCATAACATCCTCCAACAAACGTATAGAGTCTCAGAAAATGTAGTGTATGCACACAACTTACTATAACAGATTGATTTCTAGCCAAATAGGATGTGTCAGTGGAAGTATAACTGAAAAGCAGTGGAGGCGCTATAGGAGGACGGGCTCATTGTAATGTCTGGAATGGAATCAATGGAACGGAGTCAAACATGGGTTTTCCATGTTTGATACCGTTCCATTTATTCCATTCCAGCCATTACAATGAGACGGTCCTCATATAGCTCCTCCCACCAACCGCCACTGTTGAAAAGGTACATACTGCCGCTTCGCTCCAGGTCCTGGAAGGCAGTGGGGAAGCAATGGACCACAGGGAGGGCAGTCAGCAGGAGGGTGAACAGGGGAAGTGCCATCTGAAGGACCCAAAAAGATTATCACGATAACTTGCAAGTCCAATGTGAGGACTAAGAAGAACTGAAAATACCCTGATATGACACTACAGATTGTGCTTTGTCAGGAAAAATGCTACAAACTACATATTGAAACTAAAACATGCAAACTCAGCACAAGCAATAACCTTACATTGCACCAACTAAGCAGGAAAACCACCACAAGTAACCAAGGCTCTCTCACCGTGTGTTGACAGACACAATCCTCTATCTTCCCCAGAGAAAGCACCACTTCTTATAGGTCCAAAATTGCTGCTTATTGATTGTTTAGAGAGTAGATCAATCCCAGATGGGACTCACTGTTGCCAATCAGAGTTCTATTACCATTGTGGCAGGGAAGCGGTTTTGGCCAGATAGTAATACAGCTTGTCAGAGTTTACCATTCGTAGCTGGTTAGGATAATTAGGTTAATGTTAGGGTTAGCTAAAATGGTAACAAATTAAACTTTTGATGTCAATTTGACATACGCTGTATTCTGTTGAACCATAACCCAAGAAAGGGTCATGACTCATGACCTCATCTCCCGCATGAATCTTGCAGAAGTAAAGTTTTAAACCTAACTTGCATCTAGCCAACATAAACCATTTAAAATAACCTACATCTCACTTACTTAATTGATTCTCCAAACCCCAGATACAGAACAGTCAACTTTACATGGAGTAAAAACAGAAAATGCAGATCTATTTTGCAACAAAAAAAAGCCAGACATTCCTTCCGAAAAAATCCTGAAAGTGCTGTTTCTCCAACAATGAAACCCTATAGGCTGATAAGAATGTAATGTAAATACACTCACTGTGATAAGTAATGATGCAATGGTGGCGAGTTGTCCGGAGTGTCCTACTGCAGCCGGGTCAACACTCATCTGTCTACTCAGTCTCCACTCTTCTTTTATCAGCTCCTGTCTGTCTGTCCTGATAGAGCCAAGGTAACCAACCCCCAAGGCCAGCCCCACCCAAGCCCCACCCTGCCCCCAGCCACAACCACAACCCCAGTCCGTGATCAAGCCCAGACTACGACCATGCCACTGGGGCATGACAGTTGCTCACACCCTTGACCCCGAGTCAGTCTTGGGACCAGAGAGGGAGTGTCGGCAGCATGTGACTGACATTGGTTATAAAAGCTAATGGTCAGACTCCACATTTTCCACCTCAGTGTTTCTCATTTTCCGTCTCTCACACTTCTGTTTCTTCTCTCCTCCCCCTTTGCTCTCTCTCTCTCCTTATCCTGTTGACCAGTATCTTGTAAGCTTGATGGATTGCTTTTGAGCAAGGGGTCCTCTTCCTTTTCATATGTTTGCAACAACAACAACAACAAAATAGTTTCCCATCACGTGTCTTACTTATCAGTGCTTATAAAATCACAGCTAGTTTCACTTCACTGATGTTTACTACTGTACATTTACCTCCATGACCCCACCAGGCCCCACCTAGCCGCATTGTGTGACCTTGCCATATTCACTCTAATCTGTCAATGTATGGGCAGATTCTCAGAAACATGACCTGAGGTGTCCTGAGGTCAGACCAGCTGCACATCAATGATCTAGTAGCACACGTGTCAAACCACAGATGATCCATTATATTGACCAGATAACAATGAAAATAATTGTCTTCAAAAATGGAAGAGTGGGACCATTCTAGCGGATACGATTTATTAACATTTGTTTGGTGTTTGGGATTCTGTTTTTATATATATTGATGACTATTTTTCAGTGTTACTTTTAACACATCCAATCACAACACAGCTGTGAAACACGGAGGAGGGATTTATGAGGTCTCCATGTTTGCAGCAGACAAAAACAAAGTGATCGACTGATTCGTTTGATAGATTCTTGATAGTGTTTTTTCTCAAATTTGTCAGGATGTCACGTCCTACTTATATCAGTACACTCAGAACAACCTAATCATTACAAAACGTATATTCGATCAAATAAGCCATTCAATTGTTTGTTAACCAAATTCGACACTCTCATTGACCTCCATACAAAAACTCCTAGCTTGGTGAGTGAAAAAACACCACCTGATGGAGAAGATTTTGGGCCCAGTTATCCCTCTCGTGTCACCTCTTCCTCTCTGGTCAAACTGGTCAAGCCTGAATGTCTGGGGGTTTTCATTTCTCCCTTGGACTTGATTGATTAATTAATGTCACTAATTAGTAAGGAACGCCCCTCACCTGGTTGTCTAGGTCTTAATTGAAAGGAAAAACCAAAAACCAGCAGACACTAGACCCTCTATGGAATGAGCTGGACACCCCTGTAGTAAAACAGGACAGAGAAAATTTAAGGAGGTTAATCGGAATTGTGGAAGCCATTAATAACACAGTATTGCATGTATATGGGGTTTCTGAAGAATGATTAACAAGCAGACGTTCTCAATTAACTGATAGTTGTAAGTTGCAAATAAACTCTTCTGGCTACAGTACATATAGTGGGGTATGGTAGGCCAGGCTCTAGAACCACAATGAGGAAGTGCATTCAGTGGCTATTGGCTGAGTAGAAACTAAAGCATAGCCTACCTTCAGAGAAAACATTTGGGCTGTAGGCTCCCTCACTAGCTCTTCAGAAGCGCCCCAAGCATTAGCCACGCGCATAAGCCATGATCTAAGCGTCGTAACGTTACTTGTGAGGAACATCCCTGGTATTTTAAAGTGATGCTCATGATGACCTAGGCATTTAAAATGCAACAACCGCCAGTCAGGTCAACTATAGGATTTAGCCTATATTCAATACAGAACTAAATGTAATAAATAACAAGTTGGCCTGCAGCATGAAAACATGTCAGGGGATTGGTCGCCATGTGGAGAAGAAGCCGAAACACAGTTGACATGGGTTCAATAACTATTTGATATCTTTCAAATACTTTGAGCATTTGCTTTGGGCTGCCTGGAGTTTGGGTTTGCACTTTTGGGAATGTTCTATTGTTTGCAATGCAACAGGCAAGCTCAATCAAGCACAGGTAAAAGTATTTGAAATGATTTCAAATAGTATTTAAACCCAGGTCTGAAAAACAGTGGTCAGTCTATGTAAAGTAAGACACTATGCTCCAAAATAAAAGTAATTTATTCTTACAAACAACCAGATACAAGCCTTTTACCCAAACCTTACAATGAAACAGCAATTAACACATTTCCATTGCCCTTTCACATAAAAATCCAAATGACTGTCAACTTTTTAATTTTTTTCTACCACACTGCGGGTTAATATAATAACAGTTAAAACATAAAAATGGGGATAAAAATTAAAATTACAAAATAAAATGTCAAGAAAACAAGTCTTTGAAACAGATATTTTAAAGAACAGATTCTCAGTTTACATTCATATTCAACCTCGGGTGGCTTGACGACAGAAAAACAGAAACCAAAAAAACTAACAAAACAAGAAGTCTATGACCCAAGATAGCATCATTCCGAAAGCGGTATTATTATTATTTCCTTTTTATCATCACTATACAGAACTGAACTACTTGTTAGACACATTTAGGTTACATTTACCACATGGTAAATAAAGAAATAGATACAGTCTGGTTTATGAAATAAAGTGATGGTGAAAATGACTGAGGGTTTGGGATGAATCAATATAATGAAAGTAGAGAAAGACATGGGAGTCTTCTTTTCCTCTTTGGGTGAAGGCTTGAGAGAGGGATGGGGTGTGTGTGTGTGTGGGGTACCTCCTACTTGTACTGATAGTTCATGTTTCCGTATCCCGTGGGGTAGGAGGTCTGCTGGGTCTGGGTAGTAGCAGCCGCCCCGTAGCCCTGGGAGGAGGCGTTCCCGTACATGCTGAAGCTCGATTGGTTGCCGTAGCCTAACGGACCAATGAAACGTCAATAAGAACAAGGCATTAAATAATCAACAAAACAGATGCTCTACTAACGCTCTTTAAACCATTATTCAGACCACATTTGGATATCAAGTGACTAAAAACAGAACCAATATCAGAAAGAATACCAGATTATAAAAATCTAAATATATTGGTATATCCAACATATACAGTGCATTCGGAAAGTATTCAGACCCCTCAACTTTTTCCACATTTTGTTACGTTACAGCCTTATTCTAAAATTGATATACACACAACACCCCATAATGACAAAGAAAAAACTGGTTTTTAGAAATTTTAGCACATTCATAAACAATGAAACAGAAATACCTTCTTTACTTAAGTATTCAGACCCTTTGCTATGAGACCCGAAATTTAGCTCAGGTGCATCCTGTTTCCATTGATCATCCTTGAGATGTCTCTACAACTTGATTGGAGTCTACCTGTGGTAAATTCAATTGATTGGACATGATTTGGAAAAGGCACACACCTGCCTATATAAGGGCCCACAGTTGACAGTGCATGTCAATCAAAAAACAAGCCATGAGGTCAAAGGAATTGTCCATAGAGCTCTGAGACAGGATTGTGTCGAGGCACAGATCTGTGGAAGGGTACCAAAACATTTCTGCAGCATTGAAGTTCCCCAAGAACACAGTGGCCTCCATCATTCTTAAATGGAAGAAGTTTGGAAACACCAAGACTCTTCCTAGAGCTGGCCGCCCAGCCAAACTGAGCAATCTGGGGAGAAGGGCCTTGGTCAGGGAGGTGACCAAGAACCCGATGGTCACTCTGACAGAGCTCCAGAGTTCCTCTGTGAAGATGGGAGAACTCCACCAATCAGGCCTTTAAGGTAGAGGCAAAGGTGAACGGAGCAAAGTACAGAGAGATCCTTGAAGAAGTCCTGAGTGCTCTGGAGCAGGTTCTCAGACTGGGGCAAATGTTCACCTTCCAACAGGACAACAACCCTAAGCACACAGCCAAGACAGCGCAGGAGTGGCTTCGGGACAAGTCTCTGAATGTCCTTGAGTGGCCCAGCCAGAGCCCGGACTTGAACCCGATCGAACATCTCTGGAGAGACCTGAAAATAGCTGTGCAGCGACGCTCCCCATCCAATCTGACAGCGCTTGAGAGGAACTGCAGAGAAGAATGGGAGAAACTCCCCAAATACAGGTGTGCCAAGCTTGTAGCGTCATACCCAAGAGGACTCGAGGCTGTAATCGCTGCCAAAGGTGCTTCAACAAAGTACTGCGTAAAGGGTCTGAACACTTATGTAAATGTAACATTTCCATTTTTTGATTTTTCATAAATTAGCAAACATTTCTAAAATCCTGTTTTTGATTTGTCATTAAGGGATAGTGTGTAGACTGATGAGGGAAAAAAACAATTTAATCAATTTTAGAATAAGGCTGTAACCTACCAAAATGTGGAAAAGGACAAGGGGTCTGAATACTTTCTTCAGAAAGTATTCCCACTCCTTGACTTTTTCCACATTTTGTTGTGTCACTGGCCTATACACAATACCCCATAATGTCAAAGTGGAATTATGTTTTTAGAAATAAAAAATGAAAAGCTGAAATGTCTTGAGCTAATAAGTATTCAACCCCTTTGTTATGGCAAGGCTAAATACTTTCATGAGTAAAGACTTGCTTAACAAGTCACATAAATAAGTTGCATGGACTCACTTGGTGTGCAATAATGGTGTTTAACATGATTTTTGAATGACTACCTCATCCCTGTACCCCACACATATTATTATCTGTAAGGTCAGTGAATTTCAAACACAGATTCAACCACAAAGACCAGGGAGGTTTTACAATGCCTCTCAAAGAATGGCACTTATTGGCACACATTGAATATCCCTTTGAGCATGGTGAAGTTAATAATTACACGTTGGGTGGTGTATCAATACATCCAGTCACTACAAAGATACAGGCGTCCTTCCTAACTCAGTTGCCGGAGAGGAAGGAAACCTCTCAGGGATTTCACCACGAGGCCAATGGTGACCCAACACATCTGTAATGTCCTTCATTCGAGCAGTGAATTTTAAAACACAGATTGAACCACAAAGACCAGGGCGGTTTTTCAATGCCTCGCAAAGAAAGGCACCTATTTGTAAATGGGTAAAAATTTTAAAAAGCATGGTGAAGTTTGAGCATGGTGAAGTTAATAATTACACGTTGGGTGGTGTATCAATACATCCAGTCACTACAAAGATACAGGCGTCCTTCCTAACTCAGTTGCCGGAGAGGAAGGAAACCGCTCAGGGATTTCACCACGAGGCCAATGGTGACTTTAAAACAGTTAGGCCTACAGAGTTTAATGGCTGTGATAGGAGAAAACGGAGGATGGATCAACATTGTAGTTACTACACAATACTAACCTAAATGACCGAGTGAAAAGAAGAAAGCCTGTACAGAATAAAAATATTCCAAAACATGCATCCTGTTTGCAATAAAGTTAAACTGCAAACAATGTGGCAAAGAAACAAACTTTATGTCCTGAATACAAAGCGTTATGTTTGGGGCAAATCCAACAATATATCACTGAGTACCACTATTCATATTTTCAAACATGGTGGTGTCTGTATCATGTCATGAGTATGCTTGTCATCGGCAAGGACTAGGGAGTTTTTTTTGGGATAAAAATAAACGAAATAGAGCTAAGTACAGTCAAAATCCTAGAGGAAAAACTGGTTCAGTCTGCTTTCCAACAGACACTTGGAGACAGTCACCTTTCAGCAGGTCAATAACCTAAAACACAAGGCCAAATATAAACTGGAGTTACTTACCAAGACATTGAATGTTCTGGAGTTGCCTAGTTACAGCTTTTGACTTAAATTGGCTTGAAAATCTATGGCAAGTCTTGAAAATGCCTGTCTAGCCATGATCAGCCAACTTGACAGAGCTTGAAGAATAAAAAAAAAAGAATGTGCAAATATTGTACAATCCAGGTGTGCAAAGCTCTTAGACTTACCCAGAAAGACTCACAGATGTAATTGCTGCCAAAAGGTGATTCTAACTAAAACATTTCTACAATCATGTTTTCACTTTGTCATTTTGGGGTAGTGTGTGTGTGTGTGTGTATATGGGTGAGAAACCATTTTGAATTCAGACTGTAACAACTCTGATGAAAGTCGACTGACCGAAAGCTCAGCTATAATTAAAATAAATTTGCATCTGACTGGAAGTGTGTGGAGACTTTTTCCTGTTTCTCCAGTTTAGCATTTGGACTCCAGCACCTTCACCAACAGCTTTGGGTGTGCGGTAGATTCTGCCTATTAACACAACAAAATGTGGAGTAAGTCAAGGGGTATGAATACTTTTTGAAGGCACTGTTACATCGGGCAGTTACCTGTGTATGAGTGTGTGTGGCGGTGGGGGGACCTCCTTTGGCCCCTTATATAGATTTCCACTCACCGAATCCCCACTCACCGTAACTGTACATTTGGCCCCCGGTGACAGAGCTGGGGTAGGCTGTACTGTACATGGAGTAGTCCACCTGTTGTTGCTGGGCCTGGGCTGCAGTCAGCAGACTCTTCTTATCCTCTCCGTAGCCATAACTATAGGGGCTCTGCTGGTCCAGGGGAGGGGGCACTGATTGGTAGGCACCCAGGGAAGATGCACCGACCTGGGCTTGAGCGGTCATGGCAGCCGCGGTGGTGGAGGCGGTTATGGCCGGTGTGGTGTAGGATGATTCGGGGTAGAAGGTGCCGTAGCCCGTGGTGGAGGCGTCACCAGTGGAGGTGGTTGTAGTGGAAGCAGCCTCGGTTGCACCGACACTATACAGATTGTCTGAGGGAGAGATGGACAAAGAAGTTACGATAGTGTGAATGGTGAAAGGAGGACATTGGTATTGGTTGGAGGAACACTTAGCGAACGCTTTGAAGGGGATATCTTTTTGAGAAAAACAGAACTGTATAGTGATGGTCTCTGTATCTCAGCCAAACAACTTCAACTAGGAATTACAAATACTGTATATTTTCCTTTTAATTCGTCTTATTATACATTATTATGACAAATGCTCAACATTGTATAAGAACTTCAGTCTCTCCACATGAGATGTTTTTCTCATGTTAGACACATGGGCTAGACATCTGGCGTAAAAGGGACTGAGTTGCAGCCCAGCCCCATAGGTCAGCCCCAGCCTTCAAGTCAACATGATGGAGAGAGATGCTAGGGTTTAAATAAGAGAAGCAATGTGGAAGTGTTAAGACCCCACCTAGAGGCCAAGGAGGACAGAAAGCAAAGCTAGCAGTCGGCAGGGCCCCCTTAGCCCATTCCTCCCTTCTTTGAAGTAGGCCTAATCACTAATTCAATCATTATACATGATTATACAGGTGAATGCAAGGGGAGCACATGGCTATCTAATTCATGGCTTTCTAGCAAAAAATGTTTTGGGTCATTTAGCAGATGCTCTTATCCAGAGCGACTTACAGTTTTAGTGAGTGCATACATTTTTCATACTGGCCCCCCGTGGGAAGCCACTTGAAGGAAGGAAGTACTATGTACTTTTTAAGGAATTCAAATGGGTCCCAGTAACTCAATAGACTATAGTGGCTGTAGAATAGATCAGGCTAACGAGATAAGAAAAGTTACCAAACACAAATGAACACACCTAATCTATCACTCATTAGTTCCCTTGACAACAGTGGAGAGAGAAGCAAGACACTTACGATAACCAGAGCCAGCACTGCTTCCATAACGGTAGTTTGCTGTTCAAAAGAAAAGAGATAGAAATGTATTAACTTACTGCAATGGAGCCCAAAAGAGTTGGATGATTTCCTAAACAGTCGGACTATTGGCTTATTGTCCAGTCGTTAATTTATTTACTAAATAAACTAAAATAAGCCATATTTGAATGATTTTCTGATAATCTCATCTCTGTGAGAACATGCTCTTAAAGGCCTGTGATAGACAGTCCAGTCTAGATCCTGTGATAGACAGTCCAAGTAAAGTGTCCTACTTTGGTTGTAGCTGCTGCCAGTCGTAGGCTTTCCTCGACCCCTGCCTCGCCCGCGGCCCCGGTTGTTAGGCTCAGTGTCGGTTGGAATGCCTCGAATAGTGCCAAAGCCTGGGATATGCTGTTGAGAGGGAGGGTAAGAGGTCACTAAAGGGTTCCTAGTCATGGTTTGTGTGTGGATTAATTAATGGCTATTCCTAGTCATGATTTCTACAGTATTGTGAGGTGCATTACAGTGTGTGTATGAAAGATATGTCATGTCTTACCATGGAAGTGTATGTGACTGGTTTCTTCTTCTTGGGGTCAGAGTGAGGGTTATAGTAGGGCCCCGCCCCCTCGGGGAAGAGTTTGTCCAAAGCAGCTAAGGCGGCATAGGCTTTGGCCTCCTTCTTGTTGGAGCCTCGACCTTTGAACTTCTGTCCATCTACCTCCACCTGTGAGTGGCGGAAAAGTGTCAGTCACAGATGCACTTAGTAATATGGGCTAATATGCAGTAACGAAGAGACACATGCTTGTTACTGTTTCCACATCCTGCTCTGTCAACTACATCTGGGCCCATATTCATAAAGCGTCTGAGTGGTAGTGCTGATCTAGGATCAGTTTAGCCTTTTAGATAGTAATGAACAGGGGGGGGACGTGATCCTAGATCAGTACTTCTACTCGGAGATGCTTTGTTGATACAAGCCCTGACCTTACTGGTTATTCATCTACTCTAGTTTCCAAATCCTTGCGCAATGAATCAATAGAATTGTCCCAAAAGTGCAACCCCCACCCATCTGCCACTGACTGACCTCCATGACGAAGCACTTGTCATGGCTGCCCCCAGTCTCAGCAGAGAGCTCGTACTTCAGGCTGCGTCTCTTCTCATTCAGCTCCATCACTGGGTTCTTCCCGTGCTTGGTGAGGATGGGACCGTTCTGAGAGCAGGAAGACATAGCAGAACAGTCAAGTCCAATGAAAATCATCATCAACAACAACTCTAATGCAACGTAACTGCTTTATGAAAGTATACTGTTATATTCTGGCATTTAAGCTCTTGTTCTACTTACCCAGAGTCAGATAAACTCACGGATACCGTTTTTATGTTTCTGCATGCAGTAGGAAGGAAGCGGTAGTTTCACAAGCTAATGCTAACTAGCTTTAGTGCAATGAATGGAAGTCTACAGGTACAGTAGCAATGCTTTGTGCTGCTTTATGAAAGTATATTAAGTGAACAATTTTAAAAAGTCACAGGGAAAAGCCAGAGAACATAGGAGATATGAAGAGAGAATGACTACCTCGTCAGATGCCATGGACGCATCACTTGCTGTAGGTGTGGCTGGTACGTTGGCTCCTCCCTCTTCGCTTGGTTCCACCTTCACATCCAGTCCAGTGGGTAGGCCCAACTTCTGCAGGACCTGAGACGGACGGGGAGAGCGAGGACTTGGTGGATGGCAGCCATTATAGACAGAGTCAATACAGACGACAAGGCATTCAATGCAAAACCAGTGGATTACATTCTTGGAGAACAATGCCATAACACCTTGATGACAGCAAGCGAAAGTTACAGAGAGAGGAGAAACACTACTTCTTCTTTCAAAGAGAGTAACATTTGATTTCAGGGACCAACTTGTGTTGTACCAGCTACCCATCATCTTAAAGGGATAGTGCGAGATGTGTCTAGTTACCCAGAGTCGTGGATACCATTTTTATGTCCCTACGTGCAGTATGAAGGAACTTACAGGTAGTTTTACACGCCAATGCTAACTAGCGTTAGCGCAATGACTGGAAGTCTACCGGTACAGCTAGCATATTTTCGCCTAGCTACACAAACCCTTACCTTGGCAGCTAGGTGGAGCTTGGCGGTGCGTTTGGACGGCCCCGAGGCCTCGTATGTCTCGCCGTCAACGTCTACGGACATGGTGAACACCGGGAAGTGCACCGGACCGCTCTGACCTGTCAGCCGGTACTGCAGACCAGGCTTGTGCTGGTTGAGACGCATCAGGGCGTTCATGGCCATAGGAGAGTCACCGGGCTTCTCTTCTGTGGCTGGGGGAAGGGAAGAGCGAGAGAGAAAGAGGGAGAGTGACAGAGAAAGAGAGAAAGAGACAGATGGGGGAGAGAGAAAGAGGGAGAGAGCTTATCAGAACAGGAACACATTTAACCTCCTCAGAAAGAGCCTCAATGGTAGAATAGCTACGAAATATCCCATTTGAAGACCTCTTCGGATCGGTTACATACACGACTTCCTAGGAAATTTCTGATATTTCTGGAACTTCTGAAACTTCCTCTTCTTGCTGTCGTCTCCCCCTTTGTCCGCAGCATCGTGAGGTCTCTTGGGAGGGTAGGTGGAACTAGCCAGGATCTGAGCTGGTAGGGACATGGAAAAAGGGACAAGGTTCAGGAAAAGCTCAATACGCGACACATCAAGACTACTACTAGACAGCTAACATGAAAGTCACATTTGAGAAGCATGGGACAGGCCAGGAAGATCGCCAAAAACAGAGGAGATACTAACAACCGTAGTTTCTGAGGCCTGGCCCAATGGTCCTTCTTGGTGCCCTGGCAGGCAGGGAATCCATCCCCAGCACCTTGTACAGCTGTCCGAACGCAGACAACCTCAGGGCATGCTGACAGGGGAAAATAAACATAGAACACAGTCAATCACAAAGGGAAGCACATAGGAGAGAATAACACAATTTATATTTGATATTCTACCTCGGGCGTGTTAAGGACGCAACATTACAGAACTTTCAGCTACAAAAATGTTTTGTGTAGAACAGATATGATCGTTTTTCAAGTAGAATAGGGAATCATGTCAGCTCCATTTGTTACAATTCTACCTGAAATGTTATAGCCATAAATATTTCACCTAACCAAATAAAACTGAAGCCTGTTTTACCTGGGCACTCTGTGTAATGTCCTCACGTTGCTGAGTGTCCAGGTGGCCGATGGCATCCACCTTCTCCTTCTCACACGGGTCCTTGATACCCGGACCATCTTTGAACAACAGAAGAACATTTGAATTGGTTTCATTTGGTGGATGTCATTTCTACATTGTTCTGAGAGGTGTTCCGCAAGGCTATGCTCTAGGCCCTATATTTTCTCTATTTACCCGATACAAATAGTCACATGCGCCGAATACATGTGTAAACCTTACCGTGAAATGCTTACTTACAAGCCCTTAACCAACAATGCAGTTCAAAGAAATAGAGTTAAGAAAATATTTACTAAAGTAAAAAATCAAATAAAAAGTAACAATAAAATAACAATAACGAGGCTATATACAGGGGGTACCAGTACCGAGTCAATGTGCGGGGGTACAGGTTAGTGTTTGTATATGTAGGTAGGGGTAAAGTGACTATGCATAGATAATAACCTGTGAGTATCAGCAGTGTAAAAACAAAGGGTGTGGGGGGGAATCAATGTAAATAGTCTGGGTGGCCATTTAATTAATGGTTCAGCAGTCTTATGGCTTGGGGGTAGAAGCTGTTAAGGAGCCTTTTGGAACTAGACTTGGCGCTCCGGTACCGCTTGACATGCGGTAGCAGAGATAACAGTCTATGACTTGGGTGACTGGAGTCTTGGAAAAAAGTTTGGGCCTTCCTAATATATAGGTCCAGGATGGCGGGAAACTTGGCCCCAGTGATGTACTGGGCCGTACGCACTACCCTCTGTAGTGCCTTATGGTCGGATGCCGAGCAGTTGCCATACCAGGCGGTGATGCAACCGGTCAGGACGCTCTCGATGGTGCAGCTGTATAACTGAGGTTCTGGGCACCCATGCCAAATCTTTTCAGTCTCCTGAGGGGGAAAAGGTGTTGTCGTGCCCTCTTCACAACTGTCGGTGTGTTTGGACCATGATAGTTTGTTGGTGACGTGGACACCATGGAACTTGAAACTCTCGACCCGCTCCTGAGTGGCGCAGTGGTCTAAGGCACTGCATCGCAGTGCTAACTGTGCCACTAGAGATCCTGGTTCGTATCCAGGCTCTGTCGCAGCCGGCCGCGACCGGGAGACTCATGGGGCGGCGCACAATTGGCCCAGCGTCGTCCAGGGTAGGGGGGAATGGGGCTTTACGTCAGGTGATGTGAGCTTTCAGTTAGATAGGCATGATAGAGCATGGCGTTTGCAACGCCAGGGTTGTGGGTTCGATTCCCACGGGGGGCCAGTATAAAAACGTATGTATTCACTAACTGTAAGTCGCTCTGGATAAGAGCGTCTGCTAAATGACGTAAATGTAAATGTAAATGACTACAGCCCCATCGATGTGAATGGGGGCGTGTTAGGCCCTTCTTTTCCTGTAGTCCACGATCAGCTCCTTTGTCTTGCTCACGTTGAGGGAGAGGTTGTTGTCCTGGCACCACACTGCCAGGTTCGCAAGGCGTCTCATCATTACCGACACTGCACCTGTACAGCATCTGATTAGCCCACCCAACACCTCATCCCTATATTGTTATTTATTTTGCTCTTTTGCACCCCAGTATCTCTATTTGCACATAATCTCTTGCACATCTAGCATTCCAGTGTTAATACTAATTGTAATTATTTTCCACTAAAGCCTATTTATTGCCTTACCTCCATAACTTGCTACATTTGCACACACTGTATATATATTTTCTGTTGTATTTTTGACTTTGTTTTTTTACCCCATATGTAACTCTGTGTTGTTGTTTTTATCGCACTGCTTTGCTTTATCTTGGCCAGGTCGCAGTTGTAAATGAGAACTTGTTCTCAACTGGCTTACCTGGTTAAATAAAGGTTAAATATAAAAATAAAAATAAATTGTTGTCAGTGATCAGGCCTACCACTGTTGTATCGTCAGCAAACTTAAAATGGTGGTGCTGGAGTCGTGCTTGGCCACGCAGTCGTGGGTGAACAGGGAGTACAGGAGGTGACTAAGCACACACCCCTGAGGGGCCCCGGTGTTGAGGAGCAGCGTGGCAGATGTGTTGTTGCCTACCCTTACCACCTGGGGGTGGCCCGTCAGGAAGTCCAGGATCCAGTTGCAGAGGGAGGTGTTTAGTCAAAGGGTCCTTAGCTTAGTGATGAGCTTTGTGGGTACTATGATGTTGAACGCTGAGCTGTAGTCAATGAACAGCATTCTCACATAGGTGTTCCTTTTGTCCAGGTGGGAAAGGGAAGTGTGGCGTGCAATTGAGATTGCATCATCTGTGGATCTGTTGGGGCGGTATGCGAATTGGAGTGGGTCTAGGGTTTCCAAGATGATGGTGTTGATGTGAGCCATGACCAGCCTTTCAAAGCACTTCATGGTTACCGACGTGAATGCTACGGGGCGGTAGTCATTTAGGCAGGTTACCTTCACTTTCTTGGGCACAGGGACTATGGTGGTCTGCTTGAAACGTAGGTATTACAGAGGAGAGGTTGAAAATGTCAGTGAAGACACTTGCCAGTTGGTCCGCGCATGCTCAGAGTACACGTCCTGGTAATCCGTCTGGCACCGCGGCCTTGTGAATGTTGACCTGTTTAAAGGTCTTGCTCACATCGGCTACGGAGAGCGTGATCACACAGTCGTCCGGAACAGCTGGTGCTGTCATGCATGCTTCAGTGTTGCTTGCCTCGAAGCGAGCAGAAAAGGCATTTTAGGCCTGGTCACTGGGCAGCTCGCGGCTGGGTTTCTCTTTGTAGTCCGTAATAGTTTGCAAGCCCTGCCACATCCGACGAGCGTCAGAGCCGGTGTATTAGGATTCAATCTTAGTCCTGTATTGATGCTTGCCTGTTTGATGGCATAGCGGGATTTCTTATAAGCGTCCGGATTAGTGTCCCGCTCCTTGAAAGCGGCAGCTCTAGCCTTTAGCTCGATGAGGATGTTGCCTGTAATCCATGGCTTCTGGTTGGGATATGTACGTACGGTAACTGTGGGGACGACGTCATCGATGCACTTATTGATGAAGCCGGTGACTGAGGTGGTATACTCCTGAACATATTACAGTCTGTGCTAGCAAAACAGTCCTGTAGCATAGCATCCGAGTCATCTGACCACTTGTAAGCAGGAATAAGGAGGATAGAATTATAGTCAGATTTGCCAAATGGAGGGCGAGAGAGAGCTTTGTACGTGTCTCTGTGTGTGGAGTAAAGGTGGTCTAGAGTTTTTTTTCCCTCAGGTTGCACATCCTGGTAGAAATTAGGTACAACGGATTTAAGTTTGCCTGCATTAAAGTCCCCCGCCACCAGGAGCGCCGCTTCTGGATGAGCATTTTCTTGTTTGCTTATGGCCTTATACAGCTCGTTGAGTGCGGTCTTTGAGCCAGCATCAGTTTGTGGTGGTAAATAGATGGCTACAAAAAATATAGATAAACTCTCTTGGTAGATAGTGTGGTCTGCAGCTTATCATGAGGTACTCTACCTCAGGCGAGCAATACCTCGAGACATCTTTAATATTAGACATTGCGCACCAGCTGTTATTGACAAATAGACACACACTCCCACCCCTCGTCTTACCAGACGTAGCTGTTCTGTCCTGCCAATGCATGGAAAACCCAGCCAACTGTATATTATCTGTGTCGTCGTTCAGCCACGACTCGGTGAAACATAAGACATTACAGATTTTAATGTCCCGTTGATAGGATTGTCTCAAACGGAGATCACCAAGTTCATTCTCCAGTGATTGGATGTTGGCCAATAGAACGGATGGTAGAGGCGGGTTACCCACTCGCCGACGAATTCTCACAAGGCACCCTGATCTCCACCCCCTGTTTTCCTTATTTTCTTCACACGAATTACGGGGATTTGGGCCTGGTCTCAGAGATGCAGTACATCCTTCGCGACGGACTCATTCAAGAAAAAATCTTCGTCCAGTTCGAGGTGAGTAATCGCTGTTCTGATATCCAGAAGCTCTTAGGGATAGAATACTTACCGGCCATCAGGATTCCAGACGCCAAGCACTCTAGAACTCTGCGGAAAGACTCTCCTGCTCCCATTGGCCGATCGCATGTTCCGATGGCCTTCTCACACAGCAGCTCTAGTGGCTGGACAGAACAGAGAGAGAACAGTAGATAATGAATCCCATTCAGACCTGGATGCCACCGCTGCCACCAAATGTAATAATATCCATTTACTTATATGTAATTATTTATTGTATGACATGTATATTATTATATTCAATATTAAATGTATTATATTTGTTTTTTTGACTCACCCATCCTCTGAGTGGAGCCCAGGTTGGGACGCGGTTACACAGGTCTCTCATGATACGGATCACGATGGCGGCCGACTTCAGGTCGTTGACCTTAGCCTGAGAGAGACAAGCACGGACCGAGCTCAGTCAAAGAGGGTGCGATATCCAACAACTACCTACTTACCTACCTAGAGCAATGCCAAATAAAATAAATAAAAGGGGTGCAATATTCCCGTAGCCTCGCGAGCCGCATTATCCCGCGAGCTTACATGAATGTGCGATGCAGGCGGGCTCACGAGGCTAATATTCCTGGACAGCACAAAGGAAAAGTGTGACACCAATTGAATTGACACAATTGTGTCAGTATTGAGTCATCAGGAATATTGCACCCAGAGGTAGCATAGAAAGGTTAGTGAGTATCCCTCCAATATACCATTGGAACCAAATACTTCATTAGGAGGGAAAGGGGATACCTAATCAGTTGCACAACTGAATGCATTCAACCGAAATGTGCATTTAACCCAACCCCTCTAAATGAGCGATGGTTACATAGTGTGTAGCGACCCTTTAAAAACACAATGTAGCTACAATATCAGTTGTACTAGCAAATAACAGCAATATAGTTCCAAGGAAGACAGAATGAAAGCATAGAAAACAAGGACGCATTGGGAGATCATACAAACTCACAACTCATTATGGGACAAGTAAAGGCAGAATAAAAGCACATCTGAACACTTTATTTGACAAGTAAAGACAGGATGCAAACCTGGAACCACTTGGCGTGGCGGAGAGACGCCAAGGCAGTTAGGCATTTCTGCCTGTCCAGAACGTCCGCCGGCGCATCGCTGTCGACCGTTAGCTTTTCTATTGGTCGATGGGTGGGATAAGAAGACAAGGTACGGTTTGACCAAGGGAGGGGTTCTGTCTCGAGGCTCGGGGAGGAGGCAGCTTTTCCCAAGGCAGGACAAGGGGAAGGGGACTCCCCCGTATTTATAGAGAATGGTATCACCCACCCACCCTGTAGCACAAAACCCTATGCTAGGTCTAAGTAATGAGTGTCCTATAGCCATCAGATTCACAGTGAGTACCAGAGCCTAATATTTCTCAATATAAGGTTTTGCTGGGGGGCTTTCTTAGTCTTAATCTGGCCAGTATGTTATGTTATTCTAGAATCAATCATAGTCTTACTACCCCTTCCCCCCTCCCCAGTGGTTTGGTTCATACTGCTCTGCCCCTTTCCGAGACAGAATGAGAGGCCAGTTGGTCAAAGGTCCAGCGTCCCTAAAAACTGACACACTACAAGGCTTAGTAAGAGAGAATCAATCAGGTTTGGAATTACTGGCAGTTGGAATCAGAATGCATCTGTGGTGGGCTTGGTACTGCAGCAAAACTGATGACGGCTTGGCTTCCCCCAGCAACCAAATCTGGCCTTGAGCCAAGACAAGGGTTTAGGTTAGGCCATTCTCTTGGAGGACGTAGCTACTAAAGCTGATTGAACTCAAATGCCCTTTTCCTGACATTGAATTAGATCACATTCATCTCTTTTGCCTCTCTCACACATACACCCCCATGCATTACTCACACACAAACACATATTGCTCTCTCACACACACACACACTTTCCCTTCTATCTCCCTTGCTTGTGACTGGTTGTGTTCCCATTCAACCAGGCAGGTCAAAGGGTCCAAAAACATTACCTGTCATGCCGATCAGTTTTGCTGCAATACGAACCTCACGTTACACTGTTCTGCATTAAAAACACATGCAATCAAATCTATATGCGCGCATTGGCTGCCATTCTCAGAAAAGCCTTCATTTCTTTACTTGAACAATACAATTAACTGTAAATGAAGTCGTACATTACTGTTATTAAATTCACTAAAAACATTATTACAGTATTATTAACGACTAAAATAGGCATTGTAGCGATTAAGATTTTCGCCGTTTTGTTACACAATTACAGCGAATAGAAGATCTCCGAGCTCCAGTGAAGAACCAATCAGATTGTTTGTTCACTGGCATCAGTTCTAAAGCAGCAACTGTGCAGGTTCCACTCATCTCTAGATTGACTGATCAGGTCTTTAAATTATGTATTAGTGTACGGATCAGTAGGGAGCTGCACAGTAACACACAGATCATCAGCTGTTGCTGTAGCTGATCTGAAGTTGCCTGCTGTGAAGTGCCAGGGCCGCCTACATTCAGCAAAGCACAATGTTGTGGAACATTGCAGATAGAAGTATCACACATAGATCTGTGCATCAATAGATACTATCACAAATAGATCTCTACATCATATTTCTATCTGAGACGTCCCACAAAGCTGTGCCCTGAACACAGCCGTGGTAGTGTTGGGTAGTGGGTTGTCCCAGCCTCCTGGCCTGGTTGGAGGCTGGTCCCTGGGGGGTCATACCTCCAGGTGGTCCCTCCAGGGGGGTGGTATCTCCGGCACCCTCTGGCTCGGCCTCCAGGCGGATCATGGGGGAGGTCAGGTGAATGGTGAGGGTGAGGACGGGCTCCTTGATGCTCTTGATCACGATCTCCGCCTCCTCTGGGATCTGGGTGACCTCATACTTGTCCTCTGTGACAAGCTTTAGTAGAGTTGGAATGATGGGAGAAAAAAATCAGTTAGGATTTTGGCTTACAGAAGTGTTGACTTACAGTACAGAAGGAGAGACAATATTAGCATAGAGGCGGCACCTTACACAACCAAAAAGCCCTTTTTAAATGAGGATACTTATCATATAGGTCCTATTTCAACTCTCTCTGTCACTCTCATACTCTCACTTTAACATGACCAAAGAGAGACAATGTTAACATCATCGAAGGGTATCGGTCTCCCTTGGGAAAGAGGTAATCTGAGCTCAATGGAACTTCCTTGTTAAGTAAAGGTCAAATTAAATAGATAAACTACCTCAATCTGGGTGGAGAGGTTCTCAGCCACCTTCTTGAGCAGGGTGACGGTTGGTTTCTCAGTGCAGAGCAGCACCAGCTCCAGGTCCATGTCTCCCTTCAGCAGTAGGCCCTTGGCCACCAGGCCCACCCTCATCACCCCACGCAGGATACGCTCTGGAGGGGGAGACACCTCACTGGGACAGGGGAGGGAGAACCAAGGAAATGCTTATTCAGAGACAAATGCAATAAGGAAAACTACAAGATATGAAGAACCATACACATCCAGGATCACTTCTTTCACACACTCTCTAAAAATGCATTTTCCCTTCCTATACTGAAGTATTCCTTACATTTTAGTCTTTTAGCAGACGCTCTTTTCCAGAACGATTTACAGGAGCAATTAGGGTTAAGTGCCTTGCTCAAGGGCACACTGGCAGATTTTTCACCTAGTCGGCATGGGGATTCGAACCCGCGACCTTTCGGTTAGTGACCATACGCTCTTAACCACTAAGCTACCTGCCGCCTAAGATTCACAGATCTTAATTGCTTGGATTAGTGAAAGTAATAGGGTGTTAATCCTGCTCTCAGCTATCCAATCACGTATCAATCTGTGCTTAACTCAAGGAAATGAGGAAGGAAGCGTTTCCAAACAGTACCAGGGTATTTGATTAGTCTTTCTTACCTCTCCTCCGCCCCCTCCACAGGTACTGGCGCCACCCCGACTCCGGCCTCCACATCCAGCAGGTCGGAGACAGTCTTGAGGGCACACTCCACGTGGGAGATGACTGTCTGCACTGCCTCCAGCTCCTCAGACGACGGGTACACCGCCGCGTGCTTCGCCATCATGTGGCGGTCGTCGCTCACGAAGATACGCATGGGAGGCGTGCGCACCGGAGGGGCCTGGAAGAGAGACGGTAAGATGGAAAAGGGTAAGTGAGATGTGGGTCGTGTTCAGTTGGGCACACTGTAGGAAAACGATTTGTAAGGGAAAACTGAAATCTATGTTCTTATTGTAATAAATCAACCGTACGTCTCGCCTGTTTGAATGCCAGGCCATCTTTAGACAGCTGTTCGTTCCACAACACAAAATTCTAAAACTGGCTAGTTTTGTCTCCTCTAGTCTGTCCTTATACTGGCTGTTAGATGTTTTTACTTTAATGCTTTTGGGTAAAGTTTGTCAACTTGAAAATAAAGTTTAAAAAAAAAACATTTTTTATTTTTCATCACGGTCTTCATCCACAATCGTTGGTTACACGATTATACAATCACCGTGCCAGCCCTAAGCACCGCTTTAATTTGTTCCAATGGAATAGGATGTGTGTGAATGATCTGGAAAACCAGTATGACAAATAGGCTGAGGGGAAAAATGTGACTGGAAAAATGTAGTTACTGTATCATCTACAACTTCCGCATTTACATGCCTCTTAGCAAGAGGGGAAATAAAATATTTTATTAATGTCCATCATGTTGGAAACAAATCATAGGACCATCTGTCCAACATATCAAGGTAGGTGCAATCGGCTTCTCATGTTGGCCTATAAACGGTATGTACAGCAGAGGAGGCTGGTGAGGGGAGGACGGCTCATAGTAATGGCTAGAACAGAGTTAATGGAATGGTATAAACACATCAAACACAGTTTCCAAGTGCTTGATACCATTCCGTTCACTCCATTCCAGCCATTATAATGAGGTTGTTCTTCAAGTAGAATTCAACACAACACCCAGGGCTAATTCTGATTCTCCAATCCTTGTGTTCGTTCGGAGGTTACAAGCATTAGCCAGCGCTACATTCACACACAGGGAATTTGTATTGACATGAAGAGAAACAGTTGAGGTGGAAGTTGGAACCTCAGTTTGGGGCCGGTTCTCCTCGATCTCCTGTATGGCGGCGATGTACTCATCGTACTGCCTTAGCTCCTCCTCGTAACAGAGACAGTCATACCAGTAGCGCAGCTCCTCATATCTGGGAGGGGAGAGACACAAAGTAGTTAGAATATAAATCAATTACAGTACTAAGTTTACCTCCGTAGATTCAACATCAACCAATTTTTTAAAGAGATAAGCACAACCTTTGGAGAGAATTGAAATGCCTTGTGTGTAGAAATACTACATTGTAATTTTCATAATGTAACATTATTATAACCAGTCAATGTGTGGAGTCAAAGTAAAGGCAGGGATGAGTGTTCCTTGCATTTCCCCCCACTACTGGTTAAAGGAAAATTCCACCCCAAAACTCTTAGTCCATTGTTGATATAGTCCCAAAATGTTTTGCATGTCAGATATCAAGTTTTCCAGACATATAACTTTCAAAATACAGAAATACAGCCGGTATGACGCATTTTGCACCATATGATGCAAAACGCAGCATCATATGATGCAAATGCATCATACCGGCTGTTTTCTGTATTTTACATTTACATTTTAGTCATTTAGCAGACGCTCTTATCCAAAGCGACTTACAGTTAGTGAGTGCATACATTTTCATACTAAGTGAGTGCATACATTTTCATACTTTTGAAAGTTATGTCTGGAAAACTTGATATCTGACATGCAAAACATTTTGGGACTATATCAACAATGGACTAATGAAACAAACACCAAAAAAGTTTTAGGTAGAGTTTTCCTTTAAGGTTAGGATTGGGGATGCGAATCTTAGATCTGTTCCTAGTTGAAACTTCACCCTGGAGCGATACAGTACCTGTCAAAGTCGTGTGGTAGCAGGCGATGGCCTCGCTGTATCAGGCTGTCCCAGTACAGGAGCTCTTCATAGGCCTGGCGTTCGTCCCAGACTGCATCCGGCACTGGCTCTGCTGCCATAGCCATGACCCTGTCTTTACTGCCACCTGTGTGACACCTGCTGTAGCCATGGAAACAGAAACACTGAAAATCACTCTTTACAATGCACCACCTCATGATAAAAACATTGTAAAGAAAACTTTATACGGTTTATATATGAATATTTTGTGAAACTCAAGTTAGTATGACGTAAGGCAGGCTTTTACATCACGTGACATCTCTGCGGTAACTGTAAAATGTAACTACCTAGCTAACTAACTTTCGTAAACATACCATGCAGTTGCACAACGACGTGCAGGTAAACTATGCAAATTAACTGTTTACCACTAAATGTGTTGTTTACCACCAAATGTTTAAGCAGCTGTCAATACCGCTTTTGGTAATTTGGTTTTAAAACAAAATCAAACACGCTGCAAACCAATAATTATTGGGCTAACAGAATTTGTTTTCAACCTGCAGTGCCGTCGCCATTTTTAGAATATGCTAGATAGCTAGCTAACTAGCATGATACTACCAGATCAGAGACCGTACCAGATGCTGTAGTTAGCAAGGTAAGCTAATCATTTTTTGACGTTTAATTCAGCATATAACTGCAATTAAATGCATCGCTAGCATTATGTCTGTATTAATTTACAAACACTAAAAGCAACAACACTCACCTGAGTCTGAGAAGGAAGGAGGCACGGTAATGTCGCGCTGTTTGGGGCGGGATGCTGCGTGGTGTCGCGCAATAGTGACGTCTTTCAGCAACACCTTTTTTTTTCTTTTCTTTTCTTTTCTTTTCTTTTCTTCTTCTTCTTCTTCTTCTTCTTCTTCTTCTTCTTCTTCTTCTTCTTCTTCTTCTTCTTCTTCTTCTTCTTCTTCTTCTTCTTCTTCTTCTTCTGCTTCTTCTTCTTCTTCTTCTTTGGTGGGGTTTATTGGCGGTTGGCATCCAACGTTATGGTGCATTACCGCCACCTACAGTACTGGGGTTTGTTGATGACTGGGGTGCGTTGCTTTGACGTTTCCGTACCGCAGCATGCGTTCGCTCCTTCTTCTTCTGCTTCTTTTGCTGTGGGTTTTATGGCGGACTACAACACAAAATATGTATTGCCGCCACCAACTGGACGGGTTGAAACCAAAACAAGGTAAAAACAAAATCCATACATAATAGGGAAACTAACTTAATCCACACAAATACAATTTTACATTGACAAAACTCCCACTTCTTTCTTCTTTTAAATCTCCATATCTCCCTTCTCAGGCACTAGGGCCTGAGTTGGTGGTACGGCTTTTGACAATATTCCATATTACTATTTAGCCGAGAAATCTTTCAGCCCCAGGAACCGCTCCGCTGCAACCACAATGATTTCTATCTTCCTAGATATTTTTTCCACCTTGGCAGTGCCATTAATCACCATTGCAATAAAGGCCACAGTCCACCTTTTTAACCTTTAAAATATCAAGATCCTCTTGGTGAAAGGCAACCCCTGCAGCCTGCAGTGAAGGCCTATCCACCACCATGGACTCTTCAGGTGCACCACTGAAACCCTCAAACCTTTTAATGGCTGCTGCATATGAAATGCTCTGGACAGCCCTTACTTTGGCCACCTCATTCTCTTTCGCCCTCATGGGACATTCAAAAAGAAGTGGCTTCATGGTTCCCACCACAATTGCAACATGACATATTTTCATCACTCTTATAACACATGACATGATCTTTTCCACAACTTGGACATCTCGGCTTCTCCCTTCTGCAAACACTTGAAACGTGACCAAAAGCTTTACAATGATCACACTGCATTGGTCTTGGGATAAATGCTCTGACTGTATAGTTGATATACCCTAACTGCACTTGAGTAGGGAGAGAACAGATAGACTCTTCACTTTTTCTTCATTCACCACACGATTCATCCAACGTGCATTAATCACTCCAGGAAGATTTTTCATCTCAACACCTTGCTGCCACCTACTGTAGGCCAAGATATGTGGCTACCACAATTGTATTTAGTGTGGCTTGGGAGTCAAAAGATAATTGGACAATTTTATAGGAAATAACTATGAGTGTTATTTATTGACTGCCATGATCCATATATTTAGCTATTTAATTTACTGACTCTAAGCCAGCGTTCCTGTCTTGCTCTTGGCCCTTGGGAATCACATTTCCAGCATAGTTTCCAACATCTTATCATTTGAATGAAACAAATTGCAAGTCAGACAGAATATATTAATTGTAGACAAGACAGTTAAGTCTAGAGACTATAGAGGATGGATTGTAAAGGGCACTAAGAAATACATAAATAAAGCGTTGGACTTAGATCTGAACAGGGATGTTTTATGAGGTGTTATGATGACCCTCAGTCCCTGGTTTGCTGGTTTGGCTTGTGTTGTTACTTGTGTTTTGGGAATTTGGTTTTTGCTGACTTTGGCCTTTCTCCAAATGTATGATTTAAAAGCTGTGTCAAATGAACAGTTATGCGAGAGGAACGTTTTCAGAGAACTACGTAGGCGGTAAGCAGGCTGCGGCATTTATCTTCAGTTTCCTTAAAAAAAACATTCACTTGAGCACAATAGTCACTGTTTACTTGTATGGACCCAGTTGCACCATTTGATTTCTTTGCATTGTGTGTTTTTCCACCAGATATTCAGGATAGTGTACACCCTTTGAACATACTGTATTATTGTATTACTGTATTTAATCCCTTGGTGGAGAGGAGAAAAAAAGGTAACAACATGATCTAATTCAGTCAAAACACCCTTCTTTATTTCATCACATTCAATTACTTTACATTCCATAACTTCTTTACACGTCCCCAGAGAATTGAGGAGAAGCAATAAATATTCATAACTTGTACAATATTTGACATGAAGTAGCCTTTTTATACATCAGAAGCTCAGGAAAAATCATAGTTCTCCCTTTACTTAACAAGCAATCTTTAATCTTAGCATAACATTTACATAGCATACAACTCAGGTTTTTTGGAATCGTTCTGGAATCGTTGGACATCAATGATGTTAAAATGTAATTGTTCAACCTTAACCAACAGACTCCAGAATAATAAAATGTAATGTTTCACAAATGAGATACAATCAGTTGAATGAATTATGATATTCTTATGCGTTACATTCTATTCATGAAGATATGTGGCTAGGCTTTGACCTTCTGATCTCTCAGATGATCCTCTGTGCTGATATAGCTGCACATTTTCATGCGCTTCAAACCTTTGACCTACTCACTATGCAAGTGTGTTTCTCAACTCTCCATCTGTGTGGTAATGTGTTTCTCAACTCTCCATCTGTGTGGTAATGTGTTTCTCAACTCTCCATCTGTGGGGTAATGTGCTTCTCAACTCTACATCTGTGGGGTAATGTGTTTCTCAACTATCCATCTGTGGGATAATGTGTTTCTCAACTCTCCGTCTGTGGGATAATTTGTTTTCAAACCCTCGGTCCTTGGGATAATGTGTTTCCCAACTCTTGGTCAGTGGGATAATGCAGACTGACTGCTCCAATAGACCATACTCGGACACCGGGTATGTCCATACTCAAGTCCTAGTTTTAATTTAAGAGATATCCATAGGAGGATGATCTTAGCTTGCCAGTCACGGTGATAAGGAAGATTAAGAGATACTGCCATGGCTGAAGAACATGTAATCCTCATTTGACAGAGCATTGTATCCTTCACTATATGTGATAACAGAAATGTCATTTTTTTATGTCGGTAACAACCGCAAAGTACCAAGGACCACGCTTGCTGCATGATGAGTAACCTTGCCTGAGATCTGAAGAGTTGCTTTGGCTCCCTGGTCAATACTAGGCTTTAGCTTAGGTGGGCTAATGCAGTCTTCTTCTGGCACTCACTCAGGAGACCCGGGATCGAACACCGTCGGTCGCACAGTCATATCCTGCTGACTGTATTCTTCTCCAAGCTTTTACTCTGAAAGGGGTTCCACTCCCAGCGTTGCAGCACACTCCCCTTCAAATCGGCCTGGCGCTTGGTTATGATCTCATATCCTGTTAACGGGATTGTTCTCCGAGCTCTTGCTCTGAAACGAGTTCCCCTCCCAGCGTCGGAGCACACTCCCCTTAAAATCGGCCTGGCGCTTGGTGATGAGGTAGATCTTGCGGAGGACGGCCCGGCGTAGCAGGATATAGACCCAGGGGTCCAGGATCTGGTTCCAGGAAGCCAGCCGCACGCCCATCAAATTCAACGTCTCGTAGGTGGCCATGTCAGCTTTATCAATGGAGCCCCTATAGGAGCGCATCACCGACATGAGCCCGAAGATCTTGGGCATAAGAGAAGACATATAATTGTTCATTGTTATACTTTGATCCAGAAGCATCATGCAACCAATTTCTTTGATGGGGCATTGATGGCCTAATTCGATTTCTTTGGAATAATGATGCGTAAAATAAACAATATCTTGTGTATTTTCAGTGTACAAATGAATCAAACTGAAGGCGCCTGTGGCCTGTCTTTGTTGTTGGGTGACTTTTTTCTAGATGTGTAGCGGGTATAGGGAATAGGCATGGTGTGGTGGATGGTATCAGCAGCATCAGCATCGACACTTGTTTGTGTCCCAGGCAGCGATTGTCCCACTCACCAGCAGAGGGCTCCAGCAGATACAGGACGTGACCATGATGCCCACCAGCTGCACCACCATCTCTATATCATGGCTCTTGGCCACTGAGCGGTGGCTGTGGGACGATGAGCAGCTTGATGGCCTCCGTCTCAGCCTGGCCAGAACCAGGGTCAGCCCGCTGATGGTGTTACACACCAGGGCCACCCCCAGCGACGTCAGGCCCAGCCCGGAGAAGAGCATGACGAAGGCTACGTCCGCTTCCTGGGTGTCGTTAGCTAAGACCTTGATGAAGGACAGACATTTATTGGTATATATAACTCTATACTTTATCCTATTGTTATTGTACACTAGTGTTATTTCTATTAGGCTTTTTGTGCTGATTTACTTCAGCATTCTAAACATCACACTGTTTAAATAATTGTCATAGAACTTTGAGAATGTTCAAACTAAAGCACTAGGGGAGTTCAATACCTGGCTGCCAGGGCTGGGGTCAATTCAAATTGAAGGCAGTCAATTCAGGAAGTAAACTTAAATAATAATACAAAATAATAAAAATAAAACAGCATCTATTTTCAATGACTTTTCAATAAACTGAGGAGTAGAAGCTATTTATTTCAAGTTTTTCCATTTTTGAATTTTTTATTAAAATCACTTCCTGAATTGACTGACTTCAATTCGAATTGACTCCAGCCCTGCTGGCTACTGACCTTGATAAAGCACCAGCTGTTGGGGTGCTGGTAGGTGTATGACCCCAGCTGGAAGCAGGGCAGCAGGGCCACGCAGAGGGCCACCAGCCAGATCCCCGAGAGGGACAGCTTGGTACGGGTGGAGGTAACTAAGGAGGAGTGGAGCAGTGGCTGTGTAACGCCCAAACAGCGCTCCGCGGCCATCGCACAGCCCAGGAAGAGCGGGCACAGGCCAAAGAACACCATAGAACCACCCAGGAACTGGCACATGGGGTCGGTCGAGCCGTTTGAGGAAGCGGCTGCCGCCTCGGGGGACACCCCTCCGAAGAGGTAGAGCCGGAGGACCAGCGCTCCCGGGATGATGTGCCCAAAAAAGTCTGTGAGTACCAGGGAGCTGGCGAAGAGGAGGAAGGTGGCTTTGGAGCGTCGGCGCTGGTGGGAGTAGGCGTTGGCCAGGATGAACAAGGCCACGATGTTGGAGATGACGCCCAGGGTCATGGAGAGAGCGGCTGCGATCGGGCCTCCGGACGTGGGATTGTCCGAGGTGAGGTTCCCCTGGTGAGCCAGACTCTCCATTTCCACCTATACAAGATGCAATATACAATACAACTTTATGTCCAATCACAATCTGATATGTGTCTTTTTTCTTTCTTATGTTATCCAATCCCCAGACATCACACATACACACAAACAGATGTGAAACCAGCCACCCTCCATTAGCTAGTTCAGGCCCGGGACTTTAACCAGTGACCTTCCGGTTACTGTTCCACCTCTCTAATATGTGGCCTACCTACCATCTCCGTGTCCCACTGGCTGAGGTTGGAGAGGGGGTCGAGGGCCCCCGGGGGCCCGGAGAGGTTGTAGTGATTCATGGCTAGCATCACTGGGCTTTGAAGGTCAGGAACCCCATCACTGAGAGAGGCTGAGAAGAGTAGGAGAGAGACAATATGATTATAGTTGTATTTCAGGCTTCAATGACCTGTAAGTAACATGGGGGAATGGGGTCATCGTATAGGTAGCAATATAAATGGAAAACACACACAGTCAATACTAGATGTGCGAAGAATTCAGACTCAAGTTTCAACAACACATCTTCTTCCCTATCTAGCTATCCTTCAGACATGATTATGATCAAATATGATGAGGATGAGTTACGCATTAAGGACACCCCAGAATCAGATGTGTCGAAATTCATACTGTTCTCTATCCTATTGAACCCACCCAGATAGAAGATCTAAAGCCCCTTTAGACAAAAATAGCTATTTGCACCTCAGAGAATATCTGTACGTTAGAGACTGTTTGCACTAACTCTCACACATCTAACCCTTACACACAAGCAAAAACACACAAGCACACATAAACATACACACACAACACTGCTGTTCTATTATATACTATGTATCAAATTGGGCGACCAAGACAATACCCACTTTATATTTGTAACCCAGTCATACTTGACATAGCACATTCATTATCTATACTATATATCCTATTGTGTACATATTAGTTTTACTATGCATACTACCTTCTTCTAATTACTAATTATTTTTGATTGACTTTTGATTATTATTGATATTGATATTGTACTGCAATGTTGAGCAGCTATCACGCAAGCATTTCACTGCAACATTTATACCTGCTGTAAACTGTGTACATGAGGAATAATGATTTTGATTTATTTTAAATTTAATTTGAGGTAATAGCACCTAACCCCTAACCACAGGACTAGGATCAGATCATTCTACCCCCATTCCCAACCATAACCATTAAGGGATTATTAAACAATATCTGATCCTGTATCAGCAGTTAGGGACATCTTCCACCTAATCCCACAAAACAGCTGCTGCACACCTCCATTCACATTTAGGTTGTACAACTGATGTACAACGCATTTGACACACAATGGTTGTGATACAACTGATATTTTCGTGATACAACTGAGAGGTTGTCTGCACACAAATGTAGACACAACCATTGTGCGGTGTCTCCAAACACTTGTGTAATGACTTTTCTGCTGAAGAACTCTCGGGCGGCAGGTAGCTTAGTGGTTAAGAGCTTTGTGCCAGTAAACGAAAGGTCGCTGGTTCTAATTCCTGAGCCGACTAGGTGAAAAATGTGTCGATGTGCCCTTGAGCAAGTCACTTAACCCTAATTGCTCCTGTAAATCGCTCTGGATAAGATGACTAAAATGTAAATGTTGTATCACACTTGTTGTGCCAAATCCGCCCTCGACCCCCTCTCCAACCTCAGCCAGTGGGACACGGAGATGGTAGGTAGGCCATATCCGTTGTACATTAGTCGTACGCCACTGACAGGTTAGAACGAAGACAAGTTATAACAGTTCCCTGTTAACAAGCGCATAACTATTGAGACACATTCCATGAGCAGCTTCAATCCCTCAGGCTGTATTCTAGTTCAGGGAGGCAGCAGGCAACACACGTTCTCGCTCTCTCTTTTGACAAAATGGTTTCCTCACATTAACACTTGTCTTTGGGAAACATGGAAATTACATGGAGGTGATGGTTAGTTTTAAAATGCCTCAAAAATACACTTTGTTGGTTGGTGTAAAAGTAGACTTTCAAGCAATAAATCTCAAGCAAAAACACACATTTCTGATAACTCTACACACATGTTGTGTTTCAACAGTGTGTCTATATTGTATTGACGTGGCAGAAAGTCCAGAGGCTAAGTCTCTAAGATGTGTCTGTTTTATTCAGTGGTCTAATGTCTCTAATGGAGGTGATATATGCTGCCAAGCTTATTCTACATAATGCAATTCATAACTAGGCTATTCTATTCTATTCTATTCTTTTCTATTCTATTCTAGTAAAGAAAATGCCCAAAAGGTGGTTTTGCAAAGGCAATACCTTGTCAGTTGGCATTGGCTTTTACATTCAGTATAAATGCATATATGTGTCATGAATAGGCCTAAAAACGGACTAAATTTTAGGAAAACAGATCTCCATGCACAGCTCAACCTTACTGTAAATGAAACTAAAATAGTTTTAGTATCAACTGAGGATGAATCCGAAAACATCCAATGACATTTTCTGGATTGACCTGTCACCTTTCATTATCACCCTAATCACCCTACTCAATGACCTTATCATCGAGTCACCCTGTAATTATTATTGAGTTCAAGGTCTGTTTAGATATTTAAAATATGCACTACCATGCCAAACATACCACTGACATGTCTTTGTGGCTGAAACATTCTTCTCATAATTTCTTTGAGGAGGGTTATTTTTTTCCAAAGCTGTCCATTTGCTTACCCTTTATTAATACTGATGCCATACACACAAATAAAATAAAAAGCCAAAATATTTTGTGAATAATCATTACCATTACAGATAGGGATTAATAATTATAGTCAATTGTGATGTCCACCCTGTCAACGGAATAGTCTGCGATGTTATTCCAAATCCAGATTCCAGATAGATATACACGTATCTATATAATCCAAAAAACCGTTGAAGACGAAACACATTCAGCAAAGTCTTCCTCAATCGACTGGTGCAGAATAAAAGTGCTTTACTCTAAAATAATAACTATTGTTCCAAGATATCTCTTCGGCAGGATGATGACATTGAGTTAATATTCCCCATTGTTCTCGGAAAACAAATGTTCAACAACTTCCCAACAGAATTGCCATTGTCGCTTTTAAATCCGTTTGATTGGAGTTTCATGACCCCAGAGTGAGCGCGAGGATTATTCCAATGCTGCGGAAAGGCTACACCGTAAATTCTCTGGCGCGTGCTTCTCAACAGCGTTTTTATATAGCGCCGTGTCCTTATGAATAGGTAGCCCATGGGCGGCCCCGTGAGTCAAGTTTAAGTCTATTCTTTTAGAAGAACACTTTTCCATGTAATTTGTCCATGTTTACGTGTACGTTTTACAGTCACTTTTATATTAGGCTACTGTAGCCAATGTGACTCACATTCACATTTTACTTTGAATATCAGTCTGTATATACAAGGTTCAGGAAATAAGAACTCAAATAGCATTACAATAACCAGCTGACAAAGATCTATAGTTTAAAACAGATACCAACATATTTGGTTGTTTTTAAATAGCCATTATTGATTCATTTGATCATTATTGCTCAGTAAAAATGACATGAACATATTGTCTATAACCCATCATTACAAGAGGTGACAACACTACATGCAGTAGGTTACACAGTATAGTACAGCCTGTATAGGGAAGTCTCAAATCATACTTATACTTATAATTCACCATTAAATACTGGTATACAGTAATACAACATGTTGAATTGGCTATTTCCTATGCTCCTGTAAAAATACATTTGTTGCAAGTGTTTTTAACTTGTGCATCTCAGAGTATGCCTTGAGGTATTGTAGCAACAAAAAAAACGTTTTAATGTCACATACACTGGATAGGTGCAGTGAAATGTGTTGTTTTACAGGGTCAGCCATATTAGTATGCCACCCCTGGAGCAACTTAGGTTAACTGCCTTGCTCAAGGGCACATAAACAGATTTATCACCTTGTCGGCTCGGGTATTCAAAACAGCGACCTTTCGGTTACTGGCCCAACGCTCTGATCGATAGGTTACCTTTCGCCCCAGGCCCTAGGATCAATGCTTGGTTTCAAATTGATGATAAAGTGCAAACCGAGACGAGAGATGGCATGTATCTCTTGCTATGCTGATGCTGCATATGAAACATGATGTTATAAATAACTAGAGGTGTCAACTATCAGGCCAGACCCAGTAAACGTTGAATACCTTGCTGAGGACGTACTGTAGGCCTATGAGCTAGGGAGACTGGTCCTCTAGTGGCATTTTACTCTCCTATCTAAATATATGATATAGGCTAATATTAGACAAATATATTCTAAACCAGACACTTAATTAATGCAGTGAGTGATTAGGACAGCCTTTATTAGCCTGCTATAGATAGCCCAGATATCAAGGGAATGAATTCACTCTGATCAACCCGAGAATTATTAATATGTAGTACTCTACTTACTGTAGGCCTGTGTCTTATCCCACTCTGGTTTTAAATATATTGAATGTCATTTTAATACTCACTTATATGGTTACCCAGAGACCATGCAGCTTAGTTAGGGAACTCCTTTTTCTCCTCTACTAACATGATTCATTTTGTGCTGAAACTCGACCAGACGTTCCCCTGCATTTTTCAAGGCTTCTGAAGTAAAGAAGCTTCGGGAGAAAACATCATCAGTCCTCTCTCTCTCTGGCTCTGTCTTTCTCTCTCTTTGATTGACAGCTTAGTATAAAAAGAGGTGATAGGAGGAATGTGTCAGGTGGTGCAACCAAACCGTGGCGCTCGCCTTGTACTGCCCACTGGAGACAGGTGCTGCGTGTTTGTTTAATTAAATCAGTATTTGGCAACGCCAGGGCAGACACAGGCTTGTGGCTTGGCATTGGACTAAGAGCAACAAGAAGTGGATGTATATGAGTTCAGAGAAAGAGAGCAGGGCGAGGAAGAGAGAGAGACAGAGAGAGAGACAGAGAGAGAGAGGACATTGATGTTTGGTATGGTTCTGAGGGAATACTCTGAGGTTTGGTATTCCATTGGACTGGACCAGGTCTACTAGGCCTTCCAAATTATTCAAAACATCTTTCACAAAGAGAGGCTTTGTGAAAGCTGAAATGGCGAGAGAGATGTCTGGCTGAAGAGTAGTCTATTAACGAAACCAGAACACAACGTAAGAACCACAACATCTGTTAGAGTGAAAGAATGTGGGAGATGGTGAGAATGATCAAACGCTTGATCAGAGAAACAACCTGTGTGTGAAAAGTAAATGGAATGCCACATAAAAAATTGAAAAGTGAATTTAACGAGGTGTGTCAAAGGAGGGACTTTTGACCTTCAGATCAAAAAAATTGTCGAAGCAAACTCAGAGGTGGAAATTTACTTCCCAGTTTCTTTTGTTATTCCTTTTTCCATTTTAATGTGACATCTGACCTGAAAAACAACCCGTGTGTGAAAGTAAATGGAATGTCACGTTGAACATTGAAAAAGGAATACAAAAGAAAATAAGTGAATTGGAGGAGGTACAGTACATTAGTTGTCACCTCTTTGATCTAAAAAACAATTAACCTCCGAAGTAAAAAACATGAAAACATCTCCTTCATTTCACGTCCTACTTTCTCTTTAATTCCTTTCCCATTTTAACGTGACATTCCTGAAAATCAATCAATCAAATGTATTTATAAAGCCCTTTTTACATCAGCAGATGTCACAAACTGCTTATACCCAGCCTAAAACAGCAAGCAGTGCAGATGTAGAAGCACAGTGCCTAGGAAAAACTCCCTAGAAAGGCAGGAACCTAGGAAGAAATCTAGAGATGAACCAGGCTCTGAGGGGTGGCCAGTCCTCTTCTGGCTGTGCCGGGTGGATATAAGAGTACATGGCCATTAAGGCCAGAAAATAACTACGTCAGTAACAGCCAGACTACCTTCATCTCAGACATACTCACCAAACGTGCTTAACATTGACAGGAGGTGGTTTCTCTTTCAAAGTTCCTCAGTAGGAGGACAGGATCTGATAACACAGGCAGGAATTGCGTGACAACCGACAACCTTGATCATCCAGAAGCGCAAAACAGCATTGGAAGTTCAAAGCATTGGAACGTCTCAAACCTTCCCCATTAGGACCATGTCAACATCCCAAATGGCATCGTATTCCCCACATAGTGCACTACTTTTGACCAGGACCCATAGGGCTCTATAGGGACTAGGGGGGCTTTTTGCGACACACCCCATCTCAAAGAGCGCCAAAGTTGTGTGAATATTGACCTTGGAAGTTGGATCCGGAATCCAGGACCAAAATGAAGAAAACTTTCTTTTTTTTTTACATCTGGGGTTATCAGAGTCAGACCCTTAGTGCAGAAGTCAAGTCAAGCACTTGGCCCCGACGAGACGTCCCCCCCACCCCCCTTTTTCTATGAACAATGTTCCCCATTTCCATCTCTTCCCCCCATTTTCTTGGTAATTTGCGCTCGCAAACGTTGCCATTTGGCCTGTGCAATGGCCTCGGTGTCCTTCCAACACCCAGTCTGGCTTTGAGGCCTCCTCGACTCCCTCGGCTCCTCAATCTCCCCCACTGACCACAAAGTGGTCCTGAAAACCACAGACTGCTCTCCTCTTCCTCTCTTCCCCCCTTTTCTGTCTCAACAGTGAACCTGCCGGCCTTTGAACCGCTCTCAGATGGAGCAGCGAAATGGAGGGTTGGAAAAGGCTGCCAAAAGGTTTAAGATTAAGATCTCTGTCTATTCATATAAAGTTGGAAATGCTAGACTAAAGAAAAGCACAGCGTTAAGTACTCTTTGGTCGCTGCATACCGTTTGCGTGCAAGGCACTTCGCTCGTCCAAATCTGCATCCCATGCGGTAAAAACAATCAACATAGTCTGTCTCAACCTGTCTCAGGTGTTTTAGTCTCACCCCCAAACCCAAGAATAGAGATGGTTGTGCCTCTCCGATCAGTTTCTGATGAGAGTTCCTTCTGTGCAATCTCTCCAGTCTTCATTTGCACTAAATTCTTCAATATCTTATGCAATAAACCCACCTGATGTTAAATTAATATTAATATATAATAATATTAATTAAATGTACCCTATCAGATACGGTGCAGCAGCTGCTGACATTATGTCTAATGTGACGTTTTTATGTTGTCTTTTGTCTGTATTTTGCCTTTAGAATAACCTCTCCAACTGCAGAAATCTTGACACCCAGGCAACAGCAGCTGCAGTCCTAAATAATTTCAACAGTTTTGTTTGCCAAATTGTCCACATGCACACATCACGTTAGTGTTATTATGAATAAAACAATATGCAGTCATACTATTTATTCACAGAGACAAACAGAAACCACAGACCATGTCATAATATGTCCCTCTGACGTTTTACAGTGAGATGTTATGCTGTCATGATTGGAAAGCCACATGCTATCTAGCCACTCTAGAATCAACAGGATAAAATGGACGCCTACTGGCATGTCTACAGTACATCAAAATATGCAGATCAGCATCCTTGGCTCTAAGCACTTAGTCTATTCATAAACAGATGACTATGATGAGTGGAATGGAAGGAAGATGGAAGCTTGTTGGTTCTGGAATGGTGGGGTGGGTTCTTTCGGTTCCGCTGGCCGGCAAGCTACCTCACTACTTTTCTCTGTGGGAGGGGGTGACAGTCTGACAGACAGACACTCAGACAGACAGAGAGACAGACAGAGACAGTAGTGGTTCTTAGATTTACCACAGCGATGGATTCATGGAATATTCCCCAGTTTCTATCCATCATGCGGTGTAAATCTACCAGCACTGAGCACTCCCACATTTCATTCCCCTGACCTGGGGAATGCTAATATAGGTGTTTATCCTGGCCTTCTCTCCACCAGAACTCCATGTTGAAACCAAGAGGTGAGAAAAACAGGAGAAAATGTTTCTTGATCTTCTGGGTACTTGGGGGTGAAATGCACTCTGGGTAGTCTTAGGCTTCGTTCCAACTGGTAACCCTTTTCCCTATATAGTGCACACATTTTGACCAGAGCCCTATGCACTATGTAGGGAATAGGGTGCCATCTGGGATGTAGGCCTTATCGTTTCTGAACAGCACTGTCAATGATGGATGGTCTTGGCTCACACAGCTGAACATGGAGGAATGAACATGGACTGATACAAGACAGGTGTGCAGCAGAGAAAGGCTTGCCAATTAAAAATCCACTTGTGTCTAGTTCACAATCAAATTCCTCTCAAGGGCAAACATTTCCAGTAATTAATTTAGTTAGATCTTGTCAAAGAAAAGGGTCATACATGTGTTATTGATAAATCACTGCACTAATTATCAGTATATTAATATTTCAGTAACCAACAATCACATCCCAAAAATAATTAATAATAATAATAAGATCGGACCCACCCACAATGTTTTTTTTTTACCTGTCTCCATTACCAATAACAGGGGAGGTTAGCATTTGGGGGGGTACATACTTTGTTCCTCTCTAACTTTCTCCCAAACTCCAAAATGACACAATACATTATTCACTATTCAGTTCCTATTGGGAAAAACATAATCTGAAACACAACCAAAACAAACTGCAAATGCATCCAACAAGTTTGTAGATTCACAAGCTTGATGTAGTCATTGTGGGCTAGGAATATGGGACCAAATACTAAACTAATATACAAAAAAAAATACAAAATGAACATCAAACACATTTTAAAACCATATGATTACATTGGAACGCAACCATTACCTACACGGTAACAAACATAACTAATGTACAAACCAGATGTTGAGGACAGGGGGAGGACATGTTGTGTTGTTTAGTGGGTCAGTTTAGTACTTCGCTAAAACGGATAACAGCTGTTGTTGTCATCATCACAAGAGGTTTGAACCCACAGATATAGATAAATAGTTCAACCTAGAGATGTAGTATCTTAATTTGATCACCCTGCTGCAGGATAACTTTCCTGCAATGCAGGACATTTAAAACGTGTAGTGTATTTGATGTTTAAAAAGGCTTCTGAAGTTTGTAATGTTTTATTATTTATTGCTTATGAATTTGGACCAAAGCCTCTGGCGCTCTTGGTGGTTCGTACTTTGAACGAGGCCCAGTAGAATTTCAACAAGAGTTCGAGATGGAGGAGAGGAGAGGCCAAGTTTGATTGAAGCTGTGGGTCAGTGTGGCGTTTTTCTCTCTCTCTCTTTGCAATAACAACAATTAGCCTGAAATTCCACGGATATAATAAGTACAACCGAAATGCTTAAAATATTTAATCCTGAAACTTTAGCCTGATTCCAGATCTGTTTGTGCTGTCTAGCCAACTCCTATGGTCATACATGAAAACACAAACAGTTCTGGGATCAGTCTAAAGTGTCAGACTGCTGAGCTGCCAGAAAGGGATTTGCATCCGTTATGAAATGTGTCACTAGAGGGACTACTAGACTGATTCCAGATCTGTTTGTGCTGTCCAGCCAACTCCTATGGTCATACATGAAAACACAAACTGATCTGAGATCCGTCTAGTAGTCCCTCTAGTGACACATTTCATAACTGATGCAAATCCCTTTCTGGCAGCTCAGCAGCATTTTGAGGAAAACCATGAACCTGTCTTTTCTAAAAATCATTAGACTTCCTTATTATGCGTCTGATTTGTGCTGTGATAGCGAACACACTCTCTAACGCCCATGTGCTCCTGTCAACACATTTCATAATTTCTTCCTTTTCTGGCCAAAGATCTGAAACTTAAACAAGGACTATATCTATCTATTCTGTTGTGAAATATAAACATTATTATATTGTCTTAGTATGAGTCAGATTTTTATTGTGATAGCAAACACAAGCTCACTAGGCTAATCATTCCCACATGCTGTTATGTTTTCTCCCATTTCTCCATCATCTTCACTTAATAATTTCCCTTTTCTGGCCAAAGACTATATCTGAGTAAACATTGGTTACATTTATCTATTGTGAAATATATATAAACAATTCCAGAAAAGTAAGTGTGGAAGCATGTAAATCATGTCCTGTTACTCCCTTGTAGCCTACCAGTAAGGCTTCAGTGTGGGCGGCAATGTTTGAGGTCAAATTACTGCACCTTTGACCTCAAAGGTTGCACAAATGACATTTTTGATTCAAATGAGAGAAAAGGAAACCTGAGCTGACGCCACAGTTGTTTCTCCTCCATTTGGTTTCACAGGAGATCATGTAGAGATGATCCTCTCCAGTAAGTATATAGTATTATCCTCCTGACCTACCTTATCATTTAACAAACAAGACAAACAGCTATTAAACACTACTTCAACTTTGTGTTACTTTTTATACCATGCATCCATTGGCCTAGATCAGGGTTGCCCAACCCTGTTCCTGGAGAGCTACCCTCCTGTAGGTTTTCGCTCCAACCGCAGGTGTTACTAACCTGATTCATCTTATCAACCTGCTAATTATTAGAATCAGGTGTGCTAGATTAGAGTTGGAGCAAAAACCTACAGGACGGTAGCTCTCCAGGAACAGGGTTGGGCAGTCCTAGCCTAGATATATAAATACTTACTTTGTAAAATACTTATGTCAAAATAATAACATTATGATTATTTTCTTATCTACCTATTTTCCTTTTAAATCACGTGTCAAACTCATTCCACGGAGGGCCGAGTGTCTGTGGGTTTTCATTCCTCCCTTGGACTTGATTGATTAATTAAGGTCACTAATTAGTAAGGAACTCCCCTCACCTGGTTGCCTAGGTCTTAATTGAAAGGAAAAAAGAAAAACCAGCAGACACTCGGCCCTCAATTGGAATGAGTTTGACACCCCTGGTTTAAGTCAATTAACAATGGCAATCAGTAATTTAATCCCAGTCCATAGACAATGAGGCCTACAGCAGTATGAGAGAAGCCGTAATCCTGTTGATCCAGTGGAAGCCTATATGGCTTTGAGGTCTGTGTCTGCAGAATCACTGTGTCTGCAGTATCACTGTCTGCAGTATCACTGTCTGCAGTATCACTTATCTCCTTCTGCATAAATCAGACCTGATTTAGATCCTGTACTAGGACGCACACACACACACACACACACACACACACACACACACACACACACACACACACACACACACACACACACACACACACACAGCTAACCTCTTTCCACTGTTGAGACCACAGATTATGGGTCTGAAGGAGGGGGGGCATGAGAGGAGGACAGTCAAAGGTGCAAAGTGTGTGTGTGTGTGTGTGTGCATGTGTGTGGGTTGAAGCTGACAGTCAAAGCTGAAACAGGGGAGTGATTGGGAGGTCAATAGCCCCAGCTCATCCCTCTATCCTTCCATCCCAAAATTCCTATTTTCCGTTCATCTCTCCATCCGAAGAAAACCACTGTCTGGTACACCGCACGCACATAAAAATATCAGGGGCTCTGAAATAAGAAAACATCCCTTCCTCCCCCTTTCCTTCCACAACTCTGTCCCCCAGTTGGAAAGCCAATGTGGGGCTTGTGGGTTTGGACGGGGTGGGATAAGCGGAGCTTGGAACATGGAATGCCAGCGCCTCAGAGAGAATAATAACTGATTGATATTGGTGACATGCCACCAGGCCGTTTGTGAAGTGTTGATATTGATTAGGAATAACAGAGACAGTATTGCTACAGCACAGTGTGGTGGTGGCAGTGTCATGGGAGGCATGAAGAGAGAGAGAGAGAGAGAGAGAGAGAGAGACAGCATGGTCAACAAACCAGTGGAATGATGAAGACTAAATAATATCTGAATTCGTCACAGCAATCCTGGATAATATAGCAAACTTGTCTTTAAAAAGTTGACTGATTTGTTGCTTTACTCATGGATTGACCTGTAGTCTTTATAGCGATGTGATTGTTTTAGAAAGTAGGCACGTGATCAATCGATACAGAGCCCGTGGCATCAATAAGTTACTGGTGTGTGTTTTCCTTTCTCTAATTGTTCCTACTGGCAGTTGCCTTCCCTCCTGAGACATACAGTACATTGACCTATAGGTGGGTTGATAACGCTCCACCAGTCACTGAAGATGAGTGTGACTGTGACTTGTAATAATGGGGCGGCAGGTAGCTTAGTGGTTAAGAGCGTTGTGCCAGTAACCGAAAGGTCGCTGGTTCTAATCCCCGAGCCGACTAAGTGAAATATCTGTCGATGTGACCTTGAGCAAGGCACTAAACCCTAATTGCGCCTGTAAGTCGCTCTGGATAAGAGCGTCTGCTAAATGAATG